>NC_087513.1:151843482-152145376 GCF_963921805.1 Phalacrocorax carbo | reverse complement strand
TCTTCTAAAGTGGAGAGAGTAAGTTTGAACATTGAGTAGGTCAGTAATGGAGGTAGGAGTTTTTCTGGCAGTGCCAAATAAGATGGGGAATAGCCATAGAAGAGGGTGCAAGTCAGTAGGGAGATGTTATGGTCCAAGAGGCCACCTTTTCAGTAGACTACACATCCATTGAGATTCTTGTCTTGTACAGGAGCGAAACAGCTCATTTGTTGATACCAAGTCAGGAAGTGAAGTTGAGGATGGGAATGCTGTGTAAAGAGATACTGAGGAGGTCAATGTAGAGGTGGTTCCTATAGGCCTCTGGAGGAAATACAGGAAAGGTCAGTAGAGAATCACCTGCCTGCCCTGGAGCCCACTGGAAGCATAATGCCTGCAGCTGGAGCCACAGAGGCACCCAGCCTCTCAGACCACAGCTCAGAAGGTTGCAGCTGGGGATAAGAACAGAAAGTACCTCCTCCACACCCTGTGAAGATTATAGATGTTTTTAAGGGGCCTTTGGAGTGCATACTGTGCCCTGCTAGCCCTCTTCTGGAAAAAGCAACCCTGCAGAGATCCAACATTACAGCAAGCGCAGATTAGCACGCACCAGGTAAGGCTGCTCAGACTGCCCCCTCCACCACCACTTAAGATTGGGTTCCTGAAGATCATCCTGAAATCATTCCAGCTCAGTCAGTGGCATTGTGGGGGCCAAGCCACCCCTGATGACATCTATATAGGACTTTTGGAGGCACATGCACACATTCATGTAGCCACTGGCAAACACGCTCTATGCGGATCAACTCAGCTGCAGGACCAATAACCACCAGTGATGCAGCAGTCTCAGACACAGGGGCTGAAGCTCATCTCACAGCTCAGGAGAGGCTGCCATGATGAACAGGAATACCTTGCTGGTGTTAGCCATACTGTCATGTAGCCTCTGTGAGCTGGTCTTGGCAGATGAGAAGGAAGCAATGCACAGCTGCCGCAGGGTTTCCCAGAGGCAGGTACAAGCTGGTTACTGTGGGGTTGATGAGCTGTTGCCAAAGCTCCCCTGGGAAGTGTTGTACCTGTCATTCATACAGGGACAGCGTCACGCACGCCTGGCTTCATACACAGGGTTGGAGATGGAGTGAGGACACTGTGCATGCCAAGGATGGCCTGAGGAGGCCTCTAACCAGCCAACTTTTGGGCCAGAGCACAACACTGGTCTCGTTAATTTTAAGAGAGACCCTTAGCTACTCCAATGAAGGCAGCAAGATGGCTCTGTGCGGAGTCAGCAGTAATCAGCTCTGTTCTGCATTCACGGCAGCTTCAGGGACACTGAGGCTTATCTTAGCCTGGTGCATAATCCTGAGATGCAGTTCCTTGTCTTCCTCCCTAATTATGCATCACCATGCATCCCTTGTTAATTTGTATACAGTGTGGTAATCTCACTGAAGATCCTGTGTCACAGGTAAATCAGGTTATTACTGTGACATGTTACTGTAACAGCTTATAAATTCCTGTAGTCATTATTCATATTTGCTACACATAACCATTGTGGAATAACATAGAAAAGAAATGGTTTTAAGATTAAACATGTCAAAATTCAGAATATTGTGGTACCTATTATTTCAGTTTTATTTTTGTTTCTTGTGTTTCCACGTTTATACAATGCTCCGGGTAAATGCTCCCCCATAGTTATTTTTTTATCATTGTCATATTATCAGGGCATGCAATATAATAAACAGATCTGTTAAAGCACCGGTGATGTCTCTATTGGCAGACTTATAAAAGAGCTCAGTGACCTTGGTTAATTAGCCATGTAATAAACCAGAACTGAAAGAGCCTATTCCCACAAACCACAGCACAGCACCCCTCCACCCCCCCGCTTGTCAGAGAGGCTCTGAATGGGAAGTCAGCAGACGCAATGCAAAGTGCAGCCACTTAGCCTTAGAGCCCTTTGGAATATATGCAAAGATTCACAAAGACATTTCCTTCCAGCCACTGATTAAGAAACAGTCTTTAAAACAAAAAGATAAGTTTTCTGAATACTTGTGGCCATTACTTCTCTTCTTTTACTGCTAGTGCTGCTTAGGTTATATTTAGATAAATGTGTATCTTTCTGAAGCTTCACAACACTTGTATTTTTAAAAAAATTCTTAAAAAATTCTTCTATTTCAGAAACGGTTTCTATAAATTCTGTGTTTTGTTCTCATGTTTATGTCAGTCATTCCAAAAATGAAAAACGCCCAATCCTTCTATTAATTAATAGCTAGTATTGTGTTCTTTAAATGTAATTTATTTTGTACCCTTATGGTGCAGTCCTCTTGAATTATAAATCATGTTAATACAAATTATATGGAAAAGAGCGTTACATGTATTTCTGTTGCTCAATTGATATGATAAAAAGTAAACCTAAAAAGTTAGAACTATACTATAAAAAAAATGGTTGGCCTTTTATCTGAGGGTAGGAAATAAAATTAATAAAAATTTTTAGTAGGCTCTTTGACTTTATCCTATCAGACTCTTTAGAAAAAAAAGCTTATTTAAGTACAAGCAAGAATCACTACAGTTTTAAATTCATCCAAACGTCGGTTCATAACAAGCATAACCACAATTAACCATGCAGCCAGAGTTAGTATTTTCCTCTGCAACTGCAATAGTTTTTCTCATTGTTGTAGGAGTTAGTTATTTCTTAAGTAAACTTATGTGATGCCCATGACTGCTGTCCTTTCATTGCAAGCTCCTGAGTTCTGGCACAACACAGAAAACAAACAAAATATCCCATACTCCTAAGACAAGCTGACACTGGCTTACATATCATCAGCTGTAACCTCCATGAAGGACAGTGATTTTCATTTCACAGAAAAAAACTAAATCAGCATCAGCAGTTTCTTTAATTAAACTTATTTTTTGCTCCAAAACTTTTTTTGTTTTCCAAGTCAATGTTACAATTATGGTGTTCCTATGTAGTGAAACTAATGAACATCATTCTCCATTCAGGATTGTTTTAGCTATAGTAATTTATTTCAGTGCTGCAGATCATAGTAAATTCACATGAACAGAGTTTCACTGGGTCTGCCAAATGGCTCCCTGATCCCAGGAAAGTCTTAGAATATCAAGCACAACACCATCCTCAAAAAATCTGATGTTACAGCTGGTTGATAACAGAGTATCCAAGAATAAACTTTTTCCTAGATATTCTTGATTGTCGAATTCCAAAGTAAAGTGGGAGATGTATTTTAGGCAAAATATATTTGCTAACTCATTCTCTGTGTTTTCCAATGTGATCTAAATATATCTAAAGGCTCAGGAAGCTACATGGCACAGCAGCTCTTTCGATATACATGTGTGTGTGTGTATTTGTTCACATTCATAAAATCAAAGATTTTGATCCACGTACTATAAATACAAATGCTAGTACTCGTAGAGGAGTGTGAGCCATCCCCATAACTTGTGGTAAGAATATGCATAAACAGCTCAGAATCAGACCCTTCACCTGAATTTTCTGTTCAATGTTCAGCTTCTAGGGTGACTACAGCCATGTAAAGAAAGCCTAATTAGACAGGAAGAAGTGTAGGTACAACCTGATACAAGGGACCATTATAGCTTAATGTGAAGCTGCAGAAAATACCAGCAAGCAGACAAAGAGGAAGAGAACAGGGAAGCATGAGTTAGTCACTCTCCTTATATCCTGATACTGTAAGCACTTTTGCAAGACAAACCAATGGGACCCTTCCCAGGAATGAAGCTGGGCACAGGTTTCAGAATTGGTAGGACCAGGGCTCTTACAATTTAAAAATGTTATGCTACGTATAGTACAAGTTATTGGTGGTATAACAATCCCACCAAGAAGACAGGGTAGATACAGAAAATAAATGTTAAATGAGATCTCCTCTGGCAGGTCCTGGTCCTGCCACATTCCACATGTCAGTGCAACCACACTAAGGCCCAAGGAGCGCAATGGTGCATTCCCAGGCTGCGATCTGGGGCAATGGGAACTTGGGCGGGAGGTGTCCCAGGTCAGCCCAGCATGTCACTGGGGAAATCCCAAGGGCGCTACTCCAGAAGCCAGCTCACTTCCCATGGGAGGGTTGCTACTGCTGCACAGGCATATACCCAGGAGCGTACTTTCCTGACTGTAAAAAATGTCTGCCCCAGAAGAGAAAAGTTTGGAAATGTCAGCTGCAGGTATGCCTCTCCTCTCTGATTTCCAGCTCCTTCAGGCCTGCAGTTGCTAAGGCTGGAGGAGGATGCCCTCCTCTGGCTACACATCCCCTTTTCATCAAGCCTCGCAGGCTGAAGAGAAATCACTTTGAACACTGAGGCGGGGAGCTGGAGGCAATTACTTGTGATTGATAGCGCTAAATATGAAACCGCATGTACCTCATCCATGAAGCATGGAATCAGCAGCATATTGTTAGTGGGGGAGATGAATGGGGCTTGAGATAACCTTGGCAAATTAGGCATATGTTAGCATTAAGCTTTGTCAGTAAGCAGGCTATAAATTACAGACATATTGTAACTCCATAAACTCATCTAATGAATTGAATGACAGTGGTAATTTAAGGCAGAATGGAACTGTTTAACCCTTTTAAGAATTTAGCTGTATTTCTATATTATGCAACAATCCAAACGATATTAAAAGGTTGGTGTTTCCTATATACTGCGAGATACCATAACCGTAAGAGGGAAACAATTCTTCCATGTTCAATATATATTTTAAAAAACAGCTGGCAACCTATGAATTATTTTACTTATGAGTTGATTAAAAAAGAATGGAAAAAGAACGGAATAGCTGGGGGTGGGCGTACCTTGCACATTCTCTTACTTTATCATTATTTTTCTGTATGATCAAACTAAATATATTTAAGCTGTAAGACACAGCATGCCATGCATTTCTGGATTGCTGCTGAACACCTCAGGAGGTGTTATAAGACACAAGGCTAAAGGGCAAGTGACTTTAGTTATAAGAGAAGTGCAATAATCCCTTCAAAATGCATGGCCTGCAGTGTCTTATTGCTATTCTGAAATGGAATTTATAAATAAAAATAAGAGTAAAAAGTCAGTCTCCTGCATTTACTAGCTGCAATTGACAGACTTATGCCATCAGTGACAGCTAATCCACAATTCTGAAGTCATTTTCTATTTTACTGTGTATTTCATCCAAAGCAACATTTGAAAATCACTGGCACATCAATGGCATAAAAGGGTTTAAACTCTAAACCAGAAAATTTAATGCAATAAGTTATTAATTAAAATGTGTTGACATTAACTTCTGCCATAAATATAGTCCATTTTAAAGGAAATCTTAGGAAAGTACACTTTTACACACACTTCTAGGCAGTTGATCTTGGCACTCATACAAACTATGGAAAAATTTCTCATCAAACTTTTGTAGAATATTTGCCATTACACACATTGTTCCCTTTAAAAATACACACCAGATGAAACAAACAGGAACATTTAACTCAGTGCAGAAATCGGGGAGGCAGTCCTGTGGGATGCAAGGTTGGGAGGGGGCCTTGGTGGAAGGGACAGTAAGCAGAAGGTAAAATCCTCAACATATGATATTTTAATTAAGTAAATAATCATTACTTCTGCTGCCCACCCATGATAATAAGCCACGTAAGAATTAAAATGATAGGGTTCAGTGATAGCTCAGTGTGAAAAAATGAGGGAGAGGTACAGTTACAGATATTTCTTTTGCGTGTGACACTTTGCAGTTAGTCCACACATGTTTCTCTTTAGAAAAGAATAATGATTATCATAACATCAGGCAATACAGGTGCACTGCTAGCTCTGCTTTGTCCAGTGGAGAAATGAATCCTCCATGGGGGTCACCTGGAGTTACATGAGGAGCCTGCAAAAAAGCCAGGAGAAGGCCCAGTCCTCATCAGTCCCCTTCTTTTAACACATGTAGTGTTAACCCCATGCTTGGGAGCGTGTCTGAGATCAGAGAGGTTTGCTGCTGCCAAGAGTTGCAGTAAATTTGAGTGTGCAAAGAAGCTGGCAGAATGCTGCAACGGCCAACAGAGATGTCAACCCTGAACAGGTCAGGATAAAATGAGGATAGAATGGTGATCTGTGAGCAGCTGGCACAGAGAGCTTAGAGGAAACAGAGTTTATCATCCCCAGCTAAGTGCCCCTTCTTCCAAACCTAGGTGCCTCCTCTGCCTGTGTTTCCTGTATGAACTGAGGCATTCCCTTTTCCAGAGTTTCTAGCCCCACGTTACCCTGGAGCAGAGTCAGGGGGCTGTAATATGTAAATAAAAATGCAATAAGGCTTGTCACCTTGATGTGGTACCAAATGTAAAAGGATTTTTTTTCTTTCATACAGTGCAATTATAGCACACTTTTCCATTGATACCTGTGGAGCAGAATTCGGGAGGTCTTCCTCAAGATGCTCATGGTTATTACTTCCAGCAGTTCTGTCCATGTTGGCTTTAAAATCATGTTTCAATAAATAGGACTAAAACTCAAGGCTCATAGTTCAAAAATCCACTGCTTTTCTTGGGATAGCTGCTTTCTTCTAAAGGAAAAAATGCTGCAGAAAACTCCATGGCTTTCACATCAATTCAGGAAATATATATATATATGTTTTATTTTCTCACAGTAAGAGTGCACAAACTTATCTTTATGTTTTGCCAGTGTCAATGTGCCGTGGGTTCAAGCTTATTGGCACTCAGGACACAACGTAAGGAATACAAGGAAGGATGTCAGCATTTTGATTGGAAATAAAAAGAGGTGAGAAAGAGCCAAATGAGGCAAAGGGCGTTACATTCATAGTGAAAGAATTTAAAGTAACAGCAAGAGGGAAATCAATATGATTCCTGTAAGACTGACAGAGTGAGGTAGGAATTTATGCAGTAAATGCTCCATTTACGCAGCTCCATTTCTAGCCCCTGTAGCCAATGATACCTTGAGCTACTGGTAAGGACTTTTATGAGAGCAGCAAGTAAAATCATTCAGTAGCAAGCGGCCTTTTGTGCAGTCCCACAACAAGGAGGAGACTTCAAATATCACATGTTCTGTAACCATGTTTTGTTAATTCAGAAAGGCTATATCCTTGCGGCCAGAGGAGAACAAACCCCATACTGTAACAGCTGGTGCTGCAACACCCCCGTCTTGCGTGGCATGGCCGGTACCAGGCTTTGGGCGGAAATGGTTCACCACCAGCTGAGTTGCTGCTGATGTTTGAGTTGGTAATGAGATGGAAAGAGAGCTGCTGGCCGTGGCTGAAGTGAATATTGTCTTCTAGTACAGTCATCCAAACTCTGCTCCCAGTGTGGCTGCTCCCAAGTGGTGGAGCACACTCATGCAGCCGAATGGCTGTAGTTCAGCCTTAAACTAAGGGGTTTCTGAAACACAGCTTTCTGCACAGCCTAGCATCTGGGTTTTGACAGCTCTGACTCAAGGCCACCTGCTCTCAGCCATCCCTTACCTCTTAGTACAGAAGCTCCAGGGAAAGTGGCGGAGGTGTCTCATGCCATCGGGCACCCTGCACATCTGAGGCATCTGGGAAGCTGACAGATCTGATCCAGGACCTACTGGTGACTTACTCTCACCCTAACAGGATAGCTGGGGAGCCAAGTGGGGTACCCCAAGGCCATCTACAGCAGCTCTAGACCCTGGTGTTTAGGCATCTGGACTTCTTCCAACATATACATGCTAAGGCCTTACAAGGTGTTTTCCAGCACTTGACAATACCTTGTGGCTGTAAAAGTCTGTCTTTTTTCCAAGAAACAAATATACAACTTTCATACTTATACTGCCTTATTTTAAATGTGAAAAGGCTTTGTTAAAACAAATTGAATAGCCTTCACATGCAAAAAGAAAAAATTGAAAATTAAAGTCAATAAATTCAGTTTAACTCATATAGCAGGAAGTATTTCCTCTAAGTAGCCCAGGAGGAAAAAAGTGACTGCTCAGAAGAAAAAAGTGATTATTTGTGAGCATATGGGTATGTGTCTGAGGCAGATCCAAGGTCCTTCTCCACATCACAGTCAGAGATGACAGGGCCAACACAAACACCTCCACAGGATGGAGTACAAAAATGCCTATGGATAATTACCCTGCTTGCTTAACATGGAAAATTTACAACCCATGCGTGGAAGGGAAGAAGCTACTTCCCACTTTTCCATCTCCTGTTGAGCAATGTTTTGTTTCACAAATGTTGTATATCAATGAAACTTTGTAAATGCTTAAATAATGGCAGAGTGTGAGCGCTTCAGAGTTTTTGGTACAAATCTGGCCTCTGAATAAAATGGGTTCTTCATTCCAGAAGAGATTACCGTGACCTTTACTTCTCCATTTTCCTAATGGTTTCTTCACTACAATGACAAAATTGAATGACTATCTCAGCCATCTGTAAGATTTGGAATTAAATTTACCTAGTGCAAATCAATAAAGTGGAAATCAAAACTAAAAGCCTGGGGTTATTTTTGCAATACGCTATGTGTAATACAACTTTGCATTTAACCTCTGGACTAAATGGTGACTCCATAACTAAGTCAGTCACTGAGTGCATGCTTTACATACTTCAGTGGGATCAAGTCAGCAATGATTAATGAGGAGATCTGTTAAAGGTGGTTTAGAGAAATGATGCCTACTCAATCCTGTGAGTTTGATAGGCCACCGATTCAGAAAATCTACTCGCGAGAACATATAAAATGATCTTTCAATGGAAAATACGGTGAATTTTGTTTCAGCTGTGTAATGATTACATGGCCTAGTTCTAGTGAAGGGACCTGCATGGGGGAAGGAATCCCCATCCCAGCGGTGCCAGTGGCAAGTACGGTAAGACTGCAGCCATTTCCCCCCATTCCAGCTGTGGGAATCTCACAGCTGTGGGCTCAGGTCTTCTCCTGGTGACAGGCAGCATACAGTGGCACTCACAAGACCAGCTGCATAAGAAAGTCCTTGTTCCAAGGGCTACCATTGAGCTGTTTATCAGCAGAACTTAGAAAGACCTCAGCAAACAGCTGATTTTACAGCTGGCAAGCTGTAGGTGTAGAAGAAACTGAGATAATTTGCCCAAAATAATGTCAGCAGGGAAGCAGTGGCACTGGGAGCTGAACCCCACTTTTCCCAAGCTCAGGTCCCTGTGTCTGCTGGACCACAGCGCTGCTGTGCTGTGATGCTGGGAGATCACAGCAAACAGGCAGCAGAGCTGAGGCCCTTCAAAAAGCCTGGTCTGTGGCACCAGCACTCCCTAACCCGCTGATCCTTCCAAGTGATGAGATAATCTCATTTACCTTAAGGGAATAGGGGTCAGGACCAACAAATACTGAAGGAAACCAGGGCACACTGGTAGGTACCACTTAATGGGACTACTTGTTTTTACTTTACCTCAAGAGTCAGTAACCTATCTGAAGTTTTCTCCCCCAACCTAAGATTTAAGTGCATTGGTAGATACTTGGCAGTAGCCACAGCACACAGTCTTTCCAAGAGAAGCGATGCTGTGAATTGCATGACCTGCAATACCTCATCTGCCTCCCCAGCAACCAACCCCAGTGCTCACTGCAATCCAGGCGTGGTGGCAGCCAGGAGCAGAGAGGTGCTCACCCTTTTGTGGCACTGCTGGGCACCACACAAAAATGTCTCTGTTCACCAGCCTCGGGCTGCTTGCCTCAAGCTGCTGCCGCCGGCTCTGCTCTGGTTCTTCAGCAGCACAGGCGTGGTAGAGAGGGAGAAAGCACCTGTGCTCCTGCTACAGCAGCTGGGAGTCTCTCAAGGGCTCTCATCAGCTCACAGGGGCTGGGAGAGCTCCTTAGGCTGGGCAGATAATGGGTAACCAGCTCCTTGCAAGTCTCTCCCCCCCTACGGCACCAGTGTAATTAGTCAGTGTTTTGCTGGAGGTAAATATTAATTAACTCAGATGAGCTTTCTTTTTACCGTAAGATTTCAATTTAATTTTTATTCTTGCATCCAGGATACACGTCATACAAGAAGAACACATTAGTGCATTAAAACTGAACATTAGTGGAGACTGTGAAAGGACAGGAGGTATAATTAACTTTCAAATAACATACAAGTGTAAGTAGGCAGTATGATAATATACATAACAAATAATAATAATCTATCACCACTTAAGATAAAAACACCTATTTTAACAAAGGACACAATTAAGATGATTTTTTAATATGGTTTTGAGAAATGCCTGCTCACCCCAGCCTTGTCTGAACCAGCCTACAGGAATACTCTTAGGTCCAAAGTGGCAGTGAGGCCACATCCCATGCCGAGTCAGGGGTAAGACCCAAACACAGTGTCCTCCCTCACCCCACCACCTTCACTTTGCTTTCTCCTGGGACCACAACTCAGGCAACTGGGTTAAAAGAAAGCCACAGCTTTTTGATGAAAATTATTCTGGTCTTAAGTCTTTGTCTTACTTTTATAAAGAGCTCAGCCTTATTCCTGTAAAATAATTTTTTTTTAATATAAAAGGGATGATCTATGGCATCTCCTCAAGCACTGAATAGAAATAAAGTAAGTTTTTGGAAGTTCTGGATGAAACTATCATTTGCCCGAATTGGTAGTGTAGTGTTAGCTTCTAAACACAATTCAACTAGGCGTAAATCCAAAACTGTGATCACTGATTCCAGCTCCCATACTGCGGATGGCAGCCTCAATTGGCTGAGTTTGGCTCTTACCACACGGTGCTGGAAAAAGAGGCTGATCAAGCAAAGGCAGGAATCCTGCCCAGATTCCATGGGTAGGAAGTTAAACCATGGGTCTTCGTACCACTTCCTAAAATCTTTCTTTTGTGTACTTTAGGATTTCAGTCGTGTCTGAGGTGACATTTTCTGGATGGGCTCGTGGTCCCGGCTGAGTTTGGTGAGGTCATGCTTTCACAGTGTTTCATTCAGTGAGTAGCAAGGTTAAGCCAAAACTGAGGAGGCACGTTCTGAAAAGTGGAAACAGTCTGTCAATCTTCGATACGACAGATTTCAGGTTACAAAGAGATAAATCCTCTAATTCAAAGTTCATTTGAGTTAAGAATGGTAAAACATAGAAAAGAACAATATTAAGTAAGTGTTTGTGTAGTTTCAAAGTGCTTCACAGGCATGAATTGATTAGCTTAATATGAGTAAAACCACTAGATGTCAAAATGCTCACAGATCTCATTGGGGTCTGGATGTCATTACATAGAAGAAAGCCTACAGATAGCATAACTTCCAACAAGCTCTCACTCCATGGGAGATTTGAAGACATTAAAGGGGTCACATTTAGCCCCACACTGAGGGAAGGGAAGGGAAGAATGGCTTAAGAGCTACAGCACTTTTGAGCATCACAACCAATTTGCAGTATTTATTTTCAAGGAGGCAAGTGAAAAAAATATTGCAATTGTTTTAAAAAATTAACAGGAACAGATGCAGCTAATAACTCAGGAGACAATGATTCATTAATTAAATTAGGGATCAGAGTTCTCAAAATAGCATGTGAGGAAAGAAAAATTGGTCTGATGGATGACTTTAAATGTCAGGCAATTAGGATCATATTTGACAGAACAGGTTTAGCAAAGAAACCTGAAGTTTATAAAGAATACTGCAGTAGCTTCTGGAAATGTCTGAATTTCAGTAGGCTTTCTTAGTAAAGCAGACGAAGATGGAACTCTGTCAGCAAAGGCAAGTTTGCAATTCACACAAATTAATTTTCAAGACTGTTTTAATCTCATTCCTTTAAAACACTTCCTGTAACAACATGCTGAACTTTGACCAACATTTTCTCATTTGTCTCAAAATGTTTGTTGCCCTTTCAGACATAAATTGCCAGCCAAAATTCATAGACGTGAAGGTTTGTTTCTATTATGGTCAGAAAATGACTGTATTTACTAAAAATGTTCACACAAGCCTTTTTCTCCACAGCGAAGAGACAAGCAACAGTATTTCTGACCCTGAAATCCTTGTATTAGTGAGAACAGGTCTCAATGGTTCCTTTAAGTGCAGAGCAGACGTTGAGATGGTTTTTCTCATCATTTGAAGATGTCACTCTTTATACTTTCTCCTGTTTTCCTCTTACTTGTGCTTCTTGCAGCCTGCAAACAGTGTACTAGACCTGTTCATCTTGTGAGCAGTTTTGGAGGTAAGGCTCTTTACTACTACCTCCTTTCTCATAGCAGCCACAAGGGCAAAATGAAGAGGCAGATGCCTTGACCTAAGGCTCTGTATTGGTCTATCCTGATCTCACCTATTGACCCCTGCCCCCAGATTTAATGTGATTCAGCTGATCCAACCTATTCTATTTAATCTGGCCAGAATTGCCTCATCTGAAATCATTGTGACAGGGGAAGTATTAAAATCCTGTTCTCTGTTGAAAGGTTTTATCTGAACAAAGACTCCAGGCCAACCATGGAAAAGTGTTCTGCAGCAAGTCTTGAGATGTAAACAAAAGGGGCTATCCAGCATTGTACTCGATGCACCTTCACTCAGTGTACCTTTACAACAGTTTCAAGGGTTCAGCACTACACAAGAGCCAATCCCAACATTTCTCCTTCACATGGGTTCATAACAACATCCAGACACCTTGGGTGAATTCCTCACTCAATCAAAAGCAACAGGAGTCTTTCCACTGACTTGAGTGAGGTGAGAGTTCCCCTTTTTGATTGAAAATTAATTTTACTGTGTATGACTCAAAGTTCTTATCTAAATTTATCAAGGTCTTCCTTCATTTTCTATAGCACTTGCTCCTTTTCAATCCACTTCACCAAATCATTTTAGAAGGAGGTTCCTTTTAGGCTTCCATGCTATGTATAAAACAAGTGATACCTTTAAATGGTGAGAAAAGTGAGTTAAATGACTGGTAATCATTAAATGCTCTAACTACCTGTTGTCATGTTAACCACAGGGTGCACTGCTTCTCTTTTTTTTGTCACAGGGTGGGACTGTCCCCATATTTATAGGTTGTGCAACTAAGTTGTGTGCTCTTGTATCCACAGACTGCTTCTTCTGTTGCCCGTGTCCTGTGGATTTTCCCCTCCACTTTCTCTACCAGCAGCAGAAGAGCTCACCCCAAGTAGGCGTTGTTGTTTACAACTATGAACAAGTAATACTAGAAAGGAAACAAATTTTCTGGCCTCTGAATAGTTGGTGGTAGTGTCTAGTAATTAAATATTACAGGCTTCACTTAGGTGACATGCATCCTTCCTTCTGCAAGGCAAGACCTGAAGCAAGGGCAGAGATGAACTTTATCCTCACTGCCTCCATGGATGCTGCTAGCCTTTGGTGAGTACTGTAGCAGGTGCCCTATCTACCAGTATTCCCCCAGTAATGTTATGGGCTCCTCAGTCTGTCTGTAAACTGATACACTGATCCTTCCCTGTTCTTGATAGCATTCCCTGAACTGGTTTGTCCAAGACTGTCTCCACAAAACACTGGCTAAGGCAGGTTAGTTCCACAGTCAGATTGCTCTGCCAGCACTTCCAACCATGCAGGGTCAATCTACCATTCAGGCCTCTGTTTCATCCTTTGCCAGAACAATGGAGAGGATCATGTGCTCTCTCTTCTGTAATACATATTTCCACATATTTTAAACACTTTATGGTTTTAATTAAGTTTATTGGATGTTAGTAAATAATAACCAGTGTATTTTCTTGTGTGTGTCAGTGATTACAATGTGCTTATGACTGATGATGAACCTGGTACAGAAAGGTAACACTGAGGGAAAAACTGAGATCTATGAACTTAGTGAAAGAAAGAAGGCAGAAAAAGAAAAGGAAAGTAAGAGGTCTACCTGGGTCCTGGTACATCTATGCTTACGTCGATTATTACAGTGTGTAAGGTGAGTCATGGGCTATAAATGACTGTTTCCCTCTGCATAAAGCAGCGTTAAGTGACTAGCTCTTCAGAAGGCTCATAAATTGTATCATGTCCTTATGAGTGTCTACATTTAGGTCCCATCCTTTGTACTTTGCTATGATGGAACAATGAGATTATTAAGAAAATCTGTCCATGCCTCCCTTCTGCACCAGCAACATGGAAGCACAGGGGAGCAGATTTACTAGAAACATGGAAATTTCTCTCTTTGGAAAATAAAAATCTCTGAGTCAATTTTTCATTTCCTTTCTTTCCAATTTTATTGTCTTTTAGAGGGATGGGATGGCAATTCAAGGGTTAGTACTAGGGTTGTTTGGGGTTTTTTTAGCAGAAAGGCCTTTCAAAGAGGATATTTTGAAGAAATCCCCCAAAAGACAAACCTTGATTTGACAAGTCTTATTTGGAAGGCTGTTTCAAATTGAATTGCTTACATTCATAAGACTTTGGTCTCACCTCACAGGGTTCATCCTGGGTTTTGTGATGTGTGATGATGTAAAAGAATATGGCTGCATCAGTGATTCATAGAAATGTAGTCTCCAATATAGCAGGGACTTGACTGGCAATTTCATTCCATTTTTAAGGTTAGAAGCAAAATCTTACACTACAGTCACAAGCTGGCCAGGCAGAAGGGAGGAAAGCTTCTGTGACCACAAGAGAAAAGGTGTAGAGACCCTTTTTATATGAGATTGCATGCATTACACTTGCCTTTCCCTTCAGACTCAATCACTCAGTGACTGTAGTCTAGACGGGAAGTGACATGATGCAGATTTAGTTTCAAAGATATGCCACAAATACAATCACAGTTCACAGAACAGGCAAGAGGGATACTTTCCAGTCAAAAAATGAAAAAGAAAAAAAAACAAACGAGAGGATATGTACCTCTAAGTCAAGTAGCTGTGCATAACTTTAGGGTGCTGACTTACAGACTGGAGTTCAGAGTCCATCCAAGGATCAGACCATTCTTCTCATTTCACATTAAAATAACTCAGCAACAACTTGTACCAAAAAAGTAATACGCTGGTGTTTTTCATATCTTCCCTGTTATTCATTCCCCAAAAGAGTGATGCTAAGCACTTGGATTTCTCTCCTGGTCTTCATTCAGCCAGACTAAGCAAGATCAGCTCTTTAGGTCTCCTCTTATACACAAAAGTTCTTTATCTTTATCATCCAAGATCTTCCCTGGTCATTTTTTAAGAAGAGAATGCAGATACATTTGCAGTTACTGCATCTCGTTTCAGAAATGTGCTTGGACCACAACTACCCATTTAGGCTTTCCAAGGCATTTGGACAGAGCTTCCCCTTGACCTAGATCAAACACAGGCCAGGGTGCTCTGGGTGATATGCAGCACAACTGCAGGTATTTAGATGACCTTCAGGACAAAGAAAGACCTAAGAATTTGATGAGGAACAGAATTGGTTTGAGGTTTTAAAAGTAACACACGTCAAGTCCACTTAGAAGCCTTGCTGACTTGTCCAGGACAAGGGCGGGCAATGTTGTCATCATCATCTGCTGAACTCGCAAATTCTCCAGGCCCAGTTTTGATTCAGAAAAATATATAACACATGCTTGAAGCCATTCCTATTCAGTAACTGACAGGCAAGCTTGTTCCAAATACAGCACTACAAATCAGTGTCTGTCCTGTGGTAGGATGTGGCTCACAGGACTGGTCCATCCAGCCCACTACCTTTCTTCTGAGGAGATGGAAGGCTGCTCAGAGCCATGGGCTGCCAAAAGTCCTCTCTTATGCCTGCACACAGCACGGTGCTGAGGCAGCCATGGATACCTCCCACCTAACTCCAAGCATGAGACTGATCACCTGCATTAGAAACCCCTGAGCACATCCCTCCTCCTGTGCTGCATCCCAGTCCCTGCCCGGCCATGCAGCTGCTGACCCACACTTGTACCCCAACCCGTGGACTGACCTTGGCCCCCAACCCATGGACTGACTGTGGCCCATCCTCATCACCACAAACTTCCCAATGACCTGGGTCTGGAGCAAACACTATTTTACCAAGCCCTCCTTCTCTCTCTCTGCCATCACTGTCGAGCACTGGAGATGACTGGGGATGCTAGATGTTCTTCAGTTTCCCAGAGGAAAGCTGATAAAATCTCAAAGGCACCAGCCTGTAGCTGTGGTGACTCCCAATAAACAAGATAGGAAATAAGACTAATTGATATAACATATGAAAAAAAAATCTTGACTTTTGACATAGCTAATCTGCCCTAGTGACATTTTACAAGCTTTTGTACAAGACAGAAGTAGAAAGGACAATTACATAAACTGCATGAAGACAAGAAATAGAAAGTAAAAAAACCAACAACAATATAAGACAAACAGCTCAGTAAATAATAGTGCAATTTTCCTAGCTAATAGAATGGTTTAACACCTGAATACACTCACTCGCCTGATTAAACACTAACAACATAAACCCATGAAAGAAGATTATAAGTTGTAATATCTCTTTGCAAATAATAGCATATTAGCCACTGTTGCACACTTCTCCAATTACATCCCTTTAATTCTTTTCATCTGGAAAACAGTTCACAGTATAATAGTCAGCATCATTTGTGTTTTAAAACAAGTGATTACTTTATATGCAGTGTATATTGCCAAATTGCAGGTCTCTTCCTATATATATCTACTAAATATACTCTTGAAGTTAATAAAATCAGTAGCTGGTAATGCAAGCTATCTTTAACTTGGCTTTCTATGAAAATATGTTTAAACTTCAACAAACTGTTACCCCCTGTCACACTGGACACTTTCCCAGGCCTTTTTTCTTCTTACCGGAGGTTGCCAGGAGCAGGAATGATACCTAACAGTAGCACCCTCACATTTACCAAAATGCATGAGCCTGCCCAGATCCACGTCCATACAGCTTTGCTCAGCTTCTGCTCAGTTGACTTGAAACAAGTGTGGGGTGGCTTGGAAAGAAACACAGGAAGTCAAAGCCCCTGGTTTCAGTCACAGCAATCTCCATTCACCATCTTTTCTAATCTAGCACCCCTATCCCTTCTCTTTTCCATCCACCACCGGCTATCTTTCTTGGATGTTCAACAACTCTACTGACCTTCAGGCCTGCCCTCCTGCTTGAGTTTCTAGGCGCTCCCCAGCTAACTTGAAAATCCCCTGAATGAGGCAAGAGAAGAGAGCCCCTGCAGATTATTCTGCTCTGGAGGTTTAAGCCAGTAAACAAACTTTCCAACCTAACGGCAAAACATTGGAAAGGTGCGCTGTAGCATTTCTACTGCTGGAGCTTTTTAAGGACAGGATAAACAAACATTTTTTAGGAACAGTACTCCATCCTGTTTTAGTGCGCTGGGTGAGACTCTATCATCTGCTGCATTTCTGTGATTCCTTCGGAGCAGAGAGTGCTGTGATAAATGAAGCCTGGGGCTGAGCCCATACCATAATTTATGTGTTCAGAGCATGTTCAAAGTGAGGAGGAAAATAATCCCAGTCTTTTAAAAGCATGTTGTTTAAAAAGAGGTGATACTCATTCACAAAAGGTAGCCTAGGTGGAAGTATCTGTTAAGAGCAAAGGCAGTCTACTTTGCACATAATTGCTTTCTCTTTTGTCTTGGAATATTGTATTCCAGCTATTGAGGCACATGAAATGTACAGTCATGATTTATTCACCATCATACAGGGAAGACTGTATTTTGAGATTTTTCTCCACGCTCTTCTAAAACATCAGCCATTTGCTGTGACAGACCAAGTATGTTCTGGACCGGTCTTCACAATTGGTACAGCTAATCCTATGCTTCCTGCCAAGAAAGTTCACATAGGTTAGATTTATATGACTTTTTTTCCTCTTCCACTTTTTTTTTTACTCCTAGAAGTTTACAATTTGCAGGGTCTTTATTATCAATCTATCCACTAATATGCCTCTAGGTCATTTACTAATTTTCCAGTGGGTTTCATGACAAGGTATTTTTGAACTACTCCCATAACTGAGCCGAAATCAGAAATTACATCCCTGTTATTTATAGTAATAATTTTTCCTAGACTGTAAACTCTCTCTGGGGTGGATTATCCAGTATTATCCTAATAGCACCCTACACACCTCTTACCAAAGAGCTCGTAGTGTACTAAAAAGCCTTCTTGGACAAAGTTTCCTTGGAGATAAATCAGATTAAAAAAAAAAAAGAAAGAAGAGGAAATGTAAAGCTTGACAGTTTCATGAATGAAGTTAACAGGCCGGTGGCCTGCAAAAGGGAATTGAACCTGGCTGTAGCCCACTTCTACTACCTCTACAGGAATGAGAACAATTATGAAAGGATTCAGATTAGCCAGTTTTAATCTCTTTCTTATAGAGAATGACAGATACTTACTCCTAGTTTACTTTGCATTTTTGCTTTCTTGTGCAGAACTATGGGTCTGTACAGTGGTCATGTTAGAATTGAAAAGCAGGTAATACAAAAGGACAAATAAAAAACAGTTGGAAAAGTAGGAGGAGGTCTGAAAATAGTTGACTGGTGTAACCTCACACTCAGCACAAATCTCAAGAGCAACAACAATAGCTAACTGACAGCTGACACTGTCTCTCAGAAAGCTTGTCTGCCACAAACCTGTAGATCCTCTAGGTTAGTAGGTGAGGAGGATCTTTTATTGTTGTTATTAAAATAGATGGGAACAAAGATAAGACAATTATATCTACAAGACCCAATGAAAATGTAAATTTTGTTCACCTTTTGCTACATGCTCAGCTGAGAACTGTTTTAAGCTTGATATTTCTCTTAAAGGCTCTGGATGTATTTATGTTGACTGCAACCATCTTAACATTTATCAGGGTAAGCATAGATAATATACAGACTTCTTATTTAGTGCAGTGACTGAGGACTGGGAGAAGGATGTTTTAGAAATATAAGTGTTGGGCTGGAAGGTGCCTCAAGAAGTTGTCTAGTCCATTTCCTGCGGACTGCTATGAGATCCAGGTGGGACTTCCAGGTGGGCATTGCTCAGGCATGGCCATAGCATATACAAATGAAGCGACAGCAGGCAGGAGTTTGAGACCAAGTGACCTACACCACTCCGGAGGAGGGCTCATATCAGCTGTCCTCACCAGCAGGCCACAGTTTGCCAAGCTGGTCTGCTCTCAGAAAATCAACTTGCCTAAATTATTTTAAGAATCCTTTCTTTACAGTTAGCTTACAAAGTTCTTATGGCAAGTCAAACCTCTTGACAACACCCCACAGGACCGGACAGGATAATAATCTGTCCTCCTAAGTACTGTAAGACCACTGTCATGGCACTCTTTCTTGCTTACCTCTTCCTTGAAGTCTAGGGTGCAAAGTCACAGGATCCCACAGCAAGATTCACCAGTATTTTCCCATGTCTTATATTTGATGTTTCTTCTAAGGCAACCCAGAATTAGGTGCTTCTGGAAGAGGATCATGTCACTCATTCAGATTAGGCTTCTGATCTCCTGCAAACCCATGATCCCTCTCTATGATGATTCTACTTCGAGAGATAATACATATTCTCCACATTTGTGCATAGATTTCTTCTTCTTACATGTAGTGTTATGCACTTCATATTGAGTTTGTTCTTCTTTTAACATCAGCTCATACCTTCAGTTTGTCAAAAAGTTTTTGGATTATGAATCCGTCTTCCAAAGTGCTTGACAGATTGCCCCAAATTTTATCTTCTGAAAATGTTATACTCATATGTTGTCTTTCAATATCAAGGCAGTTAATTGAAATATTGCATGAATGTTGGCTGTAAATATAATAACTGGACAGTTTGAAAAAGCTGTGTATGGCTTCAGCATGGGAAAATCTACAATGTGTATCTGTCCATATAGCTTTATGCAGCAATATGGAGCATTTAGCTGCCCTGATAATTTTCAGCAAATTCTAGCACTTTTTGAGTTGCACTGATTAGTAGTCACTGACATAGAAAAGATATATATGAACAGCTTCCATTGAAAAACTCACCAGGAACTTATTAAATAATAGTTGTGGAAAGGTTAAATGGATCAGAAATCCTTAAACATGTTAAACATGCTGAGTACGCACATTTTGGTGACCTGGTTTTATCTTAGATCTGAGTCCTGGCTTAGCCCCAGTCAACAACTAAACACCACGCAACTGTTCACTCACCCCCCCACCCCTGCAGGATGGGGGAGAGAATCGGAGGGGCCGAAGTAAGAAAACACGTGGATTGGGATAAGAACAGTTTAATAATTAAAATAAAATGCTAATAGTAATAGTAGTAATAGTAATAATAGTAATAATATAATGAAAAAGAAAATACGAGAGAAAAAGAGAGGTGAAACCTCAGGAGGAGGGAAAAAACCCAAACAATAAGTGATGCAAGTGCTCACTACCTGCTGACCAATACCACCGGTCCCCGAGCCATGATCGTTGCTTCCACTGGCCAACTCTTCCCAGTTAATATACTGGGCATGACATCGTATGGAAAATCCCTTTGGTCAGTCTGAATCCACTCTCTTAGCTGTGCCCCCTCCCCTCCCGGCTTCTTGTGTACCCAGCAGAGCATGGGAGGCTGGAAAAGTCCTTGACTATTATAAGCACTACCCAGCAACAACTAAAACATCTGTGTGTTATCAATATTATTCTCATACTGAGTCCAAAACACAGCACTACACCAGCTGCAGTGAAGAAAATGAACTCTATCCCAGCTAAAACCATGACAATCTGCAACCTGCTCAGGGCAAGTCTGTACTCTACAAGAAATCATCTCGTAAACAGGTCTAGCAAAACACTGCTGTCTCAAACATAGATTTTTAAGATCTGTTCAAAGCATATTATTGTGGTTGTGGCTTAGACGGTTCCTGATGTTGCTACTAATGTTTTCTTTTATATCAAAACTAACTTTAAAATACATAGCTTTAAGATGTATACCTTTCTGTTCTTGCCTCTTTGCTGCACTCACTTGCACTTGTGCCAACATTGCTGTAGCCTGGATAAGCTCCAAGGCACATGACTGGAATGACCTTGAAAATAATTGAAGACAAGAGGTTCACTGCACCATCCCGGCAATCTTTGTCAATACTTTCTGGAGGAGAGACCGTGTACTGTTGCTCCGCCACAAAGACAGCAGAACCATGACGCTGCCAAAGCTTACACTCGCTTCAAGAGCAAGCATCATCCACCCTTGGATGGTGGAAATGTCAGTGAGAATTAAGCTCCCAGCTGGACCCCTAACAGCCTTTTAAATCTGAACATCAAGGCATGGAATCAGAAGCACCAAATACTAACCGAGCTGAAAACTAGGATTAATGACTCTTAGTCTGGATGGGGTACTCTAGAGTCATAGCTGGGACCCAACCAGAGCTTCTGCCTCTGCAGAAGTAAAAAAAAAAAAAGACAAAAAAAAAAGACAAAAAAAGGGGCAACCTTTTCCCTGGAACAGTTGCTCCATAGGAGTTACACTGGGTACGTGGCAGTGGGAAGAGTCAGGAGACAGACCTGCAGTGTCTGAACTGAACTGTTCAAAGTCAATTCATTAAAATAGAGAACCTCCTGGCATGTTAGCAGCCTCAGTTTTATTCAACCCATTCCTTACAAATAAGCTTTGGAAGAAACCCAGTATGATGATATAAAAAAAGAAAAACATATATACTTTATTTTTCATACATATATGGCATGCCTCCCTACTCTGGAGGTGGATACCAAGGGGAGGGAACAAGGTAAGAGCAAAAACGTAAGTAGTCTCTATTCACCCAGTAAGGATTTGAGCACCTCTTCAAACAGCTACAATATCTTGAAATGGATGGGGGTGGTTGCATGCTAGAAGATTTGCTTTGCACATTGAAAGGCCGTGGTCCAGCCTACAAACTCTTCCATGAAGCCCTGCTTTCTGCAGCTGTTACATGCAACGTCAGAGCCCTGGTGACAAAGCAGTTGCATGAGTGTTTGTGTCCTTTTTGTTCACTTATTAATATATTTTTTTTTCCCTAGGCTTCGTATTCTTGCCTTCTGTTTACCCTCCTGCATCGCAGCGGAGCAGCTGGCTGGGATGCATTTTAGGCGACTCCTGTGTGGAGGCGGGCAGGGCCCCTCGCCACCCTCACTTCCCCCTTGGTCCCCACTCAGGGGGATGCCCTGGGAGCAGCTGGCCTGCAGCGCCTGGCGGGTGCCGCAGCAGTCAGTGTGGGGCCGGTGGGGGCGTCAGGCCACACGGTGCTGCTCCCTAACGCCTGATGGTTGTAAAATAGAAACGTGTTACAGCGTATGCTTGCTGCCTGCCTCGCACAGTGTTTCTGTTGTAATTACGGAAAAGGCGCGGAGTCAAAACAGTGTGTCTAACAAAGTGCTCGTGTGATGCAGCTGTATCCGCTTTTAATCCTTCATTAATGCCTCATCAAAAGAGTACTGTACTTTCCGTTTGTTTCATTTACCGAAGGTCAGCATACTTGGAAGCTATTGTCATACAGCATTGCAGACTTTTTACATATTTCTCTGGTATTGTTCCAAGCTATCGTATACGCAAATGAGTCAATTGGTATGCAGATTGTCTATCATTAAAACCATTTCAAAATCAGCTTTGTCGTTGGTTTAGCGATAGAGCTTGCATACCCTTCCTGAATGTAATGCGTTGTTCTGCATGGATGCAGTGAGGTCGTTGTGTCAAAATCCTGCAGGACAGGTCTGGTTTTCATATTGGAAGAACTTCCATTGAATCTGGACATGAGCCACCAGCAATGTGCACTTGCAGCCCAGAAAGCCAACCATATCCTGGGCTGCACCAAAAGCAGCGTGGCCAGCAGGTCGAGGGAGGTGGTTCTGCCCCTCTACTCTGCTCTGGTGAGACCCCAACTGCAGTGCTGCACCCAGCTCTGGGGTCCTTAGCACAAGAAGGCCATGGACCTGTTGGAACAGGTCCAGAGGAGGGCCATAAAAATGATCAGAACACCTCTACTATGAGGACAGGCTGAGAGCTGGGGTTCAGCCTGGAGAAGAGAAGGCTGTGGGGAGACCTTATTGCAGCCTTCCAGTACTTAAAGGGGACTATAGGAAAGATGGGGGCAATCGCTTTAGCAAGGCCTGTTGTCACAGGACAAGGGGTAATGGCTTTAAACTAAAAGAGGGTAGATTTAGACTGGATATAAGGAAGAACCTTTTTACAATGAGGGTGCTGAAGCGCTGGCACAGGTTGCCCAGAGAGGTTGTGGAGGCCCCATCCCTGGAAACATTCAAGGTGAGGTTGGAGGGGCTCTGAGCAACCTGATCTAGTTGAAGATGTCCCTGCTCTCTGCAGGGGGGTTGGACTAGATGGCCTTTAAAGGTCCCTTCCAACCCAAACCGTTCTATGATTCTATGATTCTATTGTATGATTCTATGAATTCAAGGGGAATTTTCCCCATGGCCAGGCCTACAAGCTGAAGTCCTCTGCTTACACTGCCTTCTCTTTGCGAACCAGGTAGGCTACATGGGGCCATGTTGGTGCCTGTGCCTTTCCCTCCTCTCCTCCTCTATTTGCTGGATTGTATTTTTCCTGTGTCTGAACACATGTATTTAAAAGGCTGCAAAAGTTTTTCTTAGCTACCTTGGAAGAGGTGTCAGCCCTGGAGCCGGTCCAGCATTTCCAGCAAGTGGCACACCTCCTGCAGCTACCGGCACTGCTTGCACCAGCAGCTGCCTCACTGCCCATGGCACTGAACCCACACCATCATCCATACACAGCCAAAGTTCACACACACCCATAGCAGAGTGTTCTGCTTTGTTTTTACTATAGAATTTTAGCTTCAAGCAAGAAACAGTGCTTCAAAAAATGAAGGCCACTTGCCTTTTCTATCTATTATCTTCACATTGCTATTTAGCATTTCCTCTGGGGTTCTTTTGGCAGGTTGTATTCAGGTATCACAAGCTCTTGGTGCAGAACCTGGAGTCATTCATCTACAAAAACCAACTTAATTACTTCTATGTGAAAAAAAAGAAGTATTTTTATTTGCAGCTGCATTGTAGATGTGTCAAATGGCATAAAAGTCTTCTCTCTTTAACATGTGAACTATATAATATTAATCAGAATAAAATGAAAGTAAAAGTTTAAAACTACATTTATATAAAAAGATTCAATGACAGGAAATATTCATTTTAACAATGTACCAGTTATGAGGGGGTTTAGAAGAACAGGAAATGCAGATATACAGTTCTTACCAATAGTGGAGGAGAGCTGAGTTAGGGACCATCTGAACAAACTCAGTATTTACAAGTCTATGGGACCTGGTGAGATGCAGCTGAGGGAGCTAAAAATGTTGGCTGCCCTCACTGCAACCCCCCTTTCTATCATCTCTGAAAGATCATGCAGGTCAGGGAGTCCCAGACAAGTAGGAAAGGGCTAATATTATGTTCATCTAGAAAGGGACAAAAAGAAAGATCTGGGAAACTACACACCAGCAAGGCTCACTTATTTCCATGGGAAAACTGTGGATTGAGCCCTCATGGAAGGTATTTCCAGGCAAATGAAGGACAAGAAGGTGACTGAGTAAAGCCATATAGTGGGTGATAGTCTTCTGTAATGAAACGACTTACTTGGTAGATGAGGGGAGAGCTGTAGAGAACACTATCTTGATTTTTAGCAAGGCATTTGATGGCATCTCCCAAAACATACTTGTTGACAAGCGGGACTGGACAGATGGCCCAGAAGATGGATGGAAGGTTGTCTGAACTGCTGTGATCAAAAGTGATGGTTAATGGTTCAAAGTCAAACTGGCAGCCATTCACGAGTTCGTCAGGAGTCAATACTGGGTTCAACACTATCCAAGGCTTTTACAAACAATATGGATGAACAAGTTTAAATGCAGCCTTGCCAAGACTGCAGATTACACCAAACAGGGAAAGAGCCACCTTATAGATAGACCTCAACTGGCTGGAAGATTGGGCCAACAAGAATTGCATGAGATTTAAGAACAAAAAATTTAAAGTGCTGCACCTGACAGAATAATCCCAAGCAGCAGTACAGGCTGGGGTCTGGACTGGTTGGAAGGCAATTCTGCTGAACGGAAGGACCTGGGGTGGAAAGCAAGCCAGCACATGAGCCAGTAGTGTGCCCAGGCAGCAAAGTCTGCAAACATCCTCCTGGGCTGTGTCACCATGCACACAGTCAGCAGTTCCAGGGACGTGATTATTCCACTCCTGTTAGCACCTGGAATATTGTGTCCAGGTTTGGTCCCTGTAGTTCAAGAACAACATTGAAAAACTGGGGCCCTCCAGTGGATGGCCACAAAGATGATTAGAGGGCTGGAGAACATGATACGGAGAAAGGTTGAAAGAAATAAATTTTCTCAGCCTAGAGAAGAGAAAGCTCAGGAGAGATCTAATCACAGTCTTCCAATACCTAAGCCAGAGTTACAGAGGAGATGGAGGTGCTCTCTACACAAGAATACACAGTACCAGAATGAGAGGCAATGGACATAAGTTGCTTCAGGAGAAATGCTGTCTGGATACAAGAAAAAACCTTTGCTGTGAGAACAACTAAACATTGAAATAGGTTGGCCAGACACATAGTAGAATCTCTCTCTCTAGAAATATTCAAGACTCGTCTTGTCAGGGCCCTGGAAGACTTAACTGAAGGTTTTGCTTTTAGCAGAAGGTTGGAGCAGATGATCTACAGAACTCTCTTCTGTAATCTCTATGCTTTCTACCACAGTAATGGCAAAGTAGCATGTAAGCTATGCAAAAAATCTAAGATAGGCAAACGAACAGCCACCTGAAGTACCATCTTAGGTGACTTAATGGAAATACGCTCTTGGAGTTGGAAACCACCTCCTAGCATCCCCTGAAAAAGCAGAACATTACTTAAGGACAAGGCTATGCGCACTAGTCCAGATGCCCAGTCACCACAGAGATTCTGTCCGGACAGGTTCTCTTTTCATTTCTGTGGGTGGAAATTAACCAAAATGGGTGCATGCTCATAAAATACTGTGAAGGGTGAAGAGGTAATCACTCATTAAACTAGGAATAATACAATACAATAATCCCATAAATTTGGAGTGTTCTGGTTAGTAAGAAAGTGTTGGCTGGTCACAGTAATTCTGACACTCCATAGAGGAGAAGCTGTGCAAGTGATTTTCCCTGTGTGATGTTGAATAGCAAGGTCACCTGTGTCTTGGTGTCCCAGCCTCTCTTCCAGCTGGGTGTGTTGCTTCCCGCACTCTGTTGCTTGCAGAGTAGGTGGTACCATGCGGCCCTAGAGCACTGGAGGCATGCTATGTCAGACGTCAGACCTTTGTAGTTCTTGCTTTTTGACCTCATACGCAGACCCGTTTCTTATCACAAGGTTACATTTTGCTTACACTCCCAAATACCCACTTCAGAATCATGTACAAGGTGTTTTGTGCCATCTTGCCACTCTACTGCAGGCATTTTCACTGGTAATAACTACCTCATGACTTTGCAGTTTCATTGAGTAACATATTTTAGGATTTGCTTCTCTGTCACAGGGGTCTTTCTTCTAGATGACATACCTCACACACATCCCTGCTGCTGTCAGCATCCACACTTGTGTTGTTATGCTATTCCTGTAACTGAAGAAACCAGTACAACATTCCAGGGACATCGATGTATTCACAGGTATTCTAAAATATGCTTAAAATGACACTATGTGAAGGTGCAGCCTTCTCAATTTCAGCATTGCAAAGGCATGTTTAATGCTGTACAATTTACTAAAGTAAATTTACGTTGGGAATAATTTCTGTATTTATTCAACTTGGGGCAATTCCACAGGAAAGTATTAAAAAGCTATTTATTTGAAAGAATAAAAATTTATTTAAAAATATTTTATTCAGGTGAGATTTAACTTAAAATGTTCTCTTAAGGCATTCAAAGAACAAATTATGAAAATATAAAAGCAAAACATTCTGAAGTGCCAGCTGAAAGGAAGGATGAGTTACTGCAGGAATTGGGGAAAGCGCGATGGGTCTATTCCAGTCTGTGTGAACTCTAAGACTTGTAAACCTGAGCTTTTAGAAGCATACGTGGGTAGACTGCTTACACGGCAGGAAGGGATTGATCAGAGCTGTGCCGCAATGACAATCCATGTCACATTGTATTTGCTGGCAAGCCACAGAGCTGTTCCAGAGCCTCTTCTACCAGTTCTGGCCCAAGCTGAGCCCCAGAGGCTGTTGCTACCCCAGGTTTACGATGACTGCTCAGAGTTCTGCTTTGCAGACATTGATATCCAGATGTCAGGAACTGGTGAGTGCCTTCAGGTCATGCACAAACCCTGCCTGCAGCTAGGCAAGTCCAAGACAGGAATGATGTTGAAAACAACACTGGTGGCCCTTTCCTAATGCAGGAAATCAGGTCATGATGCTGATTCTGCAGGCGTTGATATCGGTGTTGCTATCGGTGTTTGATATTCAGCCTGCAGACTGTCATATGCCCCATCGCTGAAGTGTTCAATGTCAGGCTGGATGGGGCTTTGAGCTGTCTGGTCTAGTGAAAGATGTTCCTGCCCATGGCAGGGGGTTCGGCTAGATGAACTTTGAAGGTCCCATCCAACCCAAACCCTTCTGTGATTCTGTGATTCCATAATTGCAATGGGACAAATGTGGCTGTTGATCATGCTTATACCAAAGTGCAGAGGGGACTTGATGAGAGGCTAGCTCCTTATTAGCTGCCACAGGACAAGCAGCCTTCCAGTTGCCCAAGGGTAGAATGGCCTTGGGCCTCTGAGAAGATACATAGCCAGGTTTGGGTTGCTGAGACTGGCAGAATTTGCCTGGCCCGCAGGCAGTCTCCCAGCCTGAACTGGAGCAAGCCAGGGTGGCCGAGCCCCTTTCTTTTCCACTACTTCTGAGGACCTTCATGAACACATCAGAGCAGGACGCTCCCTGTGTGCCTGCACTCTGTGGCCCAGGTTAAAGAAGCCAGCCATGTCAGAGACGTGATCCCCCGATATTTTAGTGCTTTCATCTGCTTTTGCATTTGCAGGGACCCTCACACTTCTCAGATGTGTGGTTGTCAGAAAGCAGTGGCTGCTAGAAGGAAAAGTCCTACCTGTTGCCCCAGTGTGAGGGTCTGGTACAAGCAAGAGAGACAGTCAGCGCACAGAGCCAGGAGCTGGCTCACCAGACTGGGTCCTGCTCCACATCCTGTCCCCATGCAAGTTACTGCCTGCTAGCCTTATTCTCCTTTTAGCTTCTAGCCTTGTCCCTGGGAAATGAGAGCGTTTAAGAACCTGATAAAGTTAAGGGAAATATAAGAAATATAAGATCATGTTACAACTGAAGGATAATTGATCTACACTTTAGTAAGCATGGGATTCCAGCAGCTCTTGACTGCTGAAACCTGCTGCCAACAAGACATATTTTTCCATCACGGCTTCCAAAGGCCAAAGTCAAAGTAATAAGCACCAAGTCACTTTCCATTACTTTCGACTATTTCTTTTTTTCAGGATTTACTGATGCAAGTCAGCCATTCACACCATATGATTTGTCAATGGTCTTTTTTTGGTCACATCTGAAGCAATCTGTTAAAATAGATCCCATATCCAGATCATACTAAAACGTTGTCTCTTGGCTGCAGAGAGACTGCCTCTGCCACTCGTTAGTGTCTGCGGGAGACATGTCAGTCGTTTGACATCACTGTGGTGCAGGTGGTGGTTAGAATGCCCTTGGGGATGGTTTGCTAATGTTCCTTGAAGGCAAAGTTTAGACTGGTGGTTATTTATCCCCATATATGTTGTATTTAAGAGCAATTTGCATTTTCCCAGCAGACTGGATACTACATACTTGTTTAAAAGAGTACTTGCAGAAGCAGCATCTTTTGCACAAGTAAAGTTTTGTCTTTTTATTTGTGTTTTAAAGCATCATTGCATAAAGGGAAATGACGATTTATGTTCTCAAAGCACTCTCTGCCCTGGAGTTGGTTAAATTCATGCCAGACAAAATCTCCCCAAATGAATCTTCCTGCTAGAGAAAATGGTAGTAAGTTGTACCTGGGCATGTGATGCCTAATGGTGCACTTCTCTGATAGAAACTTCAGCAGTGGATGGATGCTGAATGCTAGCAAAGTAGCTGCACCTAAACCATCTGTCTGAAAAACGATCTGCTCCATTGCCCACTGGCAGGCCTGAGAGGAGAGATCTACCCTCTAGTTCTCTGGGCATTTGGAAGAATGGGGAAAACTCCTTCTCTGTTGCTTGCCAGCAGCCTCTATTTCCCCGCAGCAGGGGAAAGAAGGGGGCTGCTGGGAGCTTCTACTAGCTCTGCCTAATCCTAAATAAAAGCAATTAGATCACTTCAGTGCAAGGAGCAGCAGCACCCAAACACACACCCAAAAATGTCAATATGATTGTCAGCGCCAATACAACAACCCAGCAACTATGGACCCCTAGCATAATGCTGGGCACCTTCTGCTCCTCATCATCTCTTGCTCACTGTGGTGTTCAACCTCATTTCATGTTTTCAGCCGTGGTATCCAACGTAAGTGGTCACCAGAGGCACCATCCAGTCAATGTGGAAAATAGACGCCTCCAAGCTCAGTTCCCTCCAACTAAAATGCTAAAGTTATTCACCTTCCTTCTGTTTCCAAGGTCTTTCTGCTTGAAATATTCCTCACATTTCACTAGGCAGTGTAAGTATTTCCCAAAGCCATCCAGTCAAGACTGCTTGCATACTAGCGTGTAGACTAATTAATGAACTGACTCAGTGAACTTCAGTTTGCTCTTTCCGCCCATCTCTGTGCAATGTAGGGTTGTGCAGTTAAACTGAGTCTTACCTGATACAAGGGGGGGTGACATTTTGTCCTTGTGGTCCTGTTTTTCTTAGTGTAGTAAATACAGCTATCCTCATGCTGGTTTTGAGCACTTGCTTCGGGCCTTACAGTTGGGTTTTATTCAGCTGAAAGGCAGCAAATATTTTCCTATTGCTGTATGACCTCAGCTATGGAAGTACCAGGGCAGATTTTGTTGTTGTTATTGAGTTGCTTAGAATACAAGGAAAAACTCTGGTAAAGCAAGACAGGAGAATTCAGAATGAGACACTGCACAAAACCAATGGCCTATTTGCTGCATTAATTTTGAAATCCAGCTGTGCAAATTTGGTTTGAGAATTCATCAAACAGACCCTAAGAAAACACTTTACAAATTAAAGCTCACTAATAGGTCTAGCTGAGCAATATTTTTCAGCTGAAATGGATTCTACAGAACAAAGAAAGTTAAGTAAGTGCAGTAATGCTCTTATAATAATAATGCGGTAAAAGCGTATGATAGATGATTCCCTCATGCAGCACATCTTCAGTGAGAAGTGTACAGTTTTTAGCTTGTAGGTAGTAGACTACGGAGAGATGGACAGGAACAGTATTTATTAGACAAAGGGTATGCTGCTTTTCCCCACAAGTCTCCTCCTACTGCATTGAGATATCTTTGTTTATATGCCTCTTTTTTTCCCCATAGAGATCCATTTTGAAACTGATTTTTTTATGCCAAAGCAATATAGTCTATTGGATATAAATGGCAAGGGGCAGCAGGACAGCTGCAGGGGTGGCCTCTGTGAGGGGGCTGCCCTGGCCAGACACAGCTATTTCCAGCCAGCTCTAGTGGACCCACTGCTGGCCACAGCTGAGCCCATCAGTGAGGTTAGTGGTGCCTTGGTGATAATATATTTAAGAAAGGGCAAAAACCACTGAACAGTCAGAGGAGTAAAAAATAAAGGTGGGAAAACAGCAGTGCAAGCATCAAGATCAGAGAAGGAGGATGTGCTCCAGGCACCGGAGTAGATACCCGCACCGCAGCCTGTGGAGGGAGGACCCCACACCAGAGCAGCTGGGTATTGCTGAAAGAAGCTGCAGCCCATGGAGACCCCACATGGGAACAGAAGAAGGATGTGGAGGGACGGAGTGGCAGAAAGAAACCACTATCTGCTGACCATAAACACTCTCCTTGCACTGCTCATTGCCTCTCTGAAGGGAGTGAATGTATCTACAGTATTGACAAGGGCTGGAGGAGAGGACCCTGAGGTGAAAGAGTGAACTTGAGTGTGGGAAAGGGGGAAGGAAAGGTGTTGGCTTAATACTTGTCTTTTTGTTTCTCACTACCTGATTCGGTAATTAAATATTTATTTTATTTGGCAATAAATTAATTTTCCCCAACTCAAGTCTGTTTTGCCTGTGGCAGTAATTGGTAAGCAATCCCCCTGGCTTCACCTTGTCCCATAAGCTTTCTTATTCCTGTTCTTCCTATTTCCTCCTCCCCCATCCTGCTGAGGGGGTGTGTGAGTGGCTGGGTGGCTGTTTGGTTGTTAGCCATGGCTAACCCACCATGTATGGTTATTGCACTGGAATCAGCCTAATAGACTGCACAGATTTTTTTGTGAGCCATGTGTGTCTCAGCTTCCATACATAGGGATTGTTTCTGGAGATGCCTAATTCAGCTGGGAAGATCCTGCAGCAAAGTGGATGCTTTAGGTCTGTGTTGTAGCAAACTCTTAAGGATAGCAATTATTCTTTAAGAAACACATCAACCCAAGAGAAGGAGTACTATAAAGTCTCTCACTTCTTTCACTTTTAAAAGTGTTGAAAAGGGAAAGAAGGTCATACCAAAACAACAGATGGCATAGAAAGAAACAAGAAAGCAGGAAAGAAAAGATGTGGAAAAAAGAATGAATTACCATGAAAGTGGAAAGGAGGGAACCTCTTACTGTAGTCTCTGGATTTGCAAAACAAGAGTAGTGCTGTGCTGAAGGAATGGAGGCTGTACCAAACTAGGCAGGAAAAGAAAAATATTTCCTAATTAAAAACTGTCCAAAAATGCTTTAGGGGCCAAATTCAGGCTAAGGGTAATCATGACTTCATGTGGTCCTGTGTGAACACAAGCTGGGAAGAAGAGAAGCTTACCCTTTAGGCTGATGTTGGTATTGTGACATATATGTGTAGGCTGCCCATGGAAAAATTTCTTTTAACAGCTGTGATGTGTAACCATTAAAGTAATTCAGTGGCAGGTGGGTCTTCCAGTGGGACTGGTGGGGAGACATGGCATTCACTGCTTTAAGGGTCAAGCTCATAGAACCATAAAGTCAGAGAACATTTCAAGTTGGAAGGGACCCACAAGGATCATCAAGTCCAGATCCCTGCTCCTCACAGGACTACCTAAAACTTTGGAGAACATTGTGCTGAAGGTTTCCCAGCAGTTCTGACAAATCAGCGGCAATCACAAGTGCACCTGATTTTGTGTTGGTTGGGACAGTATTAACTTCAGTAGTTACTTCATTGACAGGGAAAACAGTCAGTTGATTCCCCCACCGCCATCCCCCACCCACCCCCACAGGTACCTAATTCTTTATTAGATAGTTGGTATTAGCGATTAAGTGTTTATAGTTATAACATTCACCACTGAATTCTGGAGGGCGAAGTTAGCTGTTAACAATAATCTACTGAGATCTTTGCTGTAAGTTTTTTTTTTTTTTAAATTGGCCTCTTAATTCATACCAGTGAGTGTCCTTTTCTGAAATATTTTTATTAATGCAGAGGATGAATATTAACTAATACTTACACTGCCTATAAAAGAAAAGAATCAAAAGCAGAAGAACAGAGACAAAACTCAGGAATATATGCAAAAAAAAGGATGTGATTGCCATACAAAATGCAAATCTCAACAATAATTGCAGTCAACTATCCATGAGCGCCAGCAGAGGAATCCTAGGTCAATGATATGGACTCACTCACCAGCTTCAGAAGAGCAGCCTGCTCACAAGACATCCTACACTAACTCATCATGAAAAACAAATGATGGTAAGACCAGAACTTCTGCAATTCTGCTGTATCCTAAAACCATGAGCAGCTTTCACAAATACCTGTTATCTGCAGCTGCTATTCAGAAATGAAAACTTACAAGAACCACAGTGCCTGCCTCACAACAGTGGAGAAGTTGCAATTTCACCTGATCATTTCAGTACTAGTCATTTTGTACCATGAGAACTTAGCACCTGTGATTTCATCTGGTGTGATTGTGGCTTGGTCCTACAAATGCTGAAAGTCAAGTTTTCTTTTGTAATCATACTAATGAAAAATAAAAGTTTTTCTATTAGGCTTGGGTCCTTGCTGAAATTAGAACTAACTGCATATTAAGAACATCTTAAGTAGCAGTGAGAAATGAACTAATCAGATCTCCCTTTTCCTCTCCAAAATAGACATATCTGGCTAAAATGAAGCCCATTGTCTTTGGCTGCAGCGATCTCTGACTCAGTATTTGGGTCCAACAACACAGAACTTGTTGCAAGCATTGGATATATGTGATCAGTTGGCAGAGAATAAATATCTGGGGTTCCAGAGACTCTTCTGCAGCAGTTACAGTAGCACATACCAAGACCATTACATTATTTAAACATGTCTGTAAATGAATATTGAGTTTTTACAAATGGCCAGAGCTGATGTGGCAACACAATTACTGTAACAGTGATACACAGAAGGTGCCTATACTGGAGAGTGAGCCAGTCACTAACCCTTCCAGATGTTTGCCAGAGGTCTGTAAATGCACTTTGACTTCCAGAGGCAACTTACTTCACCAATTCTTTAAACCAGAATCCTCCAGCTTTCCCTTTGCACACAAAACAACACTTGGCTCATGGAGCAAATTTTCTTCTAGCTGAAATGATGCCTGCAAGTGCTCCCATTAAGTTGCATTGGCAGATCCCTTAAGTGGAACAGAAATAAAAACTTTACATATTTTGTTTCACAGGAGTGAAGGATTCAGTCCCTAAACCATGTCTGAACTCATAACTGTAACTGGTGAAGCCAGAGAGGCTTAATAAAAATGGAGGAGTTTAGTTAGTTGGGAGAGAAGAGTGAGAAGGAGGCAAAAAGCCTGACTTCTGGTTTAAAGGAGAAACATAGCTCTAACTATAGCTAAAAAGAACAAAACTAGACCCCAGAAAAGAAGGGAAAGTAAGACTTTCTGAAGTCCGTCCCCAAGTCTCAGGCAAAAGGCTCAGAGAAGCACCAAGCAAGTCCCAGGAGCTCACTGCAGGAGATCTCCAAGGATCAGGGAAAGACCAGAGTGCTGTACTGCTGCTGGAGAAGGGACATGGCAACAATTCAGCTAAAGCTAGCTTAGTGAAGTGAAGCGGGGGCAAAACAGGGGGAAGGGGGTGGGAAAAAAGATGAGACAAACTCTTTTCATTAAATAAGCACAAGACTTGCAAGTGACACTGAGAGATACAACAGTTTGGTATTGCAGGTCTCCATCCTCTACTTATGTCACAATCAGTTTTATCAAGTACAGTGCCATAATGGATGTTTCTGTGGCAAAACTTGGACATATGCATTTTACCTTGCTAAAAATAACTGCTTCGAAGCAAAGATCAGAATCTCAGCACAGCATACCCGGGCTGGGACAGAGCTCAGCCATCCTGTAATGCAGGTGAGGGAGAAGCTACCCCTACGGGCAGAGTGAGCAGTCTGATGTAGGGTAGGTCCCTCTCCTGGCAGTAAAACAGCTTACTTAACCTTATAGATTGACCTTTCACTGCTTCAGAAGCCTAATGTCAATTTAGCCCAAGTTTATACTACGCCAGACATTTGCATCATCAGGGACCTGTTCCTCCCTGGCCTAATAAAGTGACTTGGTGCTGAGAGATTACTCCTCTGTGAGACAGCAAAATGACAGACAAATTGAGCAGACTGGCAGTGTAAACTGCAGGTCATATAACCCAGATTCTTCTGGTGAAAAATGCAGGGCACACTATATTGGAGCCAGGAGGTGGCAAAACACTGTCTTTGCCTCAGCTACAGAATCTGCAAAGTCTTGGTCAGCAGATTTGTTTCAAGCCTGCTAAGAAGTTAATCTGGCCATTTTGATTTTGATTTAAAAGGCTTCCACTTGAGAGCGATATGTCTAATCAACCAGCAAGAAAATGAATTACGGCTGAACCCCCACCTCCCTCACCCTCTGCAGCCCCGTTGCCAGGACTGACTCACCACCTGAACTTTCATTCTTCTCTACAGATCTGTCCATCTGACACCACACGGTTCAACTGAAAAGCTGTGTCCGTTCCACCCAGGAAAGGCAGGCTGTCCTGCAGGATAACCGCCTGGGGAGCACTGCTTCCACCATCAGCAGTGTCTGTCTGTCCAGAGGGCAAACCTCTTAGTCTGGACCTGTGGGTCTGAAGCATCATCCTCAGGAGAGTTCACCTCCATCACGACTCACAGCAGCCTTGCCTGCATGGCCTGGCAGGTGCCTCTGCTTCCCAGAGGTTCAAGCAAAGTAAGGGAAAGGGCAAAAATAGGCCACACACTTCGTTTATTTGAACGCAATTGTTAATTACTGAATTGTACACAACTGTAATTATAGTTAATACTAGTACCAAAGCCTTGTAATGGGTTTGTTTGCTAGAGAGATCTGTAAACCAACTGCGCTCTGAACTGGAGGCTTCTCCTTGCTTACCCTGCTCAAAAATTAGTGTCTTTCAATTGCAAAAAGCAAAACAAGCATTTAAAAGATAATTGTGTTTTCTTTTTCTAAGCTTGTATTTACAGAACATTATATATGGATACTTTGATTACCTGATATAATGACATCCTTGCAGACAAAAAAAAAATATTCCCTCCCCCAGTACCTGGACAGCAATATACAAATATTCACAACAGAAAAATAGGCAAGGAAAGAGAAATAAAGTGGTCTTGATTACCAAAGCCACTTTCTTCTAACATCAGATTTTGAAAATAAACTACACTTTCCTTTGACAGTATTGAGATTTTAACTTCAATTCTTAGGTTATTTCACTCCTGCCCTGCTTCTACAGTTTGCTCCTGTACAGTAGCAGTAGAAGTTGCCTATTAAATTACTTTTATTTATAATATTAACCTTGAAAAGAAACACAGAAAAAACTATGGAAGTTTGTCACAAATATATCACAGTACTGAAAATGAGCATAACTGCATGCTTTATATAGCTTCTTAACAAGAACATTAGGTCTGAGTCCAAAACTCTTGGCTTTAACCAAACTGATTTCAGAAAGAACAAGCATATATGAAAAAAGAGTCCTATTTTCTTGCTAAAAAAAGGAAAGGGTTCTTTCTTAAACAAAAAGCCATGTGATTTCCTTTGCACAGACCCAAGTTATAGTGGGGATAACTCAGAAAGCTCTGAATTAAATATCACATTCATTAAGGATGATTTAAGAAGCTGATTGGAAGAGGTTCAATCAGCCCATTTAGCCTGGTAATTCTAGAAACATCAGTGTAAAAAAAACCCTACTTTTTTTGCTTTCTGCTATACAGTGTCACACAATCACATGACTGAAAACACGTTGCCTGCAGAAATGGTAGACACCGATCACGCATAATTTGGTTGTATTACGTCAACACTGATTGCCTTGTCCAACAAGAGCTTCAACATCCTTCGGATACCGAGGTGCAGGCCTTAGCAGCTGTTTCACGTATGTGAGCTTCGTCTGCCTCTAGTGCCCAACGACACACGAAGCCTTGGCTCTCTTGCTTTATAATGTTCATTGAAGTCCAATCTAAAGCTAAGAAACCGAAGGCTTTCGTCAGAACTGGTTGTCAGCAGTTTTATCTTCATGTACTTCAAAGTCTCCAGTTCTTGGTCTTTTCAACAGACCCCCGCCTTGCCCTGCTGCACTCTCCATCTCTCCAAAGGCTCCCAGGCTGCAAGGGAGCTGCCCCTGTGCCACTGCCCCAGCCTTCCCAGAGCAGCCCCACCGTACCCAGGAGACCAATTCAGGATCCAATCCATGCCAACAGGAGACCTCACCTTGTTTCCATGTTACATCTACAATGCAGGCCAGGCCAGAATTAGACCACTGTTTGCTTCAAAAATACATATTGGGTGTAGCCTATACTTAGAGCAGCAAGTGGGACCCCAGAATAGCAGAGCATCTGCCCAGTAGGGCAGTCGGTGCTGCTGACCCAACCATCTTCTACCAATTTAGAGCAAAATCCAACTACAATCTAATTATTGCTAACAGCTTTTAAAAAAATGGGCTCAACTTCTACCAGGGAGGAAGAAATGTGATATTTGGAGCCAGATGGCAAATTTCTCACAGATCTGAAGTCCCCCTGTCAAAGCCCAGGATCACTACACCACCAACAGCGGTCACCAACATTATTTATCTGGGCACACTGTTCTCTTTTCCATTAGACCTGCACATGAAGCACTGAGCTCCTTTTGACAGTGCAGTGGTTCATTCAGCGAGGCTATAGCTTAGCCAGGTGGAAACTGGAATTCTTAATGATAGAAAAGGCTATAATATACTTAAAAATGCATGGATGTTATGAGCCCCAACCTTATCTTAGAAAGCCATAGTACATAAACAACACACATTAATACTGAAGTTATAATTCATCTGCACTTTGAATCAGAACTCATAATTCATATAAAACCCCCCTTGAGGATCGCAGTCTATTAGGCCAGAGCTGAGAACGTGTCATTTGCAATTCTCCGCTGTCCTCTAAAGGCTGTTTCAGGAATTTCAGCCTCAGAGTTTGAACAGCAAATTGCTTCTGCTCTGTGTCCATGCGCTAGAGCGCAGGCCAGCAGGTGGAAGAAAAGTGGGAGGTTTATGCCAAGCTTCAGCTGGAGCTCTACAAGCCGCTACAGGAGATCGGTCTGACCAGAGACACGGAGAGACCGTGTCTGAGGTGTGCGATACCGCACCGGCAGCACCGCTGCCTCTGGCAAGGGATGGGGTCGGCAGGATTTCTATTATTCTGCATCCTGATAGAGTTCACTCTGCTGGGGAGGCCTGGAAGTCCCTCAGCATGTCCAGGCACCCGCTGCAAATAGTAACGTGCATCTGAATCAGCTTGCCAGGATGAACTTAAAAATTCAATCTTGTTTAGTACCTCCTACACCTTTTTAAGATGCTCTTGAGGCGTTCTTTATTTATAATAGAGAAAGGTCAAGCCTTAAAATAAGCCTACAATTATATAATTGCCCATTTAGAAACCCTATAGTTTAAGTCACAAGCGCCTGTAAACTTCTATGCAGCTGTTTCTTCTGAGTCATTTACAGTATTGCCCTTTAACAGTCTTAATTAAGGAAATGGTAACATTTATTCTTTTGTTATACTGCCTGGCTAACATCCAATTACTCTTTTTGTAATTATTTCCTATTCTGTTATTAATGTCTGTTTCACTCTTTTGGTTTGCAGGAGCTTTGATCTATTTTAATTTCCAAAACTTTTTGCCTGTGCACACGTTGTTAACTCCGGGATAAGTGGATCTGACAGGTACCTTTCCTCTGCTGCTCCACCTCTCACAGCTGCTTTGCTGCTTTTCTCCTAGAAGATGGGATATCTTACCAGTAAAGATGTCTCTTCATGATGCCAGAACCATTTTTGCCTGTTTTTTTGGTGCCCCCTAAAGACCTTTTGAAAATGCATATCTGTTTCTTTTGCCCACAGGGTCTTATAGATCTAATCAACTAATTGCTCCTGTGGGCGATGAGGTAACCTCATTGATGGAAATATGAAAGACTTGCTTGTAAAGCCTGTTCCATATGGAGTACAAAGGCAATCTGAGTACAGGACTCTTCAGCCTCTGAATGCTATTAGGAGGGTGTTCTGGGAAACTCGGAGGGGGTGTTTGTGTAATGATGTGGTTATGATTATTTGTTCATTTATGGCTTTCTAAAGGATCCACCTTTCCTGCAACTCTTGACTAACTTCATCTGTCAAGAACTGCATAGTAAGATCCTTTCAACTCTCCTTCCTAACTGTATGAAGGATCCCAGAACGCACCTAGGCATTTGGAAAGGAGAAATGAGGCTGGTGGGGAGGGAAACCCAGGTGAAAGGGTCATTGTGACACTACTTGTTTTCAGAATGCGTCCATCTTCTTTATTTCTCAGTTATCTTTGAAAACAAGAATGATGAGAGATTTAGGAAGTAAAGTCACTACACGTTTCCTCTTCAGTTGTTTTGGGAAACACTGATCTGCAATTAGCTCTTGCAGCTAAGTTGCAAATGTCTCTTGCAGAAGCGCAGCGTTTGTTCTGTCTGCAGTGCTTATGAAACCCGTTTTCTGTAGCATCTAACGCCCCATCTGAAACCTTGGAGAGAAACAGTGTTGGCTCATCCATTCCCTTGTAGTTGAGAAATCTGTACCATATCGTTCTGCTTAGCAAATAAAATGACATAATAGTTATATCCCTATTGGTCTACCAGCACTTGTATTCATTATGCGTGTGTATTATGCACACAAATATGCATGTACACAAAGTATAGATTTATACTGCGTTAGTCTATTTTATAGGATAATAAACAAAATTGTTTATCTATGATGTTTTAATAACCTGGATCACAGTTGTCAAAAATATTATATCTTTTTGTCTTAAACTTTATTTGCATTAATAAAATCGCAATCAGTGGGAATTCTTACAAAATTCTTATCAAATACCATTTTCACCCCACATTTTACGTTCTCTTTACACTTTCTGTTCTCCATTAAATGGTGCCATTTTACTCCTCTCCATCTGACTGTTCAATTGCTTGTTTTCTAGTGAATCTTGTTTTCTTCATTTTCTGCCTATTATAATATGCACTAATTCTTATTTTTACACACTAGGTTGTTAAAGGAAGGCTCCCATTTGCCTTTTTAGTTGCTGTTGCAAGCCTGTCTGTAATTTCCTTCTGTTTCTTTACACCCTCCAGCACCGTTCATTAGAAACGAGAGGTAAAACTCAGTACAAATACCCTATTTTAAGGAGTGAATGCAGTGTCTTGTTAGAAAGCAAAGCAGAAGACTGTGTTCTTTGCTTCTCTTGGCAATTTTTGGAAAAACTTTAAAGTGGCCTTGACTAGTTTTGGGAGTGTTCCCATTGTAGAAGTGAGAGGGATCCTAGATGCCCAGCTACCTTGTTCTTGTGGCGTGTATCTCAAATGCAAATAATTGGTTTTCATTCTCCACAGCACCGGAAGATTTCATACATGGGATAATCACCTTGCGCTAGCTTTTTCCTATCATATCTTTTAATATTCAGACTGATGGTAACAATCACTTCAGCTAACTTAATTGCTGTTCTGATGACGTCTGGGGGAAAACATTTACCAGAATTTGTTCCACCAAGAGCTAAAGTAAATTAACTGCGCAGTAATAGAAATTTCACCCCTACACCCCTTAGATTTTTCTTGGTATGTTTTTTCTTTCTCTACTCTCTCCTGAGCATCTCTTTGGTTGCCATTTGCTGTCTTTCAGGGTCCCTGCTCTCTTCTCCTCTGCCCTTCTCTCCTTCTGTGAGTGACTTTCCTGACTTCTGTATTCTCCTGACCCCGTACACCTCTGCTCATCTCTATCCTTTCACCTGCACTTCAGCCTGTATTTCCACCTGGGTGCAGCTCAGGCTTTGCCCCAGTGATTTTATGAGAGAATGTACAATATTGGGTAGTTAAAGCGCATTAGCAAAAAGCTAACTTTGGTACAAAAAGAAAGAAAACAAATACTGACTGAGACACCTTTGCTGCTTTTCTGGTGAAAGATGTTCTTCTAGTGAAAAAGAGTAAGTATCAAGTTAACCCTTACTAGTGGTTCTGATACCTTTAGGACTACATTGCTCCAAGCTAACATAAAGTAGTTAAAATACTGTCAGGGGGCCTGACTTAATACTTTAGAAAGACTGAGTGGTTCATGTGTTAAGTTCTTAGTATTCCCTGTCAACATATACCTAATGCATTTTCATTGTATTTTAAAATTGCGGTTCAGCAAGCCCTCAGGGTGATACATGGCTAGTTAAGTAAACAGCTGCAGAAACTTTTCACTCTGAACAATTGCAGACTAAAAAAGAGAATATCTTACTTGTGGCTGTTTATTGGGTAGAGCAGCTGATGGTTACAAAGCCCTTCTAGAAACCATACAGAATTATTTCCTCCGACTTCTGAAACACCAAGTTCTTGCACGTGTCCCTGCTCTACTTTTACAAATGTCTGCACATCTCTTGCAGCTCTCCCAACTCTTTTTCCCTCTCTCCAATTTGTAGAATCTAATTAGAGGTTAAAGTGATATTTTAGGTTTCAAGTAGCCAAAAGATTATTTTCAAAATGAATTAGGCACGTCTAGGAAGCCTCTGAGCACTTTTACGTTTGTGCGAAATATGCTCTGTCATCTCTGAGGCTGCTTATTCTGGTGAAAATTGAAATGAGTACAAACGTGTACAGCCACAGCTGGTTTCTAAGTTCAGCATTAGGAAACACGCACGAAATGTCAGAAACAACTTCAATCTTTAGGTCTAGAAGTTTTTAAATAAGCTTCAATTTTCTGTCCAGATACGCCTTTTTTTCTTTTCCCAATCATTCATTACCTTTCAACTCTTAGTGTGTGTTTAAAAATTTACATGTGGACTTAGAGTGTCCTTAATACTGAAAATCATTATTACACGTGGCATACTGGAAGTTACAGTTTTCACACCAACCAAAGGTAATCGGCCATTCTTGATAGAAATGCTGTTTTGCAAGGCTGAAAAAAGGTTTTTATATATGTGACAGGAGGAAGACAATCCTTCCACAACTTGTTTTAACAAAATAAATCACATAGATTTAGGGGTTTTTACAAAGAAAAGTATCCTCCTATGTAGAGTTGAAAGACCTTGGCATTTGTTCACTGCATCTGGTATAACAGGATAAAATCCACAGGGCCTGGAGTGAAAAATAGAATCACTAAAATAAAACGAGATTATGATTATATTCTGTCCTTGATCTCCTGCCCTAACCCTAAAACTAATTCACTGAAAAATACATTCTATCCTGGGCTTCTGCATTTCCTAATAGATGTTTCTAAGATATTAAATCGCACCGTGAGGCAGACAAGCTGTTGGAACTTAGAGAGGGAGATTAGATTTTCAGGGGCTGTTTTTTAACTTTTTCTTCAGTGATCGTATTGGTTAAGATTTAATTTCTGTATCAATTACCAGGACAAAAATGCCTTGTAGTGTAAAATAATAATATATAAATACTTTCCAGTTTTTTTCCTTTAAGTGCATTTATGATACTGGTAGCAGCGCATGGATAGCCCTTCGCCCCAGAAGAGTCTGGCATACTGTATGACATCCTAAAATGGGTGACAATTTTATTCTCAGTTTCCACATTTCTGCCTTTTAGTGCAGTTTCCTAGAAATTTCTTTAGTCCCTGACAACGCTGAAAAGGAAGGGGCTGAGCGTGCAGGGTCGGTTAGCGATGGCCGCAGGATAGGATGCAGGCAGCAGGAGGAGCTGGGTCTGCTTCAGCCTGGAGAAGATATGACTGCTCGGGCCCTCAAGCTGTATTTATATTTTTGTACACTGTAACTCCAACAGAAGAACATTGAAATTACCAGCCAGAAGCCTGCATTACATACCTTACAAAATAAAGAATAGAAAATGTGTTGTTAAGAAATGATAATCTTTAACGTTGATTGTAGCAAATAAGCAGTTCAGTGTTAAAAAATAAAGTAAAAAGGTAAACTTCCTATGTTTCTTTTTAGAAATGTACCTGAATAGTGTTGCTGCCACCCACTAAAAGGTAAGCCACTTGTGCAGTCGCACCAGAAGGAAGTTGTCAACTTTTATGCTAACTACACACGTTTACGTAGAATTCAATATTGGTCTCCAGGCACCAATGAAATGTAAGATCATTTCTCTCTCGCTTTTGCTAGTAATTGCTGAACCCAGCAGCCTGACAGAGGCGAGGCTGCCACAGCTGCATGGCTCCAGGTCCGAGCAGTAGCACAGCTCGGGATGCAGCCCCCATAGGCACATGCACACCCAGCACACGTACACACCACACGTATATATAGATGGCTGGCCACACGAGTCAAGCTGGACAGACACACAGAGCACTGACATCAACACAGGCAGCATCAACAGCCTCGTCCTACTCCCTTCTCTGGCTAAGCATGATGGAGGTCCTTTAGGGGGAGATAATAGATATATATCTCAATATATGGGATAGATAGATACCTATGTCCCCTACTAATATATAATATATAGATATATTACTTACTTTTAAGTACAATGTTGTTCTGCACCAGGAGGTCAGTAAGAGAGAGAGAGGGCGCAGGGCTCTTTCTGGATCTCCATAAAAAGGGCCTGACAACAAATGGCTTAACAAAACCAGCTGCTTTAATATGACAGAATAAAACCAGGAATACAAATAGAATAAAAAGAGGAATACAGGTAGCGAGTAAAGCTTATACCCATTCAGATGCTGGGCACCCTGCCTTTGTGCAGCACCAGATGGAGCCTGGATGGATTTTCCTGTGGAGCACTGCACAGGTCCCATCCGTGGAAGGTTTCCTTCCTCTCACGCCCTGGAGTGCAGGACAGGCTGGCATGGGGCGCTCCATCATGTTCCCATACAGCCACTGCTCATGCTGACATTCAGGCTGCTCAAGTGCCACGCAGGAGGCCCAGTAGAGCAGACACATCTGTTCAACACCACTAACTCCCCAAATACACCACCTTCTGCAAGGCTTGCAGTACAAACGGTGATCTCCCCAGTAGCTGGGCTTAGACCCAGTCCAGCCAGCAGCTGACCCCTGGACCCTCTCACCTCCAGATACATATGACCTCTCACTGCAGTGTCTGCAGTTGCTGGCACCACAGGCACACCTCCCACCTGAGATCCCATTCATCGCTGCACTCAGACCCCCATCACACACCCCCAGGGAAAGGGATTTAGTAAGGAGACAGGACAGGCTGCACTGATCAGGTGAAGGGCAAGGCTAGAAACACATACTGACCAGCACCTTACTTACACACAACTGGCCCTTTTTATCTGCTTTTCCCACTATTTTCCCACACTTTCTCTTTCCAAAATCACCTTTGGGTCACCTGGTTAAACTGCTGCTGAAGACAAGAAAAGGGTGAGTTGGTTTTCCCAGTGTTCTTGGTTGTATGGCTGCTCCACACAACGAAGCATTTCCAAGGACAGCATCCTGTGTGTAGCTTTGTCAGCATTTCTGTTGCGAGAGCTTTATAAAATCAGTCTCCTCATTCATATCGATGAAGATTCTTTCACGAAAGCCACGCTCTGTATTGCAGAGAAGCAGCACTAGGTAATGCTGACAGTGCCCCAAAGAGGGAAAACACAGCTGCAGGTGAAGGCAAAGCAAAAATCAGCAAAAAGGAAAAAAAAAATGGCTGAAATTGCCATGAAAAATCGAAGACGACATCACTAGCTCTCATCCACTTCCAGGGAATCTTCCAACAGAGATGGTCCAGTTACTCTGTGCCAGGGATTCAGAACCTTCCCCCCAGCCTGACCGGCAGTCAGTGGGGTCTGACAGGGGTGATGGCGCTTCCCTAGGTACAGGCATAGGCAAAGCAATCTCTGAGAAAGAGAGAATGGATGCCATTGCCTGAGACACTGAAGATATCAGGAGCAGTTCCTGTCCACTTCCAGGGGATTTTCCTGCAGGCCTGGACAGGTTATTCTATGCCTCACCTTTTAAATATTTACCGATACATCAAGTCTCAATTTTCTGCTCTGGTCTGAAGTGCTGGCTCCCTCATATAATTTATTATGACAATGCTGTTAATATAGTTATTTCCAAGCCCAGTGAAGATTTGAAACACTTATTTTAAGTACTTACTGCTCAACTTTTGGTCCACTCTCTTAATGAGAATGTGGCCCTAACAGTATAGGGCCAACAGATGGTCACAAAGATTCATCTTTTTGTCTGTGTATTTTCTTTCATTACTCCATCTTACCTGAAAAGGGGTCACTGCATTCCTCAGGCTATGCTTGTTACACCGCAACTGCTCAGTTTTAATTGTAGGATCGGATGCTACAAAAAACCCATGACGTCTTCTGGGTTAGGGAATAAAAGGCTGGTCTCCACCCCCAAAGGACAACAGCAGGTCCCCACTGGCCCAGGTGTTCTAGGCCTTGAGTTCAAAGCTTCCCCATCAGCCTGGCAATCAGAGCAACTCCTGCAGCAGCGAGGACTCTTCCCAGATTGATGGGTATCTGCAGAATCGCCCCAAAATTATCATTCCCAGCATGGTCACTACTGTGGGTTTCCTGCATATCACTGGATTCATTTTAGCACTGAAGAGAACTAAACCTTCCTCTGGAGCTTGTCCTCTGCTTCTGACACTGACGGTACACCTCTGCCCTGTGGATTATCTAACGACACACGGGATGTCTCTCAAGGCAACGGCCAAAGGAGTGCCCGAGCAGCTAATTCTTTTTTCCAACAGTTTTGGCCAAAAAACAATCACATAAGCTTTGTTGTTCTTTCAGGCTTTACAAGAACAATCCTCTCCCACCACATCTACAAAACCAGACTATTCCTGCCTGTCAGGTGATTTGCAACCTTGTGATGCCAAGCCCAGCATCCTGCAGCTTTCCTTTGGTGCACAGAATATCAGTGGCTTCAGGGTCTGTATTTTCTTACAGCTGAAATGCTGCTGGGCAGTACTCCCATCAGGGCAGCTGCGCTGGCCAGCCCCTTAAGGGCACAGGGTTAAAAGCTTTACATGTTTTATTTAACAAAAGCAAGGACTCCAAGGCCTACATAATAACAGGAATGCTGGTGTCTGGAGGGCAAATCTGCTAGTCCGGGGCTGCAGGTTGGTGCATCGTCCCCATGAGAGTTCACCTCCCTCATGAGTCACAGCAGCCTCGCCTGCGTGGCCTGGCAGGTGCCGCTGCTTCCCAAGGGTTCAAGTGGAGTAAGGGCAAAAGGCAAAAATGGCCACAGTCCTGGCTGATCTGAAAGTAGTTGTTAATTAATGAACCGCACACAACTCTAGTTATAGATACAACTAGGACCCAAATCCTGTAACGGGTAGGGATCTGTAAACCAATACAATCCTAACTGGAAGCTTCTCCATTCTTCCCCTGTGGAAAAATCATAATCTTTCAATTACAAAAAGCAAACCACTTGTTTGAAAGATAACTGTGTTTTTATTTTTCTAAGCTTGCACTTGTGCAACATAATAAATGACCTGATATAATGACAACGTTGCAAAAGAAGAAACCCCCTCTCCCCAACATCTGGACAGCAATATATAAATATTTACAATGAAAAAATAGGGAAGGGAAGAGAATGAAGTCAACATTAGGCAAGTCAGTCTGTTTCTACACGTCTGATTTTGAACATCAATTATTTCATTCAATTCAATCTTAACCAAAACTTTTATTTCACAGGCTTTAATTTCATTTTTTTTAGATCTTATGTGCAATAGATATACTCCTGTTCTGCTTCTATAGTTTTCTCCTGTACAGTAACCATAGAATTTCCCTACTAAATTTGTATTTCAGTTTGTTAACTTGGAAAACAACAAAAAACTTATATTTAAGTTTATGTCTCCTGATACAAAGTTTGTCACTGTCAAACACATCACAACACTGAAAATCAGCATGATGAAATGCTGTATAGCTTCTTAACAAGGACATTGGGTCTGGGTCCTAATCTGTTGGCTTTAACAAAAGCTCTCTTCAAATAGAACAAGTACATATAGAAAAAATAACCTTCTTATTTTCTTGTTAAAAAAGGAAATGGTGCTTTCTATAAAGAAAAGATGCAATTTCCTTGACACAGATATAAGTTACAGTGGAGAGAGCTCAGAAAGCTTCAAATAAAATTGGCGTTTGTTTAAAAGGATGATTTAAGAAGCTGATTGGAAGAGGTTCAATCAGCCCATTTAGCCTGGTAATTCTAGAAACATCAGTGTAAAAAAACCCTACTTTTTTTGCTTTCTGCTATACAGTGTCACACAATCACATGACTGAAAACACGTTGCCTGCAGAAATGGTAGACACCGATCACGCATAATTTGGTTGTATTACGTCAACACTGATTGCCTTGTCCAACAAGAGCTTCAACATCCTTCGGATACCGAGGTGCAGGCCTTAGCAGCTGTTTCACATATGTGAGCTTCGTCTGCCTCTAGTGCCCAACGACACACGAAGCCTTGGCTCTCTTGCTTTATAATGTTCATTGAAGTCCAATCTAAAGCTAAGAAACCGAAGGCTTTCGTCAGAACTGGTTGTCAGCAGGACCAAGAACTGCTGGACGATTCCCTGAAGGAGAAAGAAAACCCCAAGAGACAGCTAAGACAACATCAGCAGTGTGTTTTGCACAGGATGCCCGGTGGTGCCCAGGCCTGTCAAAGAGCAGAGGGAATCTGGGAAAGGGCAAGCGCAAGCATTTATACCCAATTGTTAGCAAATGAGTTATGCTGCATTCATTGTTTCTTCAAAAGCCCAGGACTTCAGACAGCTCAGTCTCTTCGACAGATACACACACACACACACACACACACACCCCCGCCTTGCCATGCTGGCAAGGTAAAATGAATATATGGGTGACAACCTAGCAAAACCCCTTCAGTCTCATTCATTTGGTGTGTTGGTAAGCATTCAACACATGCTTAAATGTTTAATGTTTGTCTAAATGTGTATTTATGGATAACAAAGTAAGAAAGCAAGCTACAAGAAATCTCAACAGCAAGATAGAAGAAAGCAGGCCCTGCAGCTTTAAGACAATATCAACATAATTAAAAAAATCCTAACTTCAGGCATGCCAAAGGTGATAAATAAGAGAAGTTAAAAGGTACACTACACAACATCAAGAGTACCTCACATGTCAAATTCAAGAGAGGAGTTGAAGTAGGGTTTTGGTTTTTAGTTGACCTGGGGTCTAATCCTGAAAGGCTGCTATGGCACATAATGCTGTGTCCCTCCCTTTCATTGCTTTCTAGAATGCTTCCTCTGAAATTTAACAGCTGATTTTCCTGGGGAATGGGAGCTTTAGAATCAGATATAACAAATTAAGACAAAGCCAGAATAATTCCCACTAAAAAGATAGCCTGTGCACATTCCCCCAAACAGCTTACCCACTGCCCATCTCAGTGCACTTAAAATCAAGTGTTAGGCCCTTACTAAGGACCCTTTCTGCAGCCTTTAATAGCAATGTCTTGCAAATATGGTGAGAAGAAATGTAATGCAGAAGGAATTCTGTTTGGTTTTTTTTTTCAGATTACACCAGAATTTAGCCTATTACTTCAGCTACTGGAGAAAGGAGGAGACTTACAGGAAGAGCCTATTCCTTTTTGTCAGGGGAACATATATAATCACAAAACCTGCTGACTACTGGGGAACAGTGAATAGAGGCTTCAGAGTAGAGAACCAAAAAATTAACACCTAGATCCACAACTGCACGAATACAGAAATTACACTTACTCCATATTTAAAATTAATTTCTACATATGGGGCAACGGGCACAGGTTGGAACACAGGAAGTTCCACCTAAACATGAGAAGAAACTTCTTTCCTGTGAGGGTGCCAGCGCAGTGGCACAGGCTGCCCAGGGAGGGTGTGGAGTCTCCTTCCCTGGAAATGTTCAGAACCTGCCTGGAGGCGTTCCTGTGTCCCCTGCTCTGGGTGTGCCTGCTCAAGCAGGGGGGTTGGACAAGATGATCTCCAGAGGTCCCTTCTAATCCCTACCATTCTGTGATATCGAAGCTTAGCATCCATATTACACACACACAAAAAATAAAATCTAAGGGGCACCTGGTAAAAGTGAGTGAGTATTCGTAGCTGTGAGCACATCTTGGGTATTGAGTCTTGAAATTCTTTCATTCTCTTGTTCTCTTCTTCATCTTCTGATGCAGTTACACCCCACTTGCCCTACACAGAAACCAAATGAGTTAAGAGGTCAAGCATCACATGATGGAAGTTGCTAACTGGGTCACCTTCTGCCCAGCTAAACCACCATGTTCATACCAACCAATCATTGCCACAGAAAGCCAAACATGGAGCCTCTAGTATTGAAACTATCAGTCCCCTTGGTGGTTGTACAGCACATAAAAGAAATCTGAGGTTAGCAAAGCAGGCGAGGCTCACATCAGCACTGCATGTCCCACAGCAGGGAGGCAGGCATGGAGCTATGGCATTTTTTGCAAAAGGGTTCAGAACATTGAAGCCACTTCCATTTCCTTCACCTAAAATAGACCTAAATTTCTCATCCTCCAAAGCCCTCCACAGGATCTATTCACCTAGATGTTTTGGGCAAAACAGAAACGAAAACCACCATTCAGCAGTTTTGTCTGAATTCACTAGCTAGTGCTGATGACTTTTACATTTGTCCCAACTGAATTTTTCATTTTTGCTGTACCTCTACATGGTATCTAAAATCCTCCATATAATAAAAGACAAGTATATCTGCCTCAATTAATTTTCATGTTCTAGCAATATTCTTACTGTACCTCAAGCTCACGCTGTTTTTTCCTCTCTTCAAATTGCAGTCTCAGCTGCAGCTCCTCCAAAGCAGCTCTGTACATTGCATCTTGGGCATTCTGGAGCTCAATGATCTGATCAAAAACAGCTCGAAGCTGGTTGAGAAGTACCTGTGAACCAGTTAAGCAACAAAACAATGGAAGAGTTGTATGGCAAAAGAGTTTTAAGTTACCACCACTCTTCAGAACATGAGTAAATTAAATCTTTTTACACGCTTCTGGAGAAACAGTTTTGCAAAGCCCTAAATCGGTTATTGCATGAACACGTTGCTGCTTAAGACCAAAAGCAACGGGCCCACATTGTAACCAGTTTTATAATCAGCATTTGTCACTGTGTGCAGGGAGTATGTACACAGCCTACCATAATAAGGTCTTGTATCAGAGGAAGAAAAATGACTTTTCCCCTTGCGCCTACAACATAAGAGAAGATGGTTCCTAACGCATAAGCCAAGATCACAAAGCTACAGTTTAATGCAAAGGAGAAGACTTACCCTGGAATCGCTATCCAGCAAGCATCGAGCTATGATTGTGTCTAGAAAAACTTCATGAGCTGCAATGATGTGATCCAAGTCCTGTGCTTGTTGGACCTTGTTCCAGAGTTCATCCCACGAACATTCAAGCACCTGGAGCAATGATTCAGGATTGGGCTGTTTTGATTTGCTAGATGACAACCTCTTTGAAATTTAAGACACACAACACATACAGGATATTAAAAGTACTTCATTTTTAAGCAACTAATTGGATGGATAGAGTATACCTCAAATGTAATGTAATACTGCATTTGATGAATGAAATGGACCATTTCTGATGCCAGAACGTGACACTGATGCAGCACCCCAGAAAGCTCTGTAAAAAATCCAAAGAGATGGCACGTTAAAGACCGCAAGGACAGGCACAGCCATCAAAGCAACTTGGTAAACTTTTTCTACCAAACTGAATACTTCATAAAACAGCACTAGTCTTGGATGGTAGCAGCAATACTGGCTGGCAAGAGATAAGCAAAGAACATTGCACAATTAACTCCTAGAAGAAGTGAGCCAAAGATGACACCGACTGTGCTCAGACAGTGCTGGAAACTTGCTGAGCATCACACATGAAAAACACCCTCTCAGTCCCAAGAAACTAAAATACAGTAAACATCCCACGCATTCTTTTGATTGAAAATCTGAGACCACAGATTTCCAGTTGCTTCTGGGGCCCCTCATCTCTTACCATTAGCCTTTAAACCACAGTCAGCATATTTTGCATTACTTAGCTGCACTGAGACCAAAAGAGAGGGTGGTTGTGACAGGGGCAGGGAATTTGTGGCTCATGTGGCCCAGGCTCAATACCCTGGTCCACCACAGAGACCCACAGGTAAGTGGCCTCGGCTGCTCACCTGTAAGAGAAGGTCTCTCTGTTGCGGAAGGGTATTATCAAGATTACCATCAACTGCAAAATTCTCTGGAATGAAGATACTCAGCCTTGTGGAATCAGGTAGATATCCAGACAGAGGAAGATACTTCTACAAATCTGCCAAAGTAATTTGCCACTGCAGACAAACTATGAGACTACTACAAAAGGAATTCTACATTTTCGTATCTTGGGCTGTTGCAGAACCATCCAATGATCTGAAAGATATTATGAGCTACTCTGTCCTTCATTCCTTACGCCTTTGAGGGAAGACTATCCCTAACACATTGTGTTGCATCTACTTTAAATAGGATCAATGAGAAAAACCTCCAGGGTTGGCTAAACAACAGATATTTCTTAACATTGGTGAGTTGGATACATCTCAGTTTCTTCTTCAAATTACTGACAGGAAAAGAGTGAGCTTGACACTACTGTCTAGAAGTACTCCTTTAAAGCATTAAAATCCCTGGCTGTTAAGACTTTTCGGGAATTGCGAATAAAGCTGTCCTTGAAAGTCAATGCTACCTCTTTGTGGTTGATAAACAAAAGACCCTGCAGCTGCTTCCTCCCATCAGTTACTGTCTTCTGTTTGGTGCTCTGTGACTGGAAGGGCAAAGTACTGTTTTGGAAGGAGAGAGAGAGATAACAAAAGCAAGTTCTACTACTTTGTCATAAATCAGTGCTGGGGTGGACTCTCCATGCGTTTCAGGAAAAAATTCCAGTGGCAGCTTCCAGCTTAGACAGCCAGTGAGCAAGACAGACTCCTGTCCCTCCAGGCAGAAGGCAGTACAGGTCTTTGTAAACATACTCTCCTTTGTCAGAGGCACAAACTGAGAAATACAACACTCGGCTCCTTCTGCCAGCAATAGCTGTAAGAGCTTGGCCAGCATTTTAAATGTCTGCATTACTTAAAACATAGCCAAACCTGGAAGGCAACAAGCAACTGAGCTTTTACTTACAGAAGATTGCTCCATGGCAAAGCATAAGAAAGGCCTCCCAAGGAAGGGGAAGGGGGTGGAAGAAAAAACAAACTTCCTTCTGAGAAGAAAAAGAACAAACAAAACCCTAGCAATGGGAGACAGCTCCAGCCTGAAAACCCTCAGGTGCTGAGAGTGAAATCTGTTAACTGCATCCTAGTCTCAAAGTGAACAGAAAGCAAGAATGCAGTAGACCACTGATTTTAAGTCAAACAAGCACTTATTTGGGACACAGAAATGACAGTAAACTAAATCCTGTCTCACAGAAACAGAAAGGAAACCTAGTCACCCCACACAGTTCCAGAGATCAGTCTTGTGCACTGCAGTAGACTTTACAACACCTTGTTTCCCAGCAACCTTCTGAGGCCAAGGTGTCCGCTCCCACCCACCAAACAGTTCCTAATTATAAAAACATAAATATATCTTTGTAAGTATTACTATGCCATGAGAAAGCGTAACCTTCAATAGCTATTTTTTACTGAAAGAAATGTAGCTAGGTAAAAGTCAAGACTGAGCCAGTACAGATGCTCACAAATATGACTACATCCTCAGCTGAGAAGTAGGATCAAAAAATCCCAGTCCATTAAACACACACCAGGGTGACTACACTTAAGAGCTTTCCTGTTTCTTCTCAAACATCTGTTTCTCTTATCTTTGCCTCTTCTGTTCTTAGCTAAACAAAGGCACGGGGAATGACTGAAGGTAAAACTAGTAAATTCAGAAGCATGCATGTGTGAGACTTATTACTTCCAGCACAAGAAAGAGGGAGACACAGGGTACAGATAGGAAGGCATTAACAAAGATGAGTAAAGGGGGATGCAGAAGTAATGGTCTCTTTCCAGAGACATGGGATATTTCGTTTACTCACTGTTACAAAAACTCACAACCAGAGATCAGGAATGCAAACAGGAAACTTCTATTTACAGTAACATTAATTTATCTTCAGCACCATCTACCATTAAACAGTCAGTCGAGAGGAGTAACAAACTATAGAACTCATCTGTCCCAAGAGACTCCCCCCGCTCTTAAGATACAGGCTAAAATAAGACGCAGCCATCTAAATCCAGTTTACAAGCGTGTCATCCATTTGGGCCTCTCTCACCTGGCATACTTTTCAGCAGCTTTGCATTGCACATGTGCCCTTTCCATATATCAGTAAGAATATACTCCATTCGCTTCGCTCTCCAAAGGAAATTAAATACTCTTAGGTAGTGGCTCATGCATTCCCGTGTAAATACCTACAAAAACAAACAAAATATCAGTGCAAATTTAAGAGACTTGTTCGAACTTCTTCACAGTCCATCTATTCTGACCCATGCATTTTATTGGTAACTACTGTCTAAACAAAATCCCTGGAAATCCCAGGGCTTTTAGGAAGATCCTCCCTCAAGGGCTGAACTAAGTTACCTAACATTCAAGTAGGTACTGGGCACTGCTGAGAGCAGATCTATAGCACCTGCTCTGGTCCAGAGTGCACGTCAACAGCACTGTAATTTTTTTTTTTTTTTTTTTTTTCATTTTAACACTAGAAGGATTCCTGCATTGTCAAATTTTCCACATCATATCCTTGAGAAGACTGAGGACAATGGAGCAGAAAGGCATTGCAGCTTATATGCTTCTCAACACGAGTCCTCCACATAGGCATCTTTTCCATACTAAAAAAAAGTTAAATAAAAAGGTTGTTTTGTTTTCTTGGTTTTTTTCTTCTTTTTAAAATCCTAAGTACTGTTGCCAGTTTCAATTCATTGTAGGCGGAGAAAGTACAGCTGTATTTGTTGCCCTACCAACACGCCAATTGAAAAAGCTTGAACCCACATGCTAGGAGGCAATCCTGTTCTTGGGAGGTTTTGAGCCCCTCCAGTCTCCATACAGGAGGAAGTGTAAGAAGGGGTGAACAAGACAAAACCTAAACATTTCATTCTTTTCAAACTACCTATGTACAGGAAAATTCCTTCTGCTGGTCAGACTCACATTTTTATGTCCTGTTTAAAAAAAAAAGTTCTTTATAAGTTCTTTATGGAGGCTAAATGCAGTCTGATCAATAGTGCAGCTATTTTCTCAGTAGTTCTAATGAACACTACCTACCAAATTTCATTTAGACAGTACAAATAGGTTCTCTTCAAATATTTTCTTCAGTTCTTTGCAAATTAACCCAAATTAGCAGCTACAGCCTAGCAATAACGGAAGAAGAAGAGTACTCCATTTATTAAGTACTTGCTAAAATCTCTGCTGGAACAAATGAATTACTGATTTTAGTAATGATTGTTTTAAATGTAGCTTTTTAGCACTCACAGTTAATTTACAAGAATTGAGTTTTTGGCTCAACTATTTATACAGTGGGTGCATCCTACATGCCAAAAAAAAAAACCAAAAAAGTCCCTCTGATCTTACACTCCAGAATAAAAAGGACTATTTCAATCAAAAAAATATTTTGCAATTCAGTTCAGTATCTGAAACATGTTCACAGCCAGCAGTATATGGCATTACCGTTGCTATTGGCCCATCAACATGATAGTCCAAGCTGAAGACATCCCATCCAGTGTCGCCAGGAGACACCTGCATTAAAAAGATACATTCCTTTCAGTGTATAAACGGAGCATACTAGTGCTGAAGAATAACTCTTGCTTACTCTTCCATTCTCCACAGCCTAAGAAAAAACAAGCATCCACATCTAGACAGGGAACGGGAGCTCCTTGTCAAAAGTAGTAGATTAACCAAAAACGAACCAAAGTTTGACATAAGGGTGGGATTCATCTCACCCAATTGTTGATGTTTGTCATGTCAATGTTCTTCCATTGGAGCTAGTAGAGGAAATGAAGGGAAGGAAAAACTTCTGAGGCAGGACTCAGCCTAAGGTATACACTTACTTCAGAAGCTACAGTACATTAGTGAACTTACACATCTCGGACTGGAGCTTTCTCATTAACTCAAAGTTTCTTACTAGAGGTCTCCTTCACCAAATGCACTTTCATTGCTTCACTCTTTGTAACTACTGGCGACAAAGAGACCACCCCCAGATTCTTCTAAGAGCAACAGCAGTAGGAGTTGTTTGCAGAACCTCAAATCAGGGCCACCAGCATCAATTATTGTTAGGCCCCAAATACTCAACTTTGTATTGTCAATACACAGCTTGAAATACAAATAGACAATAGGCAGGAAATGGCAAAAGAAGAGAAGACTTATTAAATGAGGTTATGTAATTCAAAGCAGACTTCAATGGAAAGGGGGAATGTATTTACTATATACACATATGAAAATTTTGTTTCATATAGATGTTGGCATGTATACACACACACACACACACACAGAGAGAAAACAAAGGTATGTTTCAGGTCAGAGTCACCATGATGCAACAGACCTCCAGAAGTCGAACATCCAATCGTTTGAGAATCTCAGGATTATCAAACTGGGCATTAGTTGCCCTCACTGCTGTTTCAAGGATTCCAGTTAGATTATGCTGATATAAGGTTGTAGCTGGTCGTGCAAGCTCTGGCCTGGTGGTTATGAAACAAACAGTCATGGCATATTATTAAGGTATATCTGCAGCAGCAATTTGGTAGTAACTGCAGCACACAGTGAAACACTTTTCTGACAGACTTTCAAAACCTCTTGTATTACTCTTTCAGTCTTAACAACAAAGAAAATCAATGAGCAAAATATTTGAACAGAATATGTCTATTCATATGCAGCTATACAACTGAACATCAGCATGAGGAGTAACTTTGTCCTCATTTAATGCCAGTAATTTGAAATTACCAGGATTGCTAGCATAACTATTCTGTAATTTGAGTTGCATTCATCTATAAAATGAGGCAGATCAGATCATTAACAAATCAAACCAATAATTTAATTTCAGTTTTGAAAGACTCACAGCCATCTCATGGGCTTATAAGTGCTGGCAGAAGCACACAAACCCACCCCCTCTATGTAGCTTAACCTTTCCAGAGAGTTGCAACACACAAGTAACAAGCACCTTGAACTACTCTTCTCCCCCACGATCAATAATGGAAAGTCTCTCACTACTTCTGCCTCAAATGTAATACTGACTCCACAAACCAACCTTATTCTGCTTCACAATAATTTTCACTTAGAAAAGCATGGTCACATACAAATCATCACCAGACAATGTTGATATTGATTTACAAACAATATTACAAAGCCTTCCTCTGGAAGCCTACCCAGGGGTCCTGGTGGACAGGAAGCTCAACATGAGCGAACAGGGTGCTGCTGCGGCCAAGGCGGCCAACAGGATGCTGGGTTGCATCAAAAAGGGCATCACCAGCAGAGAGAAAGAAGTCATTATCCCTCTCTACTCAGCACTTGTCAGGCCACACCTGGAGTACTGTGTACAGTTCTGGTCCCCACTATACAAAAAGGATGTGGCCAGGCTGGAAGGGGTCCAGAGAAGGGCCACCAAGATGATCAGAGGACAGGGAAGCTGCCATATGGGATAGACTGGGAGAGCTGGGCTTGTTCAGCCTTGAGAAAAGGAGGCTCAGAGGGGATCTCATCCCCATGCACCAGTACTTAAGGGGCAGCTACAAAGAGGATGGAGACTCCCTTTTTACAAGGAGTCCCATGGAGAGGACAAGGGGGAATGGACACAAGTTGCTCTTGGGGAGATTCTGACCGGACACCAGAGGGAAATTTTTCACAGTGAGGACAGTCACCATTGGAATAATCTCCCCAGGGAAGTGGTTGACTCGGCCACGTTGGACACTTCAAGAGTTATCTGGACAGGGTGCTGGGCCATCTCATCTAGACTGTGCTCTTCCTAGAAAGGTTGGACTAGATGATCCCTGAGGTCCCTTCCAACCTATGATTCTAGACCAAAGGAAAGCTTCGTAAAGGACATTTTTGGTAGACTAAGTTTCATCAGTAGCACCAGCAGGTAAAAGCAGTGAGCTTGCAAATACACTTTTAAGAACTGAAACTAATGCTTGTGGATATACCCGAGTGCTTAAAACAGAGGCTGGTGAGGCATCAATTAAATCTTTAAAAATGCACTGAGGGGTTTTGACACAATGTTTTGGACCAAACACCTCCAAAACATAAAAGCCTAACACTTACAGCAATGCTAACTACGGGCACCAAGAGCAACAGAACTTTTCTGCTTAAACTTGCTGACAGGAGCAAGAGAAGTGCTAACATCCTCGAGGCTGTCACAGGGTCAAGTGCAAAGGTATCTATATTAGTGCAACTTTTCAAGATGTTGTGAAATGGTACTCTATATACTTCCTATCAAAAAGGAAGAACAAAGTTTAAGCTTCAGGGTCAAAGAAATTAAACCCAAAATAGAATTTAAAAGTTGTTGAATTAAACCTTTGAGTAATAAGTTACTTAAAGGGTCCTCTTCCAAAAGCAAAACTGTTTCTGTGCTGATCATGCACATTTGCAAGCATCAGAAATTCAACATAATTACCACCCTACTCTCTTACTTGAGCAAGTCCATTAAATGCCTGATAAAGTCTCCTTGACCAAGTAGTAAGTAGCGCCTCATGGCCTGCAAGTGTTCCAGTAAATTGTACTTCTTGTTGAGAACATCTAGCAGGTATTTGCTGGTCTCAAAATAAGCTGCATCAATTTTCTCTTGAAATGCATTTTCCAAATCTGTGAACAAATCAGCAGCTAAAAAAAAAAGTTAAAATAAAATTAGTATTATCCAAAACTGAGGCAAACAAGCTTTGGAATTGAAACATACAAGCAGAGAAATTGCTATTTATTCTGATCCACTAAATTATACATTTGGTATAGCCAACATGAAAGCAAGACTAAAGCAGCCTATACATTATTAGTTTTAATCTGTGCCCAGCTTGTACTTTCCAATAAAAGCGTATATTATTTCATCACTTTTACACAGAAAGTGATTTTTTTCTAGCTTGTTAAAATACTGAAACTTACAGAATCAAATATTTTGGAGGAGAACTAAAAGCTCAGAGTTAGGGAATAGCTGTGTATGTCTGTGGATCTATAACAGAAGTCACTTCTAAGGGGGTTGGGGGAAAGAAACCAAAGAATCAGTCAGAACATTCAACAGAAAAGAGCTCCCACATATAAGTCAGAATGAGAGAGCAGAAAATATGCTTGCATTATTTGGGGGGCAGCCAGCAACCTGATGTTTTCTTCTCTACTGTTAATGCATGGCAACCTGGGGACAGAAAGTAGGACACTGCCCTTTAGTAGGAAGTATATTTCACTCTTTTCTACAACTACAGGCTTATTAAGAAAGGGCCTGCAATAAGTTTGTTATGAGATAGCACGAAGTGTGGCCTCTTCAGGCAACACAGAGCAAAACTCCAAATACTGGCCTGCCAACTATTGTAACATATAGACTTTCCTCACTATTAAAGCATATGCTCCCACTTCCAACAATTTTTAATGACACAACTATTGCTCTAAACGTAAAAAATTAAGATCCAGGTACCAAATTAGTGTAAGGCAGTAGACTCTCTGCTCCAGGATTAGTTTCAACCTGTACTGCAGACAGGTAAAATTAAAACCAAGTTTCACGTTGTTCTGATGAGATTCAGCTTCAGTTAATAAAATGCTTTTAAACTGAAGAAATAAACAGTGGTTCTAATAAAGAAATCGCTCTTAATGAGGGAAACCTTACAACGACTGGTTCAGTGACATTCCCTGAGGTTTCCAAACTTTCATTCACTAACTTGTGAAGCTCTTCATAAGACCCCAAAAGTGCAAGCATACGCAGAAATGTCAGAGAGATGGCACTTGTATAAAACATTGCTGCACTCAGAATCCTTATGCTAAGAGAATACTACTTAGTCAAGTAACACACATCAAGCTTACATGCAAGAATTAACGCAGCCTGCAGTAAGGCATCCTCAAAGTGCCCTTTCCAGTCACTGACAGCAAACCAGGGGAGACAGCGCACCAACGCCTCTGCTCACTCTGGTAAAGGCAGAGATTTGGTGTGATCTGACAAAGCAATTCTTGCATTGCTCGGGTAAGGAAGCATGCAGCAGTGTTCCCACTGCTAGGAAAAAGGGAAAAACATCAGTTTGTGCAAATGCATTTGTCTCACTGGTACAGGGCAACAGGGCAGTGAGAACGTCCAGTGAATTCTGACTTTCATTTAGTCTTTCCCCGTTGGCAGACCCTGTCCTCTGAATTGCTACCTTCAAAAGACGGGGTCCACTGTGGCTGCTTGTATGCGTAGTGGTACCAGCCATCTAATCTGCCACATGGCCTCTAAAGCCACTGCTGGCTTTAGAGGAAGAAGGAGCATCTTCCAGAAGAGGCAAAAACTAAAAAAAGAGTTTCACAGAACACAGTTACAACACCCCAATGATCTGTTCCTGCAAGTGTCTTTCCACAAGATGCTGTGAGCCTAATGGGTAAAGCAAAAGAGGGAACAAGCAAAAACCAAAAAGAGTTATGAGCTAATACCTTCAGCAACTGGACACTGAGGTTGGGCCTAGGACTGGCTCAAGGCACAAGCGAAGCCAACAGGCAGCAAGCAACTGCCTAGTTTGCCTACGGCAAGCCTACCAAATCACACATGCTCATCCTGCCTCCACTCAAGTAGGGGTGAGCATGTACCTATGGCTGAGGACACATGGACCAGTCTCAACTTCTTGTTATCCCAAGGAGAAAAAATAGCCTTTCCCCTCTCCTTTGCATTGCCCCTTGCCTTGAGGGAAGTGACCTGGCCACAGCCCTTAATCTCTGAGACTGGAAAATTCAAGTTTACATGTGTAGCTGTAACGCACCACCTCCGCATACGTGCACACCTGCATAGGCAATGCACCATTCCTGTTCAGTGTGTACAAAACCACTACAAAGGTTGCTTTTATCAACAAACAAGAGGCCAGGGCGCAAGTTTTTAAAGCCGTGCAAAATTATCTCAGGACACTGAAAAGCCAGAAACGGGCCAAGAAAGGATCAGGCAAAAAGCACTGGCAGACAGGTCCATGAGTTGCTACTGAATGTAGTGGTCTCGTGTCGTTCCTGATTCAGAAGCTCCCAAACTGCCGACAGCTATAGATTGGACCTGGGATCACTTTATCTGCCTTTTTCACTGTCCTTCCCCAAGTGCCTGCTACAATCCCCTGTCAGCCAAGGTGATCAACTTCTACACTGTTCTTCACCTCTGACTTCCTGTTTCAACACATGTTCAGACAGTTTTGTACATCATGATTACTTCAGCATCAAAAGGAAACTGGGGAAAGAAGAAAGTTAAGGTTCCAAAGCAAAATAAAGAACTAAAAATTAGAGCCAAACCCATGAAAAGTTCAGATTTAAAATGAGAAAAAGCATCCAGAATTCAGGCTGGCATCCTAGCTTTCCATCGTCTTATTATAAAAAAAATTATCTGAAGGGACTCTCAGGATATTGTTGGATGGCACAAACAAGGAGGACAGGATGCATTTCCAACATCACTGACACAGAACGTTCTTTCTGGATTGAATGGGTAAAATGCCTTAATACAAAGGCAGTTTCATGCAGAATTAAGGCAATGCAATGCTGTGACGTATTCAGACTACAGACCATCAGCTCAGCACGCCTTCAGCACACTGCAGATCTAGAGGATAACATCCATTTCTAAAACTATACTTTTGTCTGAAGCAGGTATGCTCAGCACTTAAGGTAACGTGCTTGCTTTGAAGCTCTCATCCCATACATAATAGGGAACGTACATTTGTGCATAACTTCTATTCAATCAAGGAGAGAGAAACAAGTGCAAATTAAAAAAAATATTGAAAAATCATGGGCCATAAACACTGTGTAAAGTGGTAAAAGTAGTGTAGCTAAAGACTGTTTTTGCCTTTTCCAGGAGTAGCTGGCGAGATTATGGTTCAAATGCATTTACAGCCCTTATTCACTTAACTCTGACCTCTCTCTGCACTTTAAGTGCATCTTTGACTAGGCAAGCACTGCATATGGTACAAAAGTCACATTATTAGATGAAATATTCTTGCAGACGTGAATGGGATTTTATTATTAGAACAGCTTTCATGGAGGTACTCATGCTAAAAGTCCATGCTGTAAAGAGTTAATATAACAACTAATCCAAGATTAATCTGGAGGAAAAAAGGCAATCCCAAAACCAAGCTTCGAAGTTATATACAACAAAGTCACATTTGAGTACAGGAATAACAGAAAAGATATTGTACAAGATGTCAAAAAGTGCCAAGAAGGATGTTCTTAGAAAACTAAGTAAAGAACTTGACAGAAAAACAAATGTTTAGATAATTCTTCTCTTGGCCAGACCTGGATATACTTAGTAGGACATCATTACACTCCTAGAAACTATGTACAAAATAGCATCAGAGAAATTATCCCAGTGATCTACATCTTAACAATCAGACTCTCTCTGCTATATTAAACGAGTTATAAAAAGAAGTTATAGTAGTAAAATATCTCCTTCACCAGAAGAAAGCAAGTTGTCCTTTCTCCCAGATGTAGCAGCATCCTATGCATTACCTTACCGTCTTTGCTTAGTATTTACACATAGAACTTCCTTCGCTGCAAAAAATACGCCACCAAAGAAGAACTGCAATTGGCATATAAATTCTCATTCATTAAAACTGAAATCTCTTCTAAATAGAAAGAAATAACCTGAAGGAATTCTGATAGTTAAGTTTTGGTTTAACATTCAACAGCTGGCAAGCCCAAATTTAAGTATTCGTCACAAAGAATTTTACTAACCCACCACAGACTCAATTTTCTTAGGACATATTATAGTGGTAGAGTGCATTTACAGAAAGGCTTCTGTCCTGCCTGTTTTTACTGCACATTCTCTTATTTACAAGTAATGGCAAAGTTATTACTGTTTAATCACAAAATTAATTCAGTATTATACGGAATCGTATGATGAAGTAGATTTGATGAGAAGTCATAAGTTCTAAATTCTTATTGCAGCGCTCAAGAATATCCCTGCTCTGGCCCCCGGCCTCTCAACAAGAGTCAGCTGAAGGCAGACTAGTTTCTGAACGGTTTCTTTCAGAAATCCAGTACCTTAACAACCATCCAGCAAACCTATCATATTAAGAGAAGAAAGTGACACATATGCATCTTCATACATCTTTTGTAAAATGCAAGTATCCATTAAATACCTGTACTTTAGGCCAGATGGGACTTTTGTACTCTGTTCCACCCCACTATCCAGAATGTCGGTTCCCAGTCTAAACCACATATTGTACAGAGCTCAGTTCAAAGGAAAAAAGCTGGCTAACACTGATACTCTACCATCTTTTGAAAACTCTGCAGATTTGGCCACAGCAATCATCTTTGTGGATGGAGTTTGATCATGACAAACTTGATGCAAGAAGTTTATGGATTTTCCTATTAGGAGGACCTGAACAAAAAAGGATATATTTTTTTAAAAAGTTATTTGCATATAAGAAAAAAAGCCCACCAAACAAAAAAGCCACCCACAACAACCAGGACAACAGGGTATTTTGCCATCGTTCTGTGCTCTTAGCTTCACAATCCCAACCACAGCAATCCAGAACTTCAATGCTAACACAAGAAGTCTCTAAATGTAAACTTCTTTTTCCCCCTTGAGATCTCCTTAAACAAAGTTTATCAGTTAGAGAATGGAAAGGAGAAAACTTCTTATAGTCTTCCTCAGCAAACTAAAATTCTAAAATTCTTAAGATGATTATTTATTGTTAAACTTGGTCTCTATTTTCTTAATGGAAATCTAAACAGCAGCACAGAGCAAACAAATCATCTGAAGATTACCTGTTGAATTCATACCTTTTTTGATTGCTCCATCGTAATAAAAGAAGGGATCATTGATTTCCTCAAAGTGTATTTGTCATGCCATAGCCTATCGGTTTTAACTGTAGGGTCTGAAGCTACAAAAAACTGTAGATTGAAACAAATATTAAAACCAAAAGGTGAATGTAAACTTTTGCCCCTAGTGTTTCATTTCTGTATTCAGCAAACTGTAAAAATATTCTGAGTTGTTCTTTTAACTAAAAAAGCAAAAAAGACTTTTTTTCATAGCTAACATGCAGAGCTGTAACACGAATTGTACGTTGACCAATATGAACCCTGAAGAAGAAGGCTGAAGAACAGCTCACACAATTTAATCTCCTCTGTATGTTATGAAACCTTGACTACCGCAGGGTAAAGCGTACTAGCTGTAAAACATCCATTATGAAATAAAGACACGTATAGCATTTTCTGGCAATTAGTTATACAGTTAGGGTAGGAGATAAAGTTCAGAATATAAGCATAACATGCTTTTATTTTACTGGTTCTATTTTTACTCAAGCCCCTTTGGATTTCCTATTTTAACAAATGCAGAACTGCAGAGAAAAAAAACCTGAAATCCTGCAATTGAACTGCTGATCAAATGCTACGATCTCTCAACTCGACTCAGGAGAATATTTTCATTTGTAAGAAACTAAAACTACATTATTAAGTTTTGTCAAAATGACTTGTGGATGGATTCCATCCTCATCCTGTCAAACAAGATATCCATTTTCTGGACAAGAACGTTTTTCACTGCCTCCAAATACCATTTCCACCAAGAATGGCCAATTATCTTTGTTCAAAAATTGTGTCTATGGTACCAAAACTGTAGCTTTCAGTATACCACATCCAACAGTGATTTTCAGTATTAAGAGCATTCTTACACTGCACATGTGCATTTTTAAACAGAGAGTTGAAAGCCAATGAACGATATAAAAATCGTAGCTGGAAAAAAAGTGAAGTCTATTTTACACTTCCAGCCATAAAGATTCATAGACATTTCACACAAATCTCCTAATGCTGACCTTAAAGATCAGTTGTGGGTGATATTTGTACTCATTTTGATTTTGACCCAGATAGACAGTTTCAGAAATCAGACAGTATATTTCACACTCAAGTAAAGTTACACAGATGTGTCTCAGAAGTGCTCAGTTCATTTTTTAAAACAATTCTTTGGCTTCTTGGAATAAAAGAAAAAATGTCACTTTAACAACACCGTACTGATTGGAGACAGATGAAAAGAGTTGGGAGAGCTTAAAAAGGCATGAAAACATTTCTAAGAAGAAAAGGGACAGTTACTAGAACTTGCTGTTACAGAAGTCAGAACAAATAACTCTCTATAGAGTTTCTAGAGGAGCTCTGGAACCTCTTCTACCCAATCTGACAAACCAAAGGTAGTCGTGATGCTGAGGATAACAGCAGGTAGTCAGAGTAGAATATTCTGAACATTATTCCAAATACAAGGCTTGCTTTCTAAACAGTTACAAAGAACTCCGCATACATTACCATTGTTACACTAAGCAAGAAAAGATAGACAACTTTGCCTCTTTTCAGAGGCAAGCATCTATTGTCTACCATTCTGCCGCTACTAAACAGACCCAGGAAATGATTCATTGAAGACAATGTACTGCATCATTGCAACCTCCAGACATCACACTGACTAAATCCGTGAAGAGTCACACTTCATGCTGTTATTGTATCTATTTCCATCACAGTCTACTTTTCAAATTCTCCTCCAAGCTTCCCACAGATTATACTCCAACAAAGCAAGTGAATCAGATAAAATATTTATTGTATCACATGCATTACCTCATGGTACGTATCCTCCAGCTCTCCATCATAAATCCAGCGATAAAGGAAATTCAGTACAGGATGGGATACTAGGCCAAGAATGTGCTGAACCAGAGATCTCATGTAGGGATCTCCTGTTTTAGTATAGGCATGAACTGCGGAGGCTAGTTCACCACCTTTTCTCCCTGTAAGATCATAGGGGAGAGGAACAGAAATGTATGAAGGAAAAATATATACACCACATTTAAATTCAACAGCCGTTGATTTTAGCTAGTCATATGTCACCCAAAGCTTGCTGAACAGCAATTCTAAAATGTAGCAGAAGTACATTTTTTAATGTTGACAGGGAATTCCTAGGTTTTAAGGCATGAATAATTAATCTCACTGAAGCATTAAGCACAGTTCTCCAACACTGTATTCTGTCTACTTTATGGTAGCTTGGAGGAATGCAAATTTCATGGCATCAGATCACACACAAAGGTTGACTTCATGCTTTCCTTCACCACCGCCCCCACCAGAATAGCATTAAAGGAGTCCCAGTATGTTTTCCTTCTCTCCTGTACTTGGCTCTTTCTCAGATGTTCTGTGTGTGTATAGCTTGGTTATACCTCCCCCCATAGCTCCTTTAGGCAATATCTCCTGTTTTCTTGCAATCGAAAAGTTAGGGACTGTCAAAAAACAAACAAACAAACAAATAGAAGGAGTACTTGTTTTGCTGTTATGCTGCACAGCTTAATCATTCCTTGCAGCACAGGCTGTAGCATTTGAAATTTTCATGAATGTCTTAAAAGTAAAGCCTACTTTTTTTTTTTTTTTCTCAAAATGGTTACCAATTCCAATAATTAAGGTAAAACAGATGTTATAAGCTTTTTTGGCTAAGATGTTCTCTTCAAAGGGCCACAACCTCCATTTATTTTCGATGGCAGCACAGCTAATGTACCCTTAGGGACAAGCATAGCCTATGGGTCAGTTACTGGGCAACATTTTGGTCAACTCCAACACCACTCCCTCAGCATTTTCTTGTGGATTGCCAACACAGACATGCACTGTGTGCAGATTTGTAACGTTTCGTTGTTTCATATGAATCTGCAGGCAAGTTGCAAAGGGCTCCTATACACTATCATATACAGATCAACAGCATAATACACATACATAATGAGAAGACTGAACCAGCCATTTCATAGTGTATTAGTGGATTTTTTTCAGTGTATCATTCTCTGAAAGATTACTAAAATAATTGAAAACAGCATGAAAAACATGTGCTTAAAATTTGAAGGACTTCTCAAGTATGTTCTAGTGAAAAAAAAAGGTGAAAAAGTGTAAGTGTATCAAAACAGCACTATAATTTGTCAGTTTCTTACTTAAACTAAAAGAGAGAGAATCCTCTGGATTAGCTACTTAAAATTTTCTAAAAAGAAAAACCACAACAGTAATATTATTGATATCCACCTTTGGCATGCACAACCACTCAAAGTTACATAACTTCCCCATAAATATGAAATTAATCTTAAAACAGACCTTGACAGTGATCAACAAGTGCTGCAAGGGTCTTTAACCTTATTTTAGGATCATACGTCCAGACCAGAAGACGGCGAAGTGTTAAACTGCTCTCAAGTCCCAAATTGACGCCCTGATCATCTTCCAATTGCAACTGATCAAATGAGAAACAGAAAGACATATCAATAACAAAACCAGCAAAACTGAAGCAGAACTGATGTTTCATAGCTTTTGTTCTGAAGTTAGCTTTTTACTGATACACTTGAAATACCCAGTATTATATGCTTTCTCATTAATTCATCGGGACAAAACCCAAGAGCCATACAAGTGGAACTAGAGACAGGGGTGAGAAGCTGGGTGGGTGTTTGGCTGCTGGCCAGGGTCAACCCACCACAAAGGCAAATGCAACACGAAAATAAGTGATGCCAGAACTTTCCTTTCATTTTCCCCTTACATGCCTCCCCTCCCACTAGACTCATCTCTTCTTTTGAAAGGTTTAGTGGAGCAGGAAAGGTAGAAGAAGCTGCATTTCAAAGAAGTCATAAACATTTTCATGGTCAAGAAGTTTTAGAAGTCAGAATAAATCAAAGCTCCAGCAAACCAAGGGAGCAAACATATTTTGGACAGAGCGGGAAATAACTACAAAAAGAGTACTGGATAGTAGCCAGGAGAAACAAGCAGAAAATATGTATGACAGGCATTTCAAAAGTCAGTAATGTTAAAGAACTGCAAAAGAGTCAAAAGGAATAGATACTTTGAAAACATGTACAGAAGCTTATGACTTAAGCTACAATTTTTTTTTAAATCAGAATTTTAAATGGCATTTTAATTTAACTTTAGGTAAATTCTCAGAATACATTTTTCTCAATTATAAATAAGGAATTCCTTGAAAGTTCCAGATTAGAAGAAAGTAAGCAGAAATTTAAAAAAATCTAATTTTTATTTTAGCGTTAGCATCTAGGTGCACATACTTATATTTGTGGACAAACTACAAGATTATCAACACTGAGTTGGTCTACACATCACAGAAAAATAATACAATGCTGTAACATCTTAGCTTCTCAATATAACACAAGGGGTAAGGAAAATGCACAACTGCCCCAGACAGAACAAAACGTTGGAACTGTTATTACTAACTGCTGAACCACGCATTACTTGAAATACAGAAAGATTATTTTTCTCCCTTCAAAGATATGTCATGCTGTTCAGGATTTGAATGATAAAGATATCATGCAAGATGAAACCAAAAAAAGCCCCTTCTTTGCATCATTTATGTAATACATCGAGTAACAGTGAATTTCTAAGGGAAAAATATTCATTGCTAGATAAATCCGAAGAGTGAGAAATGTACAAGTTACAGAGTCTTGAGTCCACTGTCAATAGAAACTGTGCTACATCCTTTCCTTTCTAAAGAGATACCCAGATAGGCCTTTTAGTAGATATGCATATGAGGTAAAACAAAATAAGAAAGTTAAATACGAACCACTTCACTTACCTGAGAATGTAAAACAGACAGAAGTCGGTAGTATTCTTTAAGTTCCTGATGTAAGGCTGCGCAAAAACTCTGTAAGAGAAAGAGGAGAAAAGAGAGAGGGGGGTGGGGGGGGTGGAAATCAGGTAAAATCTTTCAGGTGCAATCCAGAAAAACATTTATCCTATCACCACACTGTGAAGGTAGTTAAAAATGTCCTAAAAGGAATCAAGCTACAAGTTTCAGCACAAAAGCCAACTCTTAGAAAACTGGCCAATGTATAAGTGCTTCTCTAAGAGATGTGCAGACCTTTTGCAAGAACATACACACATCGTCAAGTGACCTTCCATTACTTGCTGCCTTAATTCTATGAACAGATTAAATTATGAGAAGTGTAACTCTCCAAACAGATATATCATCTCAAAGACATTAATAATTACCATAGGGATGGATGTGCAAATCATAACATGACCCACAAGAAGTTTTCTTTAATAGGTATGTAAAAGAGTATGTAGCAGTGAAGTAACAAGAGTTTCAATTTCAGGAAACCATCATATTTAGAGTATGGACTACATAACATGAACAAGGAAACACAATGCTCATAAAAGAATACTCCCAGTAAGTGCTGCTGGATCAAGTACTCTAAATTTTTAGCCTTTTGTCAATTGACAGTCATATACGATTCTTCACTTGACACAGAATAAATGAATAACGCTAGAGTATATCCTAAGAAACTCGTAGTAAAGCAAAGATGCCTCTTTGCAAAACAATTCTAAGCACAGCTACTTTGGGTTTTTTAAAAATAAATAAATAAATGTAGATTTTAAAAACAATTCCTGAAAGAATACTTGTTTAGTAACGGATAATTTTCCACTGCTTGAGGTCCTGGGGTTTTGCTTTGGTTTTGTAATGTTCTTAACCAAATATACAGGCTAAAAAAACTCCTGCAACACATTTTCTAAAACAGAATTTAAAATATGGCTTATTAATTTTGGACTGAGTTGAAAATTTTGGACTTTCAGCGCTTTTTGGGGTTTTTCAAATTTTTTGTTTGGTTGGTTTTTTGAAGAGTACTTCAGTGCACACTCACACGAATTCTTCAGAAGTGATTTCTTAACAAATTCTTGACTAATTATTCTGATACCTATTCTAATGGAATTTTTTTTAATAGGAAATTCCCCAGGACTTTCACCTCAACCCCTTTTAGAATTATCACAGTCACCAAAATTCAGAAAAAATAAGGAAAACCTCACACAAGAAGAACCCAAGAGCTTGAAGTAAAATATTTATTCACTAGAATATGTACAAGGGAGAAGTCATTACTACAAGCACAAGGAGAAAATAAATCTTCTTTCTGCTAAGAGGCCTACCTGCTAAGAGGCTAAGCAGCCTAGGAAAAAAAAATCATTAATTTTGCCATTGCATGCTTTATAAGGAAAGCGGGTTACTTTCTTCAACTCAACATTATAAATTGGAAAGAAATTTGAAGTTCATTTTATTCCAGGGGACACTGAAGGGCAAAAAGAAATCCCCTCATGTGTAACCCCACTTTTCATTTCTTCTCACTTGCTTCTTCAGTACATTTTTGAACCTATTAAAGTAGCACTTGCCAAGATAGAGGGCAGAGTAGAGCCTCCAAGAAAACATTCAAAGGCACTATAAATCTACTCAAAAAGTGAGAACAGTAATCAATGACTTTATAGCCAAAAAGATTTAGGATCTAACTGGCCATCAACTTGTCAGAGAAGCTTCAATTTAGATCCAGTGCCAATCCCGGCATTATAAACTACAGATTTTTATTTCCCAAACTGTTACGGAAAACTGGACATTATCCTAGAATTCTGATTTGGTCTACAGCAAAAGAGAATTCAGGAAGGAAACAGAATGCTTGTCAAGAGAAAAATTTTAAATGTCCATTTAGAACCAGTTGAGGTAGTGCACAAAATGTCAAAATGTAAGGCAATTTATCTCATTGTTGATTATTCATTTTGCTTTCTGAGGACAAAGTAGAACTTAGATAGTAAGCAGCAAAGGTAGAAGAATATAATGTTAAAGTGCAGCATATTGTTATATCTCTACTCCTAATAATGTCACTACCTGACATTTTCCATGGTAAAAGGAGTCACCAGAATCATATAAAGAAGTGACAGACATCGTCTCCTACATGTAGTTTAAACGGGCTTACGCAAGCATTCTTTCAAAACATTAAGCAAAAGATGCTTTAGAATGCACAATATATTCTTACGCTAAGTTCTTAATGCACAGCGTACAGCACCTGAAATCGTCAGCTATAAAAGCCATGAAGAGCAACGGTACACACTCTTTTTGCCCAGAAACTGACAGCAGGAGCAGAATATATGCTTTTATTTGTACACTTATGTCCTAGAAATATATGTAAGTTCTTGCCTCAAGCAAAATTAACAGCATTAGAGCTATGCAGATTCAGCTAACTAACTGCACAGCGTTCTGCACAGGGTCTGAAACCTGCGTACGGTAGCTAAGATATTGCACATTTAAATTCACTAAAGAATTAAAGTTCTCTCCTTGCTGTAAACTTGAAGATTAAAGCCAGAGACAGTACAAATAAGCATAAGCAGGAAGCTGCTAGATAAAGAATACGAAACTTCACCCAGATATAAGGGGGAGAGTCTGAAGAAAATGCATATACAGTAGCACTACCATACAAAACATGGAAATCAGCATTGGATCACTAGAAAAATAATTATATGTAACTAAAAGGGTTACTAGGAATAAGAGACAGAAGGGAACAGAATAAAACATTAGAAAAGTAGGAAGCACTACAGCATCTCTACTGACCTCTTAAGAAAAATTAGATTGAAGGGAGAAGCACTTCAATTTCTTGGCAGATTAGGTAGGATGTTATGGCTAGAGGCAAGGATAACATTTCTGTCGACTCAGAAGGGATAATATCCAGTTTTACAGAGGGAGCAAGTGAGAGGAAACGGGAATGCCTTAGCAGTAAATGTGGTTTTGGGTATTACAGCAGCTGTGAAGTTACGGTAGACTACAAATCATGATGATGAAACCTATAAAAACAAAAATTAACATTCTTTTGATGCTGTATTCAAAAGAAAGGGCAGAAGATAATGGGGTATTTGCATTTTATGTAGGTTAGTGCAGTATTAACACATGAACATCAACATTAGCCGACAAGAATGTCTCCTGCATAGGTCACCCTAACAACTGAATTGGTGATTAATTGGCTCAGGGATGACATCATCCCATTTAAGCAATGCTTTTGTTTATGAACATACATGAGCACTTAAAAAATATGAATTTTTAAAAAAAAAAAAGGAGATTCAGAAAAGGAACCTATGCATGAGACTTTCCCAGTTACAAATGACAGGGGCAACTCCTCCTTACAACCAGCAAGAGCAGATGCCTTTCCCTTGCCTTCAGACTATGACCCATATCAAAACTGGCAGTCCATAAAAGGAGTAAATCAAAGGATGAATGATCCAGGCTTCAAAGTTTGCAATTCATTCTAGTACTGCATTTTACTCAGTAGTCTCTAACAGTAACAAGACCAAAATCCTGTACCAAAATCAATTTTTTAGCTGACCCACCTGTCCCACAAGTCCAAATGCACGATCCAAACTCCTCTGGTCTGTGTACTTTCTTATTTTATTATGTAGCCATCCCAACTCTGCCAGTCTACTTGTAGTATCTCTGAGAGATTTGGACAAGCTCACCTACAAAGTTAACAGAAACAGTAACTTGCAATTTTAAGCCAAAGCTACCATGCCAACACTTGTTTCTTCACTAAAGCCCATCTTTCTCATTCATTAAACCAGTTCAGGAAACAATTTTATATTCTACAGCAAACAATCATTTTACATTCTACAGCAGAGATAGTACCAAAAAAGCAGACAGCCACATAATTAGCATTAAACTTATACACATAAGCATTGAACAGGCAATGGGGACAAACTACTGGCAACTTAGTGACCCTCCCTTTTGGAAATATTAATGTAACAGTACTCATATACTCTTTTTACATTAGGCAATTATGGCAGTAACAAAAAGTCTTCAGAAAAGAGAAAGAAATCTGAAATTTTGCAACATAGAATCACACTTCATCTTATCCTGATAATCAGCAAGACTGAAAATATTAGAGCTCTAGAAGAGGAGTCAATGACTGAAACTAATGAAGGAACCTAGAGAAAATAATCAGTTACTACTACCTGTGAAACAAGCCTTTAATAGAAGAAAAATGACTCAATGCCAGACTAAATATCAGGAATCAACTTACAGAATCCAAATTCCAAGTTTAAGTCCAATCCACCAATAACGGCTTTTACAAGCTATTTAATCGTGTGCCCCTCTGAGCTCTTCTAGTCTGTTTCTACTTTTCTTACACAAAATATGCTAGTTTTGGCTGGGATAGAGTTAATTTTCTTCATAGTAGCTGGTATGGGTCAATGTTTGGATTTGTGCTGAAAACAGTGTTGATAGTACAGAGGTGTCTTCCTTACTGCTGAGCAGGGCTTACACAGAGCCAAGTCCTTTTCTGCTTCTCACCCCACCTCACCAGAGAGGGGAGGCTGGGGGTACACAAGGAGTTGGAGGGGGCACAGCTGGGACAGCTGACCCCAACTGACCAAAGGGATATTCCACATCATATGATGTCATGCTCAGCATATAAAGCTGGGGGAAGGATGAGGACAGGGCGGATATTCGGAGTGATGGCATTTTGCCTTCTGAAGAAACTGTTACACGTGATGGAGCCCTGCTCTCCTGGAGATGGCTGAACACCTGAGTGCCCATGGGAAGCAGTGAATGAATTCCTTGTTTTGCTTTGCTTGCACACAAGGCTTTTGCTTTACTTATTAAACTGCCTTTATTTCAACCCATGAATTTTCTCAATTTTACTCTTCTGGTTCTCCCCCTCCATCCCTCCAGCTGGGAGTGAGTGGCTGTGTCATGCTTAGCTGCCAGCTGGGGTTAAACCACACCACCAGGTATCTCACATACCAGACATCTCGCTTTACTCTACAAGCCTGTCTTAGTCCCAAAACCCTATTTAACTGCTACTACTATTTTCATCTGAGTAAGCACAGTTGTTCATTTAAATTATGAACACTTAAGACAACGTTCCTCTTGTTCCTACCACATTTTGTCACATTACCCAAGAACACCATCATCAAGTTTTCAAAATTGTCTGGGATAAATAAAAACAAACGATATGACTGATCCATTAGACCAAGAGGCAGAGATTGACTTTTGCCCGCAGCGACTGGGCCTATCCCACCTCTACAGCTGGAACAGTCCAATCCGAAGCAAGGAAGTGAACTAACAAGCTGAACAGACTGCTGAAGGAATAGAGATAAGCTCACTCACTAAGTCTTTTAGTTAGCAGTACAGGTATTCTTTAAGACAAAAATCAGCTACAAGAGACTGTTAGCCACAGCAGTGTGGGCTTGAACCAGGCAGCAGCACTTGGTTTTAAGACCAGAGTTCAGTCCCTGGCCCTCTTGCTTAGATATACAGGCACAGTTTAACTTCTTGAACAACTCTATAGGATAAAATCTACCCCAAACGAGCATGATTGGACACAGTTGGAAACTATACCCACAGCTAAAACCAAAGAGATAACAAGAACTATCTAGAATGCTACAACTACAGAGTGCTTGGCAAGCATTAAGTACAATACACATCTACTGGAATCAAATGAGGAACGAGCAAAATTTGTATCTCAGATCAAATCAGAAACTGCTAGTTTATACAGCGCTGAATGTCACCAACAGACCTAAAATTAACATTGACATTAGAAAGAGATCAGGCAAGAATAACAGCTTGGAAAGTGCGTTTCTTTCTGGAAATAACAGACTCTGTACAATGACATTTTCTTTCCTGAGGAAAAACTACATGCTTTTGACTACTTTTTTGCCTAACATGCACTCAACACAGCTAGAGGAGGTATGATCTTGGTCCTCCTTGTTCATCAGAAGAAGTTCCAGGTGCAGCTCTAGTCAGTCAAATAATTTAATCTTCACTGGGTCTGGTAGGTCAGTACAAATGCCAATAAGGAAGAAGGATGGAAGACAACTGACTTCACAAAAATTACCAAAGACACAAAGTTCTCAGAAAAAAAACATTATTGAGCACAAACCATCTCAATAATCAAACTCCATGTACTAGCAGAATTAGGAGTTCAAACTGAAACAGTTTTTTCACCTCAAACTAGCCTATTTGATATGAACTACACAGAAAACTGTGTAGCGCTAATTTTGCAATCACTGATTAAGTTTTCTCTAGAAAAATCTGTTATGTTCCCTTTGTCATATATAATCTAACTTATATCATTGCAAGGTTACAGAGGGAACAATTATACATTTAACTTTTTTGCTATTATTATGGAGAAGAAATGGAAATTAGTTCAGTTACCATCTTTAAAGTAAGTCTACTGTGCTCCTGGCACATGATCAATCCCCCATCATTTTAGGGCTATGTCATATTGTCATAGTATGAAGTTGTTAATACAAGTGAAAATTGGAAGCACTGTCTTTCCATTTGAACACGAACATGAAAACCAATTAGCAAGGTGAAACTGAACTGCGATGCAGTACCATCCAAATCTTGAATAAGGAGAAGACACTAAAGCAGCTAGCGCCATTTTTTTGCTCTTTGCTCAGCTGACCCAATCTCACCCTTGGTTTTTTTTTTTCCACATTGCAAATATGCTTAACATCTCTCCACCTTAAAGCCAGATATTCTCTCTCTCAGGCTTCTCTCCTGTTCCTCTGCTCCCTGTCTGACACCTTCTTTCAAATTCACATCAGCTGGATTTTCTATCAACAACAGGAGTTGAAAGCACTCTCTTCAGTTCCATCACTAGTCCTTTCCTGGGTGATCTGCACAATCCCATCTCATCACTTTTAAATTGTAATCAAGTGGCTAGCATCCATTCCACATCTCAGGCTGTCAAATTTAATCCAATAATAATGTGGTCAAAGGCCTGCATCTGCTTTATATTCATTCTTATGCACTGGAGAGGGAAAATGATGACAGAAGTCCTCAAATTAAGCCATAGTTTAGGAGTCTTTGTACTGGTTTAACAGTTGGGAGACTATTCACATCTTGTAAAATGCTGCAGTTTCTTTCTGGGACCTAATCTATTCAATCAATTTTAAAGTACTACTGTTGAAACCACTCTGTCATACAAAAAAAAAAACAAAAGGGAAAAAAAAAAAAGACAAAAAGCTGGGGTCAATAAAGACTTGTGATAACTTTTTTTTTTTTTTAACTTATTTTTCATGGCTATTTTTCCCCTACATGCCTCTCTGTCCACATACGAAATACAAGTCACCATACAGTACCTTTCCCTCCACTTTATAGCAATTTTCAGAATTGCACATTTTGATGGTTTTGCCATCTATTCCCTGGAAGACATACAAAACATCTCTTACAAGGTTTGCTTCAGTTATTTCAACAGAGCCTAGAAAGAAAAAACAAAAACAAAAAACAAACCAGTATTTAGATTTGCTGGGACAATTAGTTTTGATTACAACTTCAAAAAGCTATTTAGAAGCCTAGCCAAAAAAAACCACAAACAAACACAAACCAAAATGTTTTATGTCCTATTAACAACCTGACAGGAAAGCCAAGGTTTCTCTTTACCTGCCTTTGCTGGGATTCTCCCAGAGCAGGTCAGCTTGTATGACACAGGGCATTATATTTTAACCAATACTTCAGCCAGTTCTTAAATTTGTTATCTTTTCTGAGTCAATCACCAGTGCAAGTTCTGAGACAAGCATCAGAATAATGAAACAGTACCATCTGCTTTTGTAAGATTTCATTTAAGATATCTAAAATGAAACAATTTCAACAATGACTATCCAGAAATTGAGGTGCTACAACATGCTTCTCCCAAATTTGACAGCACTCTTACTCTCATCTGTTTGCCTCCCCAACAATCTACTTTCCCAAACCAAAGCCAAAAATAAATTTTATTTTGGCAAAAGTAGCCATCAGCTCAAGATGCTGTTTAAAACTCAGGCTCCCCTTATAATATAAAGATGTGCATGAGAGTAGCTAGTCCTTTTAGGAACTCTTAGTGAAATGGTAGAAAATTCAAGTGCGTGTTTCTTTAACTGGTAAATAATACAAAGGGTATTAATATCAGTCATACAATACTTCTGATTATACTGTCTGGGCAAATGTAGAAATAAGAAAACTCCAATTAACAGCAACTGACTCTAAAAGAAAAAAAAAACACCCTTTAACTAGTTAGAAGAATTTCATATTCATAGAAATATATCTTCTTGACAATAGCCTTTTATATTCTGAATGCAGCTCTATTTCTACATCAACCAATGACTACATTTAAGACAACTGCGAGTCCTTATACCCATCCCACATAAGAATCAGGAGTCACAGATGCTGGTTCACGGAATGAAACAAGTTTGTACTGCTCTTTATGGCAATTAGTACAACAAAAATAAGAGGCAGCGCTAGATTTTATGTATTTTTATATTTTTCTATGTTTATATATTAAATCTATCACGTATATAAAATAATAGATAATTATAAATGTATTTTATCTATACACACATGCATCCTCTTGCACATTAACAGTATTGTTAATTAGGTACTAAATGCCAAATGCTGCCCTCAGATATATCAGTACAATTCTGGTCTATAAGCTGTTGCTTTGTGTACTGTTACTCATAAAGATGCAGGGGCTGGCAGACAGACTATACTTTAGCTTCTAACTACCCACACTTCTTAATATAGGTGTTATTTAAAAAGCCCCAAACACAAAAAACCACCTCTTGTCTTTCTTTGCCAGAGAGTAACAGCACTGTAGGATGACATCTGCCATTAGCTCTCTTATTCAGAAAAGTCTTCCACTTTTACAGTAGAAGTAGAGTGGGTTGAAACAGATCCTCTAGGCATCATTTTCAAGTTTATAGCTGCATAATCAAGGTAATAAATTAGTAATATTTATCTGGTTTTTAATTTTATTTAGCATATTTTATTGCAATTGCTCCAAACACAGCCACCATGAACAGTGTGCTAATTTTAAGAAAAAATAGATTTAAGAACTCTATATTTCAGTGAGCATTTCTAAGTTCTAAAAAACAGAATCACAAACAGATGCATCTATTTCAAAACATTCTATCCATTAAGCTCTCCTTCTGAATTTCTAAAAGCAGTAGCACCTTCTGATCATCAAAAGCGTGATCATTACTCACAAACCACAGTCACTTGATTCCAACAAACACTGCAATGAAGCCAGGCTTTTAAGAAGACCAGAACATGTTATCAAACCAATCATTACAAAAAGAAATTAGCAACCAGCCAAAGAGATTGTGGCCAAATATACTAGTCTTGCATATTTGCTCCTATCATTTTATCAAATACATTTTAGCAAAACACTCCTCAAAAAATTCAACATGCTGTAAAACTATTTCAAAATAATTTTTTAAAAAATGGAGGCTATAGATAACAATTGTGGAAAGTTATCTTTTAACAAATGTGTCTTTGCTCACCACTTGTATCCCCTTCTCGCCTTGACCTTGGCACACCACGGGAGACAGCATTTGAAAAGCCTTTTGAGGTAGTGCTTTGTAAAGAAGGCTGGCTTGCAGTTAGAGTCCATGCGAGACGTGACCCTAATTGCTGACGGAGGCAATCTCCAACGCCTGGAGCTTGATAGGATTGTCTAGAAGGACAAAAGGAAGAAACATCTTTAAAAACTTTGATTCTATACCCATCACCTCATTTAGGGTATGCAAATTTTGAAAAATGCCCCAAGCCTAAGTTTGTTTTTTGTGGGTATTTTGATAGTGGATTTTTTTAATAGGGGAACCTTACAAAAGGGTGCAGAACGTACAAGGAATTTATTGCTTCCTATAATCCTACACTTTAAAAACAAAACCAAAACAAAACTGTAAAAAAGAAAGGGGATATCAATTTGACAAATTATTTCATATCAAAGATTGTCTTTGTTCACACTGGACTGAGTAGATATGCTGAAATGGATTAAAAGTTAAGTCGATTATAACAACAATAAACAACAGTCACAATAAACAGCAAATATTTAAGTTTTGTTATTACTTGAAACTGTAGTTACATGCCAAAGAACTACAGGAGAGTAGAGAAAAAGGAGAAAGTTCACTTTCCTGCTACTCTACTGTTTAAGACAGTTTGTATCAAGTGCCTGAAGATGTGAACATGAAGGGAGCATCTAGACAAGCTGATTTCCCTCCCTCTCATACTTGTCAATTCTTCTCACAAAAACAGCCTTAAACATGAAACACGTTAAAACTAGAAGTTAACTTTCTGATTATTTCTGTACCATGATGATGAAAAATAAAGTTGAAAATATTTGCAAGGGGTTTTTGCTGCTGACCATTCCTCCCCTCCTCCCACAACTGAATGTAAACATTTGGAAATCTAGACATATTTAAAAAAATCCACAAAGTTGTGAAAGCACAGTTGCTACGAGAGATGGAACAAGATTACAACAAAAGTGACCGTGTAAAAGAAGTTGAGGAATGCCCTTCCTCTCTCAATGGCCACATGATAACTCATGGGAGGATCACACATCATATTTATATGATCTTAGCTAGTGAACAAGAGCACAGTCTGCAGGACAGAGCAACTCTGCTGCGCTTAGCATTTCTAAAGCCTCAACTAGAGTAAAACACTGAACTTAGGCTGTTACACTTCAAGAAGCACGCACTCTAGAAACAAAGGGAATCACGTATAAAGGGAAGTTCAGGAGGAATAAAGTTCACCAAAAGGTCTAGTTTGGGTTGCCCAGCTCACAGGCTACAGGATAAAAGAGACAGCAGTGAAATTGCTGTAAAATCGAATGTTCTTGACAGGTCAGACCAAGAATGTCAGGAACAGGGTAGGTCCTGATGGTATTTTTAAGCAAGCAGATACATGAAATAACCTCACTAACCTACCTTTCTGAACTGTATCAGGATTATATAATGGTTGAGGTTGGGAGGGACCTTGGGAGATCATCTCCTTCAGCCCTCCTGCTCAAAGCAGGGTCAGCTAGAGAAGGTTGCCTGGTGCACTGCCCAGTCATGTTTTGAGTATTTTCAAGCATAGAGACTACACAACCTCTCCGGGCAACCCCTTCCAGTATTTCACAACATCCCCCCGACCCCCAAAACGTACCCCACCTCACTGCAAAAGAAGTTTTTCCCCTTATGTTTAACTGGGATTCCCAGCCTTACAAGTTTTGCCAGTTACCTCTTATCCTTTCCCTGGGCACTACCTCGAAAATTCTAGCTCAGTCTTCTCTACTCCCCTGGTCAGGTATAATCACATGGGTAAGATCCCTTGAGCCTTTTCTTCTCCAGGCTGAACAGCCCCAGCTCTCAACCCCCCCTCATACGCTAGATGCTCCAAACCCCTAATTATTTTAAGGTTCCTTCTCCAGACTCTCTTCAGTCTGTCCATGTCTTTTTTTGTACCATAACTAGACCCAGCATTTCAGATAAGTCATCACCAGTACTGACAAGAGAAGGTGGTTTACACCCGTCAACCTCCTGGTGATGCTCTTCCTAATGCAGCCCAGGAGGCTACTGGCCTTCCTTACCACACATTGCATACTCATGTTAAACTTTGTGTCTATCAGGAACCCCAGGGCCCTTTCTGCAAAGCTGCTTTGCAGCCAGTCAGCACCCAGTATGTACCCATGCATGGGGTTATTCCTCCCCAGGTCCAGGACTTTGTTGAACTTCAGAGGGTGCACTCTATCCCATAAGGCGGAATGAAGGTGAGTAGGATCCAGCTCCCAAGCTATACCATTAGGGACCAGGCTCTAACTGGACTTTGTATCACTGATTGTAACACTTTGAGCCTAGCATGTCAGTCAGTTTTCAGCTTACCTCACTGTCACCTTACCTAGTCCATATTTTATTAAGTTTGTCATAAAGATGTTACAGGTAGACAGAGTCAAAAAACTTACTGAATTTGAAATAAACCACATTCACTGGTCTCCCCTTGTCCACCAAGTCAGTCTTCTCAGAAAGCTGTAAAATAGGTCAAGCATGTCTTCCCTTTCTTAAGTCTGTGCTGACTACTCCTATTCCCTTTCTTGTCCTTGTCTGGAAATGCTTTCCATGATTAGATGCAACTCCCTCACCTTCCCAGGTGTTGAGGTGAGGCTAACCAGCCTGTAGTTCCCTGGATCATTCTTCTTGAAGAAAGTAGCAGCATCTCATTTCTTCCAGTCCTCAGGAACCTCTCCCAGTTGCTGTGTTTCAAACATTATCAAGAATGGCCTCAAAATGACACTAGCCAGTTCCCTCAGTACTTGTGGATGCATCCCAACAAGTCCCATGGGCCCTGATCATCCTCTGCCAGGGGTAAATTGGGAGCAATGAATATTTTCCCAAGGTCTCAGGTCATGGGCTGGTCTTACCAGCACAGACCAAGGCAAAGAAAGCACCAAGTACCTTGGCCTTTTCCACATCACCTGTCACCACAGCCCCTGCCCCTTCAGCAGCAGGCCCATGTTTTCCCTTGCCTTCCTTTACTGTTTATGTACTTGTAGAAGTCTTCCTGTTGCCCTTCATGTCCCTTGATAGATTCAGCACTAGGTGAGTTTGGGCTTTCCCTGCACCCTGGATGTCCCTCTGCACCTTCCCCTGCTTCCATTTTTTGTACACTTTTTTTTATGTCTGAGTTTCATCAGGAGCAACTTGTTCATCCATGCAGGCCTCCAGCCACTTTTTCTTGAATTTCTGCTTGTCAGGATTCTTCAGCTTGAAGGAGGTGATCCTTGAATATCAAATCAGCAATCAGGTCAGGCAGTTGGGCTAGATATCATTGTAGGCCCCTTTAAACTGAACTATTCTATTCTCTTCTGAACCCCTCTTTTCTCCAGGGGAGTCTCTCATGGGGTTCTTTCAAGCACATCCTAGCACAGCCCAGGTCACCTCTTCTGAAGTCCAGGGGTGATATCCTGCTTTTTACCCTGCTTCCTCCTTTCAGAATCCTGAACTGCACCATCTCATGATAACTGCAGCCAAGACTGCCCCCAACCTTTGCCTTCCCAACCGGCCCATCCTTGTCTGTAAAAGAGTCAGGTCCAGCAAAGCACCTCTCTTCACCATCTTCTCAATCACTTGCATCAGAAAGTTACCATCAGTGCACTTCAGAAACCTTCTGCATTGCTTGTGCCCTGCAGCACTCCTCCTCCAGCAGATATTTTGGTGATTAAGGCCTCCCATGAACACACGGGCCTGCAAACGTAAGGCTTCTTCCAGTTGTCTGAAGACCTCATCTACTTCTTCCTGATAAGGCAGACTACCGCAAATGCCTGCTATAGCATCACCCATGTTGGTCTGCCCTTTAATCCTAACCCATAAAGTCTTAGCTGGCACCTCATCTGTCCCTATGCAAAGGTCCATGCATTCTTGGTGCTCTCTCACATAAAGAGCAATTTCCTTTCCTTGCCATCCTAGCCTGTCCTTTCCAAAGAGCCTGTATCCACCCTCTGCAGCGCGGTAATGGTGTGAACTATCCCACCATGTTTTTGTGACCATAGTCCTAGAACTGTACACAGACCTCTTAAGTTCTCCTCTCTGTTGTCCATGCTCCATGTGTTAGTGTGTAGGCACTCCAGCAGAGTTGCGCTGATGTCCCAGAAAAGGCATGACAGCTTCCCTTATAAGGATGTCCTATTCTCATTGCCCATTTGCATGCACACACTTGGGTGGATCCCCTTCTGCCCTGCTCCGTTGGTTTCAAGGTCTCCCTGGACCACACCACCCTGTGCATTTTGATTACTAAGCTGATCTGCCATCTCCTCTCTCAGTTGTGCGGCATAGTCCTCCCGCAATGTTCCTAGCTTAAAGATATTCTCTACTTGTGCATCCAAGATAGACCATACAAACCTAGTACTGACAAAGTCAAGAAAGTATTTGTTTTGTAAAGCATACTGATAACAGTAAAACCCCACTGTGGCAGCACTGCTTATTAGTTCCGTAAAATGAATTCTATAAATCATCTCAAGTACACTTCATTAAAAAAAAATCGTCAACTCAAAGCTGTAGTACTTTCTGAAAATGCATCTATTTTGATTTTGTGTTTGTTTCACAACTGTTGGGGATGGGGAGGAGAATTGAGAGACAAGAATATGGTGTCTCTCTCCTTTCTGATTACCAGAAAGGAGAAAAAAAAAAATCAATAAAAATTTCCATAAATTAGCCTCATATTAGGAATGCGGTCAAATCATAACCCATGAAGCTTCTGTTAGGACAAAATAATAGGGATGCAGAAATAAGCAAAGCCCTTAAGATCTTTTTTTCCTTTTATTATAGTCTCTTGAGTCTTTCTGACATTAACCACAGTTTGCTGAAAAGTGATGTCCCCATTGCTTTTGGACAAAGGCTTTATTTCCAGGCTTTTTCATTCAAGGCTGAAACAGCTCTGCAAATAAGTAGAGTCCTCACTTTTACAGGTTTTGTAACATTCTGCTCAACTTCTATGAAGCAATTTATTTCCAGGTATATATTACAGAATGACCATTGAACCACTCCCTTTCACAGACTACGAACACATTATTCGTTTTCCCTCCACAGAACATAGACTCTGTGCAGCGCACCTCTGTCAGGCTTTGTAGAGCTGCAGGGGTAATACAACATGATATCCAACAGCACAAGAAGGGCTCAGATTTTGAGCACTTAACTGTCTGTGTTGGCTTGTTTAACAAAGTCAGTAATCGGGTAATTATCTTATGGCTTACAATGGCCAGCTTTAACTCATCAAAAATCTAAACTATTTGGTACTTGAATGTTTCAGTTCCAAATATAGATTCATCTTAGTATGAACAGACAATTAAACCACTGCTGAACAGCAGGTGTTTTAGTAGGGTTTTTTTCTAATAAGTAATTTTTTGAATCAACCTTTTTTTTTTTTTTCCCAAAACAACCCATCCACTCAAGATGAGAGACTGCTCTAGTACAACAGCCAACCTGCTGTGAACATGCTTAAAAGAAAGTCAGACCATGCAAGAAAGGTCACTCACTTGAAAATGGAGGATGTTAAGTCTACTTATTTGTCACTGGCTGAGGAACGCTTGGTAAAACAAACTTCAGCGAGGACTCTACATCCAAGGTGTTTACAGAAGAAAGACTATTTCAAAGTGTTTCAGAGAACTGAGAAATTTGGAAAAGGACTGGGCACTAGAATCCAAAGGATTAGATCAAGTGAGATATCAGGTGTTCAGCAGAGAGCTAAGATTAGGTTTAAGAATGGATACACTTGGCCACCCATTTATGGCTTTATATGGCCACATGACAGCACTTGTTATTCAAGCAGTTCAGCTAAGGAGCTCCGTTTCTATGCACCTACAGAAGAATTTCCAGTGGCATACAAATGGGGAGGATTGAGGCAAGACCAAAAAAAAAAAAAAAAAAAAAGAAAAAAAGGAAAAAAAAGAGACCAGATCATCTCTTGTCTTCCCCAAACTTATCTGTAAGGTAGAACAGTTTAAGTTACCCTGGAAGAAGTGATTGCGGAGTTGGCGTTGGCCCATTCAGGGCATACAGACTGATACTGCTGATCCCACTGCTCCCCATGCTGCCAGAACTCTGGGCTGACTGAGCACTGCGGTCTTGGTAATTCAACGGAAGGCTTTGAGGCCTGGCATAGTAATAAGGGGTTGAGTGAGCATCCCGTGGCAACGCTTGAGCAAAAAGTGTGGCATAACTTGATACCTGAGAAGGAGAGGGTTTGAAAAGGGAGGAATAAAAAGAAGATTTGTGAATTGCTTTATGTCTTTAGTTAACAGGAATGTAATATTCAAGGACGCAAAGAGAACCTGGAGACCGTGTTTATGCAAAGACAAATTTGTCATTATAATTGTAACAACAAAAAAGCAAGTCCCTTACTGCGAGCAAAAGTACTTTTAGCAACAGAGCTTATTTTTGCCCGCGAATTGTCATTAGCAATAGCTGCAAAAAGCACTTTGGTGCTTGCAGAGCTGCAATCAAAGGAGGAATTTTCCTCTCCCTCCTCCGTTTCAAACTCATTAGCATGTGAGCAGCCATTATATACAGCAGAAAGCAAACCAAAAAAAAAAAATCACCCATCTAATAAAGTCACAACTTCAGCTACAAATGCTGGACACCCTATATTTTAAACATTCACTTAATATAAAATGGTTACACAGAAAAAAGTTGCAGATACCTGTGTTAAGTGCGTGCTTCCTTTCAGCCTTGCACACAAACATAATCAACACCTCAGGTTGTGTTTGTGAAGTCTGGATAGTGATTTTAATGACACCTAAAATAAGTGACACACATTCTCCGTTTCTCAGAAGTAACAACAGCCTCCCCACCTACCTTGTTAGACTGCTTACGTGGATCTTCACTAAGGCTAAGCAGGAGGTAGAGTATTGACCATTTGTTTTTCAAAATGCCCTTTAAAAAAGATGAAGACAAACAGAAATTAGTTTGGTGTAACTCTTGATAATAATGGATTTTTTTAGTTATCCAGCATACTAACATGTACACATATAACCCAACTTTCCACACAAGTAAGACCAACTCGACACGTTCTTGAGTAAACTGGTAATGTGCAGTGCAGCCTTTGTATTGCTAATTTTATAAATTTTAGTCCACTGTATTCAAATCATGAACTCTCCTGCTCCGAGGTCAGCAAGTACACTCAATTTAAAATTGACAGCTACTAAGAAAGAAGTTTATGCAGCATTCCCACACACTCTCACCATTTAAAACATCTCAGATGCAGATGTTGCTGTAACCTAAAGGTGAAGAAGGAAAATTCTTGATACAACTTTAGGCATTGTCTTTTCTCCACTTTCCCCTTCACTCTCCTTTACAGGGAGGCTTCAAAAGTTTGAGTTTCAATTTCTATTACTTTAAATGCCATTTAAGAGATATTAAAATTTTCACAGCTTTAGATAACGCTGTTAACATGAAACTTGAGGAACATGCAATATAGTCTCTAGCAAACAGACGAATAGGCAGATACATACAGACTGTCAGAGTAACACTCTCAGCAGCTTTAGATCTCAACAGAAAGCTTACCAGCAGAAGACAAAACAATGCTAAAGCCCAAGCTACAAAAAGAACACTTTGAAGAGAGAGTTATGGCAGATATTGAAATGCTTTGTTTTCGATATGCGTATGTTTCTAGATATTTTACTCTGTAGTTCTGTGACACTAACACACCTGAATTGATCAGGGACATGGAACCTTATAATGGACATCAAGTAGTGGAGTAAGTCACAGAAACTGATACAAGTTCCCTCACAATATTGATCAGGCTGTGGTCTGGAATACTAAGCAACACTGAATATAAAGGAAAGTTTTGTATGACTAAGATTCAACAAAGATTCAACAAAGAAAAATCCATACCTTATGAAGCAATGTAATTCAGTGCTATCCACCTCACAAAATGCACTTTCAAGGTCACTTTGAAATTCTGTTTTTTAAACAGATACATTTTCATTCTCACCTTTTTCTATTTTTCCTGTTTCTCTGCAAATTATGCATTTTCTATGTGTATGTTACATGGTAGAAGAGTTTTGGCCATAGAACATTTCTTTCTTCAGGAGAGCGCCCACTAACCAAACCTACTGAAGCTCTATGTTGTTATGTAAGAGTAGAAGGAGACATTCTATATTATGATGCAGAGCAGAAGTCTATTCTGCTTTTATCTCAATAACGAGCAAAAAGTAAAGGTATTGCATCTGTTGCAAATTACTAATCTAGCAACTCTTTAACAACTGGTGAAGAAGGAGCAGCAACATTACCGCTTCTTCTACAGACCAGGACAAAGAAAGTCTAAGTGCCTCATGAAGCATGGTTTGCTCAGCTGCCAAGCTGCCACTAAAATAAGCACTGACCTCCTTTTTTTCTTTAGAGTAAATAGATGAAGCAAAGTTAAAACAGATTCATACAGGCTTTTTTCTTTCTCCTAGTTGTTTTCAAGAGAACTGCTGGAGGAAGGAAAAGACTCATTGATTCAGAAAACACATATCCCTTCTGTGTCCTTCCCTAAGCTCATATGGGAAAGAAATTATTGTCCAGCATTAGTAATAAACCTAACAGCAGATTAAATAACAATTGGTAGAGTGAATTTTAAAGGCAGCATTCAGATTATACCATTTCACGTACACAAGTTGCTAGCACGGGAAAAAAAAAAAAAAAGCCAGAACATTAGAAAAACCTCAAGCATTTGAGCAGCCAGCAGAATACGATGAGATAGCTGACGTAAGCTTGTATTCCGTTCTGAAGAATAACCAAACTGATATGAACACAGACAAGGCATTTTGTTTCAAAGCTCACAGCCATCATGCTCTGCAGCTATGTTGCTTGCCAAATGCAATGGTATGGCAACATAGTACGTAAGCTACAGAAACGTTACAGAAAATCTGTATTAAAAGAGCAAGATCTCACAGTGTAATACATGTGAAAAGAAGCTGAAACCAACGGCTGAGGTCATCGGAACAGGTGTCTGCAAAGCAGTGGCACTTGCCTCACTGTACAAACCCATGCAAATAATACACAAACCCACTGGTTCAGGAAAATAGGAAAAGTTACACAGTAACTTTAGGTCCAAGCACTAACAAACTAGTGAGTTAAGATGAGGGAAGGGGCAGAACAGAGTTCTGACTAGTCATACTCTCCACAGATTTTATAATCCTAAAATCTTAGTATCATCCTGTAAAACTCAGCCATAATCTACATCTAAATTCATTAATAAAAAGCAGAATAACAGAAAAGCATTTCTCCTAAATACAAAGAACAATATATGGTCAAATTTTCTGCTTTATAGAAAACATCATCTTTTACATTAATTCATTTTTGTTGTTAAAAATCAGGTACATACAAATGACAACTGGGAATCTTATTTTATTACTGCCCACCATATTCTACTTTGCTAAATACTTAATTTTATGGAGAATCCAGAACAGATTAGCAGCAGTCATGTTTCACCTACCTCAGCTAAAACTTCTATCCTCACATCTTTCCCTGCTTTCACGTGATCCGTCTTCCTGTATCATGGGCTTTCTATACACTAATATCTTTTCTTAGAATATCAACACTCAGTATTCTTTGATTAAAACAGGTGTTAGCAGAATCATCAAAGTCAGCAAACCCTTAACCTTCAACATTAAAGACCTGGAACGCTTCAAAATTCAGAAGCACAAGGACTGTTTAAACCCTAGATTAATGAAAATCAATATACTTGCAAGGCAGTGCTGTAAAATAAATGACAAGAAATGTCATCAGTTTTACATATCAAAAAATGAGCACTTTATTTTTACAGAGTTCCTTCATTCACATGAAATCCCCCTTCATATAACTGGACTCAAACTAAACATGTATCCTTTATCCTCTTCTGACCTACAATTAAATCCAAATTAATTTCTAATTAATAGCAAACAGCTTACAGTAAAAAAAAAGTAACTTGTAAACTTTTTCACAAAAATTCCAGAATGGTTGAGGTTGGAAGGCACCTCTGAAGATCACCCTGTTTAACCCCCTCTGCTCAAAGCAGGGTCATCTATAGCAGGTTGCCCACGACTGTGTTCAGCCAGGTATGGATGGAGACTCCACAACTTTCCTGGGAAATTTCTTCCAGTATTCAGCCATCCTCTCAGTTTCAATACTGTTAATGACCCAAGCACTCTCCAAAACAACTCTATGGTGTCAGAAGGATGCATACATGTGCTTTCAGTTTCTTTACTCTTTATACGTTTATTACGCTACCTGTGAACTGAGTTTTCTGTAGAGTTCTGAAAACAAAGCAGCATCTGCTTCCCTTCTTTGTCGCACAACTATTAAAAAAAAGAAATAGATTAAAAAATTGAAAGAAGTATAATAGTTATGACTGAAATTATATATTTGTGGTAAATTGGAAAACGTATCCAAGAAAGCATAATGATGTTTAACTATTTCACTCTATTTACACATACAGTTTTGCCTGTTATCATGCTATCCAGTTAGAGCCCTGAAAATTCTTGCATTAGAAGTGATGCAATGTAGGTACCTGTTTTTCTTAGAGAAATAAAAATATATACTTTCTAAAGAAGTGCCCTTTTGAAAACTAGTCTGCCATTCTGTAGGTGTAGGGAATTAAAACATAACAGAAAGCAGATACATGTGTTAAAGAACACTGTAAAGCCCTTCACAAAACTAAGTGTAATTGTTCATATTTTAGGCAATAAAAGCAAAAAACAAAAGCAGTAATGCCACTTGATCAAAGTCAAGCAGAATTCCAGGGTCACGCAGCTTTTATATACTAAGAAAAATAACAGTCTCAATCACTGCCCGTTACATAACAGAAGTCTTTGCTCAGAGTAAAAACATCTTCAAGCTTCAAGATGTCTTCAGAAAAGCCATGCTACATCATGTTTAAAAATAGAAAGATAAAACAAAACCATCTTAAGAAACCTTAAAAATGAAAATTTGCTGTTAGAAATGTTAATCAGCATCAAAAGCCACTGCTACATACATTTTACCAAACAAGTCCCTTCCTGCACAGTAACTCCAAAATAAAGTTAAAAGTATACATCCAGTTGCTTGTTACCTGACCACTAACATCAGCCTACAAGCTGAAGTGGGGGAAAAGGAAGATGAGGGAGATAACCCTTTTCATAACTCCTAGCAATAAGCCCAAAAAATGTATGCTGTGCTGGCTAGTACTAGCCAAGGCACGCAGAAACTCATGCAGAAAGTGTATACTGTAGAATACAGTGTTTCAGAAATGCATCTAGAGAAATTCTGATGCGCTTACTTGCCTGTCAGCAAGTCATAGATGCTCTGTGTCAGTAAGGAATACACATGTACTTTAAAACTTCAGTTACCCTAATCCAATCTCTCTGACTGAATATTCAAAGCTCAAATATAAAACTTTAATTTAATTAGCATACTTCAAGTAATGGTTTCTGGACATTCTACTGTAGAGCACATATTCTGCTGAAAGCAGTATTTGACTTTTCAAGCAGAATGCATCACACCCCCGTTGGATTCACAGAGTCCAGCGCTTGACTCGGAGCAGCAGAGCGCAATGGAACATAAATACAACATAATTTACACTGTCATGGTCTGATGTTTTGGTTTTGAGAAGGTGGTTGCAGATAAACTTGTAGAGGAACTGAAGACAAGAAATATCAGGAAAGTCACAAACAATTCCATCGATTCCCAGGATGCTCATTCAGCAAGTTTCACACTGATGCTCATGAAGTTAACTCTGCCAAAGTGTAATATTTCTAAAGTGCACATCAGAAAAATATCTGTCTTCTAAAAAGGAACTATGAATACCTAAAGACTGAGTACTGCTAAAGTGAAATGAGTGCAGGATTAATTGTTCTTTATTTTCATGGTGGCTAAGACACAAAGTAAATGGCAGCAAGGAAAGGCTAAGCTGAGCATTCAGGAAAATCTGAGCTGTAACTACAAACAGCCACTCACAAATACTAACTGGGGAATTAATGGAACTTCCATCATGAGATTTTTCACAGTGGGAGCATCAGTAACAGATTAGATAGCCAACTGTGAGGCAGAGTTATCCCCTTTTCAGAGGAATAAATTGAGCAGGTAACTTCTTGAAGAACTTTGATTCCTATTTCTGAGGAAGAAACAAAGATGCACTTACGTTCTTTCTTGATTTTCTCAGCTACAAGAAATTCATCCCGTTCAACAGTGGGAGCAAAGTTGCTTCCAATAACTCTCACTGCATACTGAAACTGCTGGGCTGCATCAGCTGAAAGAAAAAAGCAAAACTCTCTCAGTTAAGCAGAGTGTTGAAGTTCTACTGAAATAAATGCATAAATAAACTTTAGGTTCAAAGCTAGCTCAGAGATATTGGCATCATATTCCAATGCATAATACAGATACTGATGGAGAGGTCACAAGTGAGTGACTTCCCTCCACTGCTCCTTCATCATGCAATAATTCTCTTTCTAATATTGTTGCTGAACAGTACTGTTTTAGTGCAAGAATCTCCACTTTTTGGGAAGATTAATACTCTGGTATCACTGAGGTAGGGCCAGCTTGGTATTGATGCCTCTACAGCATAGTCACATTCCCATTTATTGACCAGAAAAATCAATCAAATTATAACCCTACAGACATGTCAAGTGCCCCTACTAAATGTTGGGTAAGTTTCCACTACTCTTAAGGAATAACTGTAATAACATCAGGGGAAAGGTACATAACAAAAAGTAAGTGTAAATGCATGGTGACAGCTACTTGAATCCTTACACTTCTTGACACCAGGGGAAAAAAAAAAGTCATCTAAACGATTCTGCATATTAAGTCTGTTTTGCATATAACAATTTTGTGTGCAAATGCATTAGACTCCTCCTGTGTTTTATTTAGTTAAGCAGTCAACTTTCAGGGAAAATTGTAGAGTAATGCAGCAATGGGTAGCCAAGGAAAAAAGAAAGGATGCTGACCTGGACAAATACATACAAAAGGAATAGAAAAATGGAATAGGGTAAAGGCCCAATAGAAGCAGAGATACTTTAAGAAATGAATCATCTCTTAAGTTAACTAATATTGACAATAGAAAAAAAGTCACCTGGGAGACACCAGGAGTCAATTACTGATTAAATACATGAAAATATCCAGAAATTTATGGAAAGGAGAAATTTGAAATCAGGATGTGCTATGTTATTTTTCAATGCCCATTTTTGACTGCCTTGTGATATAAATGCCACCCACTGGTCCTAATCTGCTAGAATACAACCGTATACCAGCAAACATTAACCAGTTCACACAAAGCACTACTTCACACGATCAGGAAAAAAGTCTGATCAGAGAGAATCATTAATGTTTAACAGCATTTGACAATATTGGACTACAAAAGGAGCAAGGGTATCGTTCTACTTTCAGGGAAGAAAATGTCAATATCCAGACTACTCTGAGGTTACAAATCTGCATGGCTTAAATGCCTTCCAGAAAGACGTTCTGCTGTTAGTATATGCAACCTCTCATTTGCAATAAGGACTTGAAAATACACATATAAAATAATTCAATAGTTAGGCTATTGATAGCTTAACCTAGAACTGATGAAACAGGTGGGAAGAGTAAGGGGAAGTGTTCCTGAATAATTCTTAAGTATAATGCATGTCATTACAGAACAACATGATTTCCAAATGTACTCTGCAAGGCCAATTAAAGTCAAACATTGGCACTAAGTTATCCCAAACAACAGCAAGAATTCTGTTGTTTGTTAATTCCTCAACTGTGTACCTCACAGCAGTTAGGCAACAGCTAGGTTTTTCTAGTCATTCTTACATATTTTTGGCATGTTGCTATAGTGACTTAACATGGGCTACAAATTAAAAATAAAATTGCTACAGGAGTTCCAGGTCAAGCATCCTGGATGAACTAAAGGCAGGAGAAGGATGAAGGGTTGATATCAAAATACTTCATCAGTTATGACATGTATCTAGATTGATTAATGAACTCCCTCACTAATTATCCACTAAAAAGCAGGAAAAATGGATCTCCAGTAAACTAGTTCAATACTAGTTATAGAAAATATAAAAAGAAAGAAGCAATTAAAAAACCACATAAATAGACATCTTAAAAAAAAACAAAACACACAGATCCCAGACACAACAAAGCCACAAGAACTTCCCTCTACCGTTCCTCCTTGCTCATCAGATGCATTTCTAAGGAAAATTATGTTCTGAAATTAACTTCTATGTCCACCTGCACCACTCTATCCTTTAGGGATTGCCCTTTAACTTGTTTAAAAAAAATTGATAGAGGTCTCAGGGATATCAAGTTAAACTGTCATCGAAACTGGGGACTGGTAGAATGAACACCCAAACAGCTCTCCCTGGGGGAGAGACTGCAGCAAAAGCTCAGTGGTTAAGCATTCCCTCTAGTCTGCTTGCATAGAATTACCAGTATCAGGCACTCTATCCTGCCCGGACCACAGCCAGTGACCACAAAGGAACGGAGACCTGAAGAATGAGGGAAGAGGGGTTTCTGAAGAGGGCTACAGGGAATGAAAGTCCAAGCTGGCAGTATTGCTGCTGAGGAATGCAAGGGGTTTACAGAAGAGAAGACTTGCAACACAGATGCCCAGGAAAGAGTCTTATTTAACTTTACTGAATGAATTTGTTTCCTATACATTTATGATCTTGCAGAATATCACAGTATGTTTATCTTAGTAAGAGTGTTGAATAAGAAAATATGGCTTTGATTAAAAAGAATAATTCTGCTATGTCTGGACAGTTGAGCATTCTTCATTAAGATGTTTCTGCTAACTTTTCAGTAGATGCTATGATTTATACTGTGATTATCGGTAAGCTTAATGCTTGGAGAAAAAAAAATCAGAACATTACATTTTATTTATTTACACTGAACTACAACACAGTTTTTCCATGTGAGCAATGCTGTATTTACTGTGTCTGTCCACTTTTTAAAAATTCTTCGGTTTCTGAACAAAATGTTTCATAGCAGTGTTTTTAAAAGACTTAAGTGCTATGTTTCCTCTCTGTTGTTCTCTGTGGTTTGGAGGGTTTAGATTAGATTCAAGTGAACCAAGATCCACACAATGAGAAATCAAGTGTGTTTTCTGTCTTTAGGCACCTGATGAGATAATTACAAAATCTAGCAGAGATGTGTACAGAGTCTCTAGAGACTTTCTGGAATTTCATTTCTCTGGAAGAATTGACTCAAAGATAGCTATACACTGCCACAAGTTTGGGTGGGGTTTTTTTTTGGTTGATGATGTTGGAATAGGGATTTACTTCCAAATAATAGTAGAAAATAATGGACTTTGCCCTTTGTGCATTTTCCAATCTGCCTCTGACACTAGAGCTTTTGAAAGGCTACCTATGCTAGTTCTGTGGTACAAGGGAAAAATCAATGGCAAGACTGAGAGACAAAGAAACACATGTGAAAGTTTCTGGACAGAAACCTTAAAGATTTAAACATAAATCCTCAATCTAATAAAAACCACAACAGATACATGATTAATAGTAAGTAGCAGGGTTTTTTCTTGTAACAGGGAAGTTAAGAAAGTTATATAACCTTCTATAATAACATTCTATTTCAACACCAACCATAGCAAGACTAGTTAAAGACTAGTAAAACTTTAGTAAGGCTAAAGACCTAGTACGTTTTTTTCCATACTGCCCTAACAAGACATCTGAGAGAGATCTCCAGTTGAAAGACTACAATTCCATCAAAAAATTCTGATTATTAAACCGGTTACACTACTAGCGAAACAGATAACTTTGTTCTGTAATCTACTCTTTGCACTTACGGATTTGCACTGCCAACTCAACAGCATCGTAGCAAGACTGTTTTTATATTACATTTTATTCAGATTTTCATGTTTTATTCATATCAAGTCCAGCTTCTCTTTTACAAACACAACTCCCTGCTGTGGGAGTTTCTTCAGCAGATTATTTCTTATAAGTCTGTAAAATAACTTCAGCACCTGAAGTGATTAAACATAACTTAATATAGATAACTGTCAGTAAAATAAAGATTCACAGAGTTCATAACTAATAGACACATTTAACTGCTACCCTCCTCAAAGAACAGCCATTATGACAGCAGACGGGCTTAAAATACACAGCTATGTATCCATGTATGCGTACATCCTTCTTCATCAAAAAGTGATTACGGCATAAATCTGTTATGTAACTGCAAGCTCAACATATCTGATGCATGAAATTGAGGCAGCTGTTTGTGGGGTAAAGGGGGAAACCAACACTGATCATGACTTGTTTTCCATAGTCTCATCAGAGCAGTGAATGCAGGTGAAGACAGTCACCCCCCTCAGACTACACCCCTTAAGTATTACACACATACATACACAATGATACTGGTAAGCAGCCACACAGCTGAACAAAGAAATAGCACTTGCAAATCGCAATTAAGAAAAAAAATTTTAAAATCAAAAGTCTCTCCTTTAAGCACAGCAATCTACCAATAATTCAAAGATCTACACTCCACCCAGTCATTCAAACTTTCCTACAAACCATGCTGTATTAACACTGAACTACTTCAAAAGGCAGATGACAGCATTTTAAAGCTGCAGAAGATACAAGTGTAGCACATGCAAAAAATATAGAAACAATGCACAGCAAGAATTTGGCTGTAAAGAAAGCAAGGAGAAATAGGACAAAAGAAAAAGTTTAAAGAAAAGTTTAAGAGACAAAGAGACAACTGGCCAATATACTTCCAAGAAGCCAGTATTTCAGAGGAAAGGGTGAAATTCAGCAGGTCTTTTGCCAAAAAGCATTTTAGGAATTGAACTGAAATTCACTTTACAGTCTTATACATTTCTTTCAACACGTCAGCTATGGGCCTACTGAAGGAAAAAAAAAAAAACACCCCCCTGAAAAGCTAAGTACCAATTGAAATTGTGTTTTCAAACATTAACGTATAATGATTGTGAGAAACCTTGTTTCCTGAAAAGAAGATATTTGGTAATTTCAATTTATCTGTAAGCATAATTTCTAAATTATAGGAGAATTCTAAAGAAGGCTTATCTAAACAAAACAGTAATCACCTTCTTGAAAGTCTTCAGAGATTAGCAAATTCTCTCCACTATCTCTTCTTCCAGTCAGCTCTCTGTCATCCCAGACAACAATTTTGCTTAAATGCAGATGCAAAGTTATTGTAAAACAATTACACTTTAAACTGCATTCAGTGCTGCGTGTGTGGCATTGCCGGACTAACAACTATTGCTGCAAACTACCCAGATACAGATGCTGCCATCTAACACATGCCCCTAAAGAAAAAAACCCAAACTTCTTTTCTGTAACAAAGTGTTTTCTAAACACCTGATAGGCTCCTGTGGCAAAACTAAGCCTGGAAGAAAAGCCGTAGAACTTGAGAACCTTCTCACATACACCATGAGCAGACACTCAGTTTGTGAGTACAGTAATGCTGCTGTACCTTCTCTGTTTTAATTATATCAAAAGTTCTACAGCAGTATGAATTATTGGGGGGGAGGGGGAATGGGGGGAAGCAATTGCATTAACATAATGTCATATACTGATAAACTAAAATACTAGCCTAGAATGCCATTAGTGTTACTAGTTTGGTTTTTTAAGATAATCTACACACATTGTAAGCAAAACTGCTTGTTCCTGTAGAAAACATTGTGTTTGAGAAGCGTAATTTTAGGACTATCCCAGTTATGAAGTATTCCTGAAAAAAATTAATTTTGCACCGTCTTCTGCTTTAGTCAACTATCTCAAACTTCTCTGTTGTAAGTTCATTTCTTTCAGAAGGAAAAATAACAGTAAAAACAAATTATAAAATGTAAATGTAAAAAATATTCTGTTCATGCAAGTTTTTACTGGAAGCATTTTAAGTTTATTCTTAATTAACCATCTTCCAGTCTCCACACTCCTTTCCTACAAAGGAGGGGAAATAAAAAAAAACCCAACCAAAGGAAAACAAAAAACCCAACCAAGCAATAAAATCACGAAATAGAACCCAAACCACACACTCTCCCATGCCTTTCCTTACTTAGGAGCTGTCCACAAACTTTGAAACACTGCACAGGAAACATAACTATTCTTTAATTCTGTACCATTGCTGGCTCTTGTTGCATTGTCAGTAAACAGATTTATCTGAGGAATGTCCCACCGGACTATCAGCAACTCGGTCTCACAGCCTTCTCAGAACTTTCTCCTCGCTGTGAATTTTTGCCTAACTTGTCAACTTGCGTTTGCTTCTGGTATTAGCATAGGTAAAAAACGTGCCATACCACCTTTCAGATGAACTCTATGCCTTCCCCTCACCATGAAAATTTAAGATCTATTCCAATAGTTCAGAATTAAATAAATAAATAAAACCACCTCACAGAACAACAACAAAATGCTGACTGAGATTACAGAGATTAAATTAAGGCCATATTATGGACTTCAGGTAGCAAAGTGCTCTCTGAAGACTAAAATACTACTTTCTAGAGCATTTGCACCTCCAAAAGCACTTTGACATGCAAAAATATTTTTGGGATTCAAAACCAAATGGGTGTAGCTTGAATATTTACAGCAATACCATTTGACTCCATTGGAGGCACAAACAGCTCTTAAAACTGACAAGAACAAGAAGCTTTTTGTCAGAAGGATTAAATTCACTGCCCAAAGAGAAGCACACAAGCCTGTGTAACTGCTGGAGTCCGCACATAAGGGGGGGCGGGGGGGGGGAATCATAGAAATTACTGCATAGGCAGGCAAGCTCTCTGCAAGATCAGGTATTAGTGTAAGAGTGAGGTCTATAGCCTGGATAAACACAGAAAGACTGATAACACAAAACTACTACACTAGTTCTTAGACACTGTGAGGCCACGAGGAAGAAAGAAGCCAGCAATGGCTCCAACTGCAGAGCGCAGAGATCCCCAGCTAACTGCAGGGAGTGACTGCGCACACATGCGAAGCTACCTCTAAGCCCCGAGCTGAGAAGCGGCTAAAGCACAGGAACAGAAAGCTTTCAAGCCTTAGCTCTACCCAAAAAAAAGCTGAGGTAGATTTTTTTTATTTTAAGTAGAGTTCTTCCATATAACTTCCATATAACTTTTTCATATAACTTCCATATAACTCAGCATACCTTGTAATGAATTTCTCAGAAGCCGAGCTGTTTGTGAAAAAACAGAAAAACAGTAACTAGGCCTATGCAGCTGACTGATTTTGGAAACTAAGCAAGCCATCTACTTAGTAGATGGTCTCAAAAAAATGGGGAGAGAGGATAGCTCCACTACTGGGAGCCTCTGCAGACACGTTCCATCATAGCACAAATTCACTTCAACATAAATCTTTAACAAGTAGGGAAGGTGGAGGCCTTCTAAGGCCATCACAGGCAGAAGGAAAAGAATCCCCAGCAGACAAGAGGCTCCATCAGGTTTATGGAGGACTTCAGCCATGGGATTGCAGAAAGCAAACATGGATATGGAGTAAGACCACTCACCCCACATTAGCTCTAAGTGCACTATTATGATACAGGCATTACATAAACTGAATCCTTCAGCTCCTTCTGAAGCCATAGCTTCCTCACAAACCTAATAAAACACAAGTGCTGAGGAGGAACATAGCCAAGTAAATCAAACCACCTGAAGTACAAACTCATGGAATGTATAGACAGGAAGAACCATTAGATCATTGAATCTCTACTTCTTTCTATTATTTACCCACTACATTTCACCCAATTGCTTCAGTACCTTGTGTTTTACTAGAGCAGTTATTTCAGGAAGTTATCAAAGGCCAGGACTTCAAGAAGTTCATAGCAGGATAACTATACAAATGCTTAAAGATGGCTGTTTGTACCTAGCTTCAGCTTCTTGTTACCAGTTTTTACCTGAAATTTCTCTAATGAATTCAAAAATCTCTTAAGGTCTAAGGTTTTTTTCCCCTAAACTCTGTGGAATTAACTGAAATTATAAATCACTTACCTAAGACTAAACCGATAATACCTGTGAAGTCTTCTTAAAAAAAAGAGAACATGTATATACAAAGCAGCCTAACTTCATCAGTACCCTGAGAGAGTTGAAGCCGCCTGTAGACCACTAACCACTCACAAATACCATACTTCAAACTTACCCTGTGCTGAAAAGAAATTAGAGTTACAAGTCTGAAAAAAAAAAACAGTGAGATGCTAAATAACTTGTCTGATGGTTTCCCTATCACCTAGGGATACGTGCATCACACCTCAACACAAAGGATCCCATATGCACCTTTCATGACCAGGATTTCTTCCACACAGACCTTTTGGTTTACCAGTTTCTATGAACTTCATATCAATACCCGAGTTGACGAAAAACCAACAACACACATACTACAGTTGACTGTTTCAAGAGAAGTCTTATGTTAGAAGGGCGAGTCTTCAGTGCTATAGTTCCTCATAACACAAAAATAAAGAGCAGGGTAAGGACAAGCTTCCTATCTGTCACATGCATAAAAATATGGGCAATAAATGTGGCAGACAACTCACAGTAATTTTTTTAAAGTTGTTACTTCAAAGAACTCCTCAGGTTAACTACAAGTGAACAGATGCAGTTTACAGGTTGCACTCAGCAGCCTACCAATGATTTTGGAGAAAACTTCCCTTTCACGAGTCACACACATACAAGAGAGGTTTTAGTTACATGCGTAGAATCCCAGTGTACAGGAATAGGTTGAACACTTATTTAAAAAAAAAAAAGAGTTCTTTTTCATGGTTTTACATGTACTGCTTGCAAATAAACTTATTACTCTAGTCAGAAGAGAGGGAGATGTATAGAAACTATGATTTCAAAAGGACAGCTAGATCCAAAGTCAGTAGAAGTGAGCCACCTCTCCTCAATACTCACACTGTGATTGATACACACAGTGTTCTGTTTCTATTCTAACGCTCTAAGTTTTATAAGTATCACAGACCTAGATAAGATACTCAATACCAAGAAACAAGCTTAGATTAAGTTGAAATCACAGCTTCTTTCAAGTCTGCAGAGTCATGAAGAAAACAGTGGCCTCCACTACTCCAAATTTCTCTCTCTCCCCCCCCCTTTTTTTTGGGGGGAGCAGACCTGGCACAATAATTTAGAATATCTGACAGTGAAAAGTTTGAAGTGCTCTTAAATAAGAACATGTACCAACTGTATTAGAAAAAAAAAATCCATATGTTAGAAGTGAGAAACGACTTTAAAAGCAGAGCTATAATAGCACCTTAGAATTGTGGGCTGATGTGAAATACCCTTTAATACACAATTCAATCAAATGCTAAAAGAAATGTGTAGTTACACAAAAACACAGTAGGTATTAAACTGTTTAGAAGCAAACATTGATTTGAGGGAGGCAGGAGTAGAGACTTGCCACGTCCTGATAAAATCTCACATCAGAAATTCTTGTCACAAAACTATACAGATTGACAATTCTGAAAATGGGAGATTCATGGCTTTGCAGAAGACTTAAACATGCAATAGAGAGGGAAAGGATTTTGGAAAAACAAAAACCAGAGCAATCAACAGCTTTAAGCATGTTTCTGTGAAGGGGCAGCTACTCAACATTTCAGTGAAGACAAGGAGATAACAACTTTTCCCAAGTCTTCCAAGTTTCTGAGATGAATCACAGAACAGTTTGGGTTGGACGGGACCTTCAACGTTCATCTAGCCCAACCCCCCTGCCACCGGCAGGGACACCTTTCACTAGATCAGGCTGCTGAAAGCCTTATCCAACCTTGACCTTGAACACTTCCAGGGATGCAGCATCCACAGCTGCTCTGGGTGACCTGTTCCAGTGTCTCACCACTTTAATAATTAAAAAAAGACATTTTCCTCACATCCAGCCTAAATCCACCTTCCTTCTGTTTAAAACCGTTGCCCCTTGTCCTGGCACTGCGCGCCCTGGTAAAAGTCTCTCCCCATATTTCATATAAGCTCCCTTATTATATATTGAAAGTCTGCAGTAAGGTCTCCCCAGAGCCTTCTCTTCTCCAGGCTGAACAACCCAATTCTCTCAGCCTGTCTTCACAGGCGAGGTGTTCCAGCCCTCTGACTGTATTTGTGGCCCTCCTCTGGACCCAGTCCAACAGGTCCACGTCTGTCTTGTACTGGGGGCCCCAGAGCTGGATGCAGTACTCCAGGTGGAGCCCTGAGAGTGGACTAGAGGGGGAGAATCACCTCTCTCGACCTGCTGGCCACTCTTCTTCTCATGCAGCCCAGGATATAGCTGGCTTTCAGGGCTGCAAGAGCACATTGGTGGCTCATGTCCAATTTTTCATCTACCTGTATACGCAAGTCCTCCTCTACAGGGCTACGCTCAATCCATTCATCCCCCAGCTGGTCCTGATACCAGGGACTGCCCCAACCCAGGTGTAGGACCTTGCACTTGGCACTGTTGAACTTCATAACCTTCACATGGGCCCACTCGTCAAGCCTGTCAAGGTCCCTCTGGATGACATCCCTCCCCTCAAGCAGATCAGCTGCATCGCTCAGCTTGGTGTCACCCACGAACTTGCTGAGGGCATATTCAATCCCACTGTCTACGTCATTAACAAAGATATCAACCAGCATCAGTCCCAGCACAGACCCCCGAGGGGCACCACTTGTTACCGATCTCCATTTCAGCATTGAGACATTGACTGCAACTCTTTGGATGTGGCCATCCAGCCAGTTCCTTATCCATCAAATAGTCCATCCACCAGCCCATACCTTTCCAATTTAGGGACAGGGATGCCACGTAGGACTGTGAGGTGCTGCCTCCAATAGGCAGAAACAGAAAGTTTGAGACACACACAAAAAGTATATTTGCATCTTGTCATTCATTTTCTAGATGCCTAAGCAGTAATTCATTTACAGGCCATGTATTAGTTAGTTTGAACCCAATTCTTCACTCAAAATTATTAGTTACTGTCACAGAAGTACCTAAAGGTAACCAGGAGAGACTTGTCAGAAGGGGGGGGTGGGGGGAGAAAAGAACAGAACACATAAAAGACTTCACAGCTACTACTGATAAGGAAGAAAGCCATCTCTCATACAAGAAAATAGATACCACAAAAGCGATGACATGAATTTGCCTGGTGAGCAATGCTTATAAACAGAGCAACTTAAAAAGGAGACTTAGCAGATGCATCTCTTCCTTTCCACCCTCCAACTGCTTACTAAAAACAGAGCCTTTGCCTTGATTACAACAGACAAACTTATGCAAACAGGCAAGAGATTCACTCCCTTGCTGGAGGAGCACCAAGACGTAGAGGACCTGTAGCGGACCTAGTGGATGTTAGTGCCTCGGCCCGAGCAGGCACCGGAGGAAGGCAGAGACTCCTGAAGGCGGACACCCGCCGCCTTTTGCCCCGAACACCCCGGGAGCGGAGCCCCCTCCCCAGGAGAGGGAAGCGCCCTTCGGAGCCAGCAAAGCGCTCCGGGAGGGGGGGCACACGGCGGCACCGCACGCCCACTCCCGCCACAGGGACCCCCACGGACCCCCGAGGGACCCCCAGGGATCCCCCAGGGCCCGCGGCTCCGTCTCCCGGGGCCGCCGCCGTGCCGCCCGGCAGCAGAGTCGCCCGCAGGCCCGGGGCGCATCGCCCGGGCTGCCCGTCCCCGCCGCAAGCCCCGCCGGGTCGGGGCGGGCGCCAACGAGCTCCCTACCAAGGGGGCGAGGGGGGATGGCCTCGGCGGCCCGTCCAGCGAGACCGGCACCCCCCACCCCGGAGCGAGGGCGGGCGGCCGCCCTGCCCCCGCATCCCATCACCCCCTCCCCCCAGGGCAGCCCTCCCCGGCCCCCGGGCTCCAACGGCTGTCAGCGGGGGGAAATGGCGGGGGACCGGGGAGGTAAAGCGGTTACCTTCGCTCTTGCCCAGGATGCGGCAGCAGAGGTTCTGCAGCAAAACGTTGGGGGATTTTTGGTCCGGAGTCGCCATCGCCGCCCGGGAGGCAGGAGGTGAGGGACGGGGGGGGGGGGGTGGGGAGGGGGCGGGGGAGACAGCGGGCGGCAGAGCCGGGGTCACGGCGGGATGACAGAGGAAAGGAGGAGAGGAAGCGGCCCCCGCTCCGTAGCGCAAAGACCCGGCGACAGCTCCCGCCCCGGCCGCCGCCGCCCGCCGCCTAGGGCGCCATTTTAACAGAACCCGCCGAAAGCCGCAGCGGCGGCAGCCCAGCGCCCACAATGCCCCGGCGCTCCGCGGCGAACACGCTCCGCCGCCGCCGCCGCCGCCGCCCGGACGTTCCGGGGCAGGCGCCGGCACCCCCGCATCGCCCCCACGCCCGCCCGCCGCCCCGCTTGTTGCCGGTGCTGGGACACCGGCGGGAGGGGACACGCGTGGCCCAGGGCGTCCTGAGGCAACGCGGCGGTGATCAGGGCTGGGTCTTTACTGGGAGGCCTGTCATGCGTGCCAGCCCTGACCGAAAATGTCCCCCAAATTCCCAAAAATAGGAATAGAAAACTCCCGTTCTGCAACAGCTTTCCACTTTTGGAAGACGTCTTCCCCCCCCGCCCATAAACCCGGGAAGATCAGGCTCACTCATTCCTTCCCAGAGAAGAACAAGCTAGGTGCGCCTGTGGGGCACCTGCGCTTGCTGTAATTCACTGCCTTGGGGTGTCAAGGTGTCAGTAACTTTCCCACGCAAAATGGTTACAAATCGATGCAGATCTGGAAAAATGTGCAAAGATCCTTGACCCGCATCCTTCCCGCACCACCTTGCCTTACAACCCTGTCTCCCTGTGGAGGTCTTGGCCTCGGCGGACGGGCAGAGTGGGTTGCTGAGGGGACAGAGCAGGGTGCTGGGAGTAGAGCGGGGTGCTGGCAGGGCAGAGAGGGGTGCTAGGAGCAGAACAGGGTGCTGGGGGCAGCACAGGGTGCTGGGAGTATAGCAGGGTGCTGGGGGGCAGAGAGGGGTGCTGGGGGCAGCACACTCATGGCTGGCCTGCACTGGTCTCGGTGACCTGCTCCTCAGGCTTGTCACCCCCTAACACAGACACTGACTTTCCAAGATGTCTGTCTTCCATTTCTTTTATACAGTAAATTCGCACTGGGTCAGGCCCAAAATACATAACTTGGGAATAATGATTCTCCCTGTGCTGCTGGAGCTCTGTCTAACCCACCTCTGCTCTGTCCCATAAGAGATGCTTTGAAACGCTCCAGCAGCCAGGTGGGCTTGATGCACAGCTGGCTGTAAAAAAAAACATTCCTGTTGTGAAACACACTTATTTCTGGCAGCCGCTGTTGGCTTCATTGTCTCTGTGTAGACACGATTTTGTGTGTACGCCTTCTACAGAGACATACAGGCAGGCCTTTGATTATGGGAAGGTTACAGATGTAAAAGGTGGCTCGTTACTAGCATTACTGGTAGAAACTAATCATGACAGCAAGCCAAGAACTGAAATTCATTGAAGACACATGGATTTTTGTAACTTGCAATATTGTAGTAGGACCATCATAGTCTTACCACTCCTGTTATAACTCTTCAAATCCTAGTGGTGCTTTCTTTAGACTCTTTTGAGAAGCAAAGTGGAACCCCACATTAACAGAGCTATCAGGACTTTATGCCATAGGAATAATGGGGGATTGTAATCTTCACCTCTAATAATCCTGAGGGAAAGACTTAAAAGATGTGAATTTATTTTGTACCAAGCAGCAGAAGAATCTCTGTTCCATTCTCCATTTGAAGCAAACTCAGTCGTTGTCCTACAAAGAGCCAGTGACCCACTGCTGCTGACGGTCGCTTCAGATTTAGATTCCGCCACGGAAGGTGTTAATCTATCAAGTGGCAAATAAGGTTGCTCACATGGGAGAAAAAACCTTTGGCGATACTATCACGAAGTGGTGTTGCTTTATAGAATCTTTAAATTCCAGGGGACCCCAGTCACTTACAAATATCCTGTTACTGCTTTTGAGTGGATATTACTAATTCTTTCTGGTCACGCTGATTGTTTTACCAATGGCAATTGTGTTGCAGTTCCGAAATCAGCACACGTTACGGAGCAGCGCTTTAAGAACGTGCCATTAAAATGGGCTCGCTTGTGTGTGCCTGCAAGCAAAAGTACAATTACTAATCTAAGCTTTTCAACTTCAACAAAACCACATCCTACGTTATGCTTCTGAACTACTGTTAAGAGCTGACCATCCTGTTATATTGCTGGGAATGTGTTCTTTCATTTCTAGAAATAAGGGTTATGCAGTTAGTCTGTGTGTCAGTGCCTCCTCATAGCTGTTGGATCTCATCACCAATTTTAAACAGATTTAGTAGAGGGATAGAGTTCTTAAGGGTATTAACTTAACAAAAATTTTGTGGAATTCAGTGGCTGAGAGTACTAAGGTCCATGTTAGTACCCCCTTGACAAGAAAGGTAAGGAGAACTTAGTTCTTCCTATTGTGTTTGCTGTTAGCAAACCAGATGATTCATATGTGCACCCTGGACAGCGAGGTATCTATGCTTAGCTCTGAAGTAGCTACTTCTTGCCCGGCCTGATGGATGATGCAGGAACTGAAGGTGTAAGGGACAGAGAGCTCTGGAAATAATGTGGAGAGCAGTCAGAAAGAGGCGGGAGGGATGCAAATTGCTGGGAAATGGAGGAAACAAACCTTCATTAGTTCTACTGCTCACAGATCTCCTGGTTTTTTTCTTAATGAAAAGAAATAATCCTTCAATCCTGTTTAGAAATGCTAATTCTGATAAGTCAGGTTGCTCGCATATGCAGGTTATTGTGGTTTTACCAACTCTGGTACGGCTATGATTGCTTAAATCAGCTTAAGACATCCCCCAGCATTTTTATGGACATAAAGAATCATATCTTAATTTACTTCAATTTTGAAAAGTGAGAACGAAAAAATATCAACTATTTTTTTCTTACTCTATTGCTATAAGCTTAGTTTATCTTGCTGCTTGGCTTCTAGGCATTGGACAATGAAAAAAAAAGTAATTGCTGTCCAGATTTTTCATAGAACATAAAATCCATCAGTTATAATAGTTAAATGCATGCTTTTAAAAGTATGACAGTGGCTTACAGGAATTCAGTTTATCCATAGAAGCTTAGAGAGACTTGTGTTCAGAGCTGCTACCTAAAGAACATATTTCTGATAGTAAATAGCTTTATAACCAAAGAACATAGAGTGAGATCCAGCAGGAGATGGAAGCTGAAGCTTGCCAAAATAAGGCTACAACAAATTTTGGGTTTAATTCAATAAGGATATTAAATCACTAGAGAGATATGTTTAAGAGCACAGCACTTTCTCCACCTCTCAAACATTTTAAATCCGCTTTCTGTTACAGGCCTAGTGACCAGATACAGACTGACACAGAAGCTACTGAGTTGTGTGTATGTTGTGCACAAGATCAGACTGGAGGGCATCGTAGTCCCTTTTGGTCTTAAGCTTTCTAAATCTAAGCAATAGTGCTAAGAAAAGATTCTTACCCTTACAAAAAACCTGAGGATTAATTGCTCTGGTTTTGTTAGCTCCTTAATGTTTATGTCTACAGGGCACAATACCTTAGATAGCTCTAGCTGTTGGTGGGACACACTAAAATCAGTAAAGCATCATGCTGACACACTGTATCAGATAGACGTTTGTTGCATCATATCACCAATGTCAAGAATTACAGTGGCTGGAGACAGTGGAGCATATGGCAGCCCTGGAGGAGCAGCAGCTGGGTCTCTTCTGGCTCCGGCACCATTTGGCTTCTGTACCTAAGCCTACTTGTTCTACAGAGGCAACCCTGTAATGGCCTTGAGTCCTGCTATGCTGAGTCTAACAGTATTGAAAGGTTATTAAAGGTGCCCACAGATCTAACTTTTGAAAGGTCATATGTTTTAGGAGGAGGTGTTGTGACTTGATTTCAGACAGATGTTTTCCCTGTGAGCAAGTAGGGCTCAGATTAAGAGAGTTTGATCAAGACATTTTAACCCTCCTGAGTGTGTTACTTCTGCATTGCAGCCTACTTGTAACTTTCACAATATTACCACCACCTCTCCATTTTCAAAACTCTTCACTGAAGCTGTTCTTCTGTTGATTGAGGAGCCTGAAATGTGTTCCACAATGCCATATACCTACAGAAAGCCCACTGAATTGACATGTATAGCAAAAAGAAACCTGTATTTTGAAATACTGAAGAGATGCCAGAAACTATTATTTAAGCTATATAAGGGCAAAATTAAGAACATTTTCGTGTGGTTTTTTTTTTCAGTGTTTGGGGTAAAATAAAAATTTTAGATTAATAACACTAGCTATCCTGTGAACTGGAAGTAGTACTAACATTTTGCTTCTCAGCACAGTTGTCTTTCTTCTGGCGGTGGCTCCACTATCTGATAAGTTGCATTTTTATTAGTCCAGTACTTCTCAGCCATAAACAGAATTCCTTTCCAACATGACGATATACAGGCACACCTACATTGAAGCCCACTCGATATTAAATGTTACTGATTACACAGGGGTGGACAACATTGTATATCTTTCTAATGAATAGTATAACTGCAGCCAGCAAACAGGAATTCCAACAAGGTCCATAAAACTACCTGACATTTTCCACCTTCCTGTGCTGCCCGTAGTATCACACTCATGTTACATGTATGGAGCTACAGTAAAGAAATCATGTCAGATGATCTTCTACCAGAACGTGATTTGGTGAAAATGTTTTGCAAGAACCCTTCTATTTTGTCAAAGCCCCCCAAAATGCTGTCAAAATATTTTTGAAAGTTAAAGCCACTCTGTGACAATTATTTCATTTTACAAAGCAGAGCAACAGTTTTGGAAGGGAGCCTGGAAAATGAAGCTCTGTAACAAAACGGAGTTAATCTTTCCAAATATACATTTCATTCTGTGTACAACATCAGCCTTTCAATAGGAGTTTTGACCACATCTAGCTTCAGTATTTTAGAGCAAAGGCTTTTGATCTTTCTCAGCCCTAGGCAAAGGAGGGGGAGGAAACTACCAAAATAAGACACCATATACAAAATGGTATGTACCGGTACTAATGATGTGCTAATGTATTTGTAAGGAGGTTATTTCTATAAATGCGACATTATCAGTAGGCAAACGTAACCCATTAAATATAGCATAAGTCAATAAAAAAGCCCCTCAAAGCATTGCAATACTGTGCAAGCGGGAACGACAAGGTAATTTTTAGCTAATTTCTCTATAAGGCAATCAGGTCAGAGATTTTTAATATTTATTTTATTCTATTAGCCTTACTTTGTTTATTAATTTCCCCAGGGGCATATTTCTCATGCCAATAGCAACTCTCACATCTGCATAAGCTGAAAACCTCAAAGACAAGGTTTGGGTTTTTCCTTATCACGGGAGAAGAGACAGCAACGAGTTGGCAAAGGAGAAACCAATTCTTCCTGTGCTTTTGTTTTAAATGTCAAAAATATTCATAAACTGATAAGCAAATGTCATCTTTCGGTTGTATTTGAACTAGCTGTATTTAGGCCATTTTCTGACAGTGTACTCTCTAAGGGGTCAGTCTGAAGATTTCGCTCTGTAATGCTTTTTAAAGTGTTTATCGATTTTTCTGCTCTCCTCAGTGTTCGGAGAGTTTTTTTGATACTCATTTTTTTCTTTCCAACGAACTAGTCAAGCAAATGATGAAACTAGCTACATCTCTAGCTGTGTTAAATGTATAGGGTAAACAATTTTTAAAATAGAGGAAAACATTTTCATTTTCTTTCCTGCAGGGTTTTTTTTTGAGTATAGCAATTAGTCACTTTGTAACAGTCTGTACCATACTTTCAGACAAAAAAGACTGTAGAGGTAACAATATCCCCTGTAGAATACATCTTGAGTTTCATCTTGCTGCAAATATTGGAAGAAAAATTGCTATTCACTTTAGTGAACCATCATATTCATGAAGCTGGTCATCCATCTTCTAAAGTCCACTTCATCCCAGCCTGAGCTTTTTTCCAGTACAATTCTTGAAGATTACTGACTTCATTCACAGTGTTAGGGGGAGTCTGTGTACTATATATTAGTAAGGAAAGACATAAAGAAACTTCAATCCATAGCCTCCTTAAGAGAATAAGAGCAATTCCTAGTGTTCCTGCCTGCCACATTCTAGCCTGATGATTAATATCCCATGTATCTAAATTAACGAATATGGTATTTTTCTCTGCTTCCTGCATTAAACGATTGAATCATTTTGCTATGCCTGGTTAAAAAGCTACCATATTCTATTAAGCTAAGAGGTACAATAAATTGGTCTAACAAAGTGACTTTTAAGGCCTGAATTTACAAAGGGATGTAGGAATACGTGTCCCCATGGCTGTTAAAACATTGGTGGGTTTTAGGTAAATGTCTCTGTGAATCCAAGCCTACACTACATGCTCCCAGGTGCTCAGATTAGAGGATGCTATAGAATTTCAAAGTACAGCTTATTATTACCACTTGAACCGGTAGTAATAGAGAGCTATAGACAAAAAGAGCAGCACTGGAGCTACAAATATTTGCCGATCCTTAGGTCTGTGATTTAGCAGGGGAACCACGTTTGGTTCCTAACTGCAGGAATGTTTCCGTGTTCTGTGGCAGGGTAGTTTTTCTGCAGGTAACTTCTTTTGTGTTACACTGTTCAGAGATTTCTTAAATATAATAGCTGGTGGATTAGAAACTAATGTCAACTCTTCTTCCCTCCTGAAAATCTGAGGCAGTTAAAAGCATATTCTAGGAGAGTCAGGCTCCCAGAGACAGACATATATACACGAGATACAATCAGATAGTAACTGGAGCCTTTGAGAACAAGGTTTGTTAACTCTATTTCTTTGGTTTCCTCCATGTAATTAGATCAGCTCTTAACTGAGAGCCTATGTAGGCATATCCCATGTTTCCATTTATAATAGCAGTCAGATAACACCTTCCACCTCAAGATGTCCAGCCCTGCACAAACATTTCTAGTATTCTCTGGGGCAGAAAAGGGTTACAATCCCCCTTTTACACAGAATAAAATACGGAAACGTGGACAGGAACAGATGAAGCATTTTGCTCAAGGATATAAAGGAAATATCTGCCCAGACCAGGAATATAACCCAGATCTTCTCTTTTTCGTATACTTTAACCACAGAACCATCTTTCCTTCCTACTTAGAATGCTTTCAGTGTTTTTAAATGCTGCAATTATCCTTTGACTGCTTCTATTTAAAGATGGGGATATGTACTCAGCACATCTCTAGAAGGCACACCAGCAGCATACATTCGTTATGAACAGATTGTTCAGGTTCCCTAAACCTGAAGAAAGAAGTCATTATTATCTTTCTAATGCCGAAAGCATTTTAAAAGTCAGAAACCCATCTTCTCCTCAGTACAAGAAAAAATACTGAACACTGCATTCCAAATAATTTAGAAAGAATAGTTGTTCTCATGAAGATTGGAATTCACTGGATTATGATTACAGTGATTATTGCTTTATGAGGGAGAGAGCATAATAACAGCAGCAGCATCTTTGTGTAAAAGTCTTCTAATAATCTTGTTCAGGAATATCTTTTCTCCAAAATGAGTTGCTGGTAATTTGAAGAAATGAGATTTGCCTTCAGTTGTTTCTGATTTGTTACAGGACTGAATAGCAAGGATTATTGTCCTGCCTTATACAGACACTATGAGACAACTAAATACGTGATCAAATAATCAAACAAAGCAGAGTCCAGTCCAGGATACTGTGCAGGTTCCTTTCATTTCCCAGTCTCTTCCTCTGCTGGACAGAAACACAACAGAAGCCAGACAGAACTGTTTATTGAACAGTTAAGACAGAAAACATTACACTGAGTAATTCCAACACAGTCTACTTTACTGAATGGAGAAAGAATTTCAACAACAGACCATATGTGAGCTAATGCTTGAAAAATCAGCATTAGCTGAAAATCAGAAATTTTCCTGAATTGTCTGATACAACATGAGGCATCTGTATTCAGTTATGGACACCTTGGGATTCCAGGTGCCTAGATCTGTTTGCCTAAGAGAAAGGTAGTCATGTTTATCGTGGGAGGACTTCACAGTATCTGAAGCTGTTGGGAAGAAAGAAAATCTGTAGCTGTGTAATTATAGACTACCCTGCGTTTGTGAGGCAGGAGTAATGCCACGCATACAACCTTGGCTCAGTGTTCTGAATTTCCATTTGCTGTTACTGTGTAAGGCCCTATGTTACAGGGAGCTATCGCAATTCTCTAACAAAGCCAATACAACACCACCACTGCCTTTATCTAGCCCATACCTATTATCTGTGTTGCACTGGTGTTGACTCTTTAAAAGGTTAGGTAAGTATGAGAAAATACGTGTTTCCTCATGACGTACTGCAGCATTACAGCCTTACCTGTGCTTATCCGTTGATGTTTGCTGCAGCACATCCACAGAGCTTCCTGCCAGTGGACCGGGTGGTGCCGGTTACTTGGGAGCGCAGCATCCCTCACGTCTGGGCCCCGCACATTGCCTACTCCTGCGCGGAAAGCAGGGCATAGGCAGGAGGCTACTGGGTGCCAAGGCTTGTTCCAGCATGAAGTTGGGATCTTGGAGGCTTACGCTTGTGAGAAGTGACTCTGGGTCTTATATGTCAATGTAGCTGTAATTCCAGATGACAGACTCCACATGTCTTCCCGCAGAGACTTATGGAAAGAAGTTCCCAGGGAGCTGTTTGAAAAAATTAATGTAATAAGGGAACTATCTATGTTAATAAGTACTGGCTCAGCCAATATATTGTGTGCATCTGCTAATCATAAATTTCCTCTCATTTTAATCATCCTAAAATTTATCATTTTAAGGATAAATTAATAATTGTTTGGAAATGGGCAAAGTTGTCCAGAGAAAGCTAAAATTTTTAAAACTAGAACTCTGATCTGGAAATTATGGAAAGAGCAAATAATCAGCAAATTCTGGATTTCTGATGTCTAAAACCAAGTTAGTCTTCTAAAATGTACTGTAATAAAAACATGAGGCCACGTGGCTGCATGATAAGAACAAGTTACAGACTGTTGGCAGAGATCTCTCCTGGTGAGCTCACCAGATTATGTTTCTATCCAGGCTAGCTTTAGAAGATGCAGCTGAACAGCTGCAACCTGAGAACAGAAGAGTACCGGAGCAGAGAGAGAAATGGAACAAGTAAAACACAAACATGGAGACATGACATTTGGTAAAACAAGCACCAGGATCTGAACCTAATATCCTCCTGTTGTAGAAAACAGAACAACACTAAACCAGATCAGAGCTCATGTCCGATCGCACAGAGACCTTTTCTCTTTTTGGCATGGCAACTTATCAGTAAGCTGTGTTACAAACCTGCTGCTGCTTATCAGCATGAAACAGTGAAATTGGTAATGTTAATGTTAGTATTGTTATAAGGGGCATGGCATAAGAGCTAAAAGCATGTTTATTTGCAATAGCCAGCTGAAGTTATCTGGCTGGCAGAAAGGAGGAGAGCTTCAGTTAGCAGGACCATGTGCTTTTCCCCCAAACACTGGAGATTACTAGTTCTGTGTCTGCAATAACAGAGGGGAATGATGCCTGCATTCACGCAAAAGGTCAGGCAGAGCCGATCTTCTGGGCCTTCAAAAGATCTGCATGGAAAAGATCAGAGGGCCTTATAAAAAATAGTGTTTGAAATTCATTCCAATTCAAGGAACAGACGCCAGGTGGCACTACAGAAGGCAAATAAAATTTAGCAAGTTATTAAAAAACTAACTGTGCTCTCTCAGGCAACCGGCGCCTGCGCCACCCGGATCCTCTGCCAAATGCAGGGACACTGGCTTAGTGGTACTGCTGTGCCGGTGGCCACCATCAGCTACATTATCATTTATCTCAAGTAGCTGTTGCAGATCAGCAGAGCTGAAACGAAGAGCGCATACCGCCTAGTTAATAAAGGGCCTGTATGAATTTTTTTTTTTAATGCACTTGGAAGAAGAGGGCTGCTCAGTTTTGCTTTGCTGGTACAAGATGCATTAACTGCTCACCGTATATTCCTGGTTTCTGCCCACTATCTGAAACTGCTTGTGCATACTCTAGAGGCAGTTCAGACTGGTCCAGGCACCACACTAGCCTCCCTACAGACACCCCAGAGCACAGGCTCTTCCCAAAGCTTTTCCACTTCTGCTCAGGCAAACACCCCAGCAGCATTTAGCTCTGCTTCACACTTAATTATCTCAGCTGTTAAAATAATAAAAAAAAAAAGCGTGGTGCAGCAGACAGATGCCTTCCTTTCCTTTCTACTATTGTTTGTCTAAGGGAGGAATATGTGTCATCCCCTTATGATGGGCCCAGAAGCTAAGTCCCTTTCTTTTCTCCCAGCAAGTGAAGCTAGCCCCAAAGAGCAGGCTGAAGACCAGGAAAAGTTATGCTTACAGTGAAACTGCCTCAACAGTTGAAGAAGAATATATTGGGAAGGGGAAAAAGTCTTCCATCTCGACAGCTTGCTCAGGGTTCTGCATTACCCTGTCTCACCAGCCAAATCACTGCTTTTAAGGGAAAGGACAGATTTTGTGCTGATCACTAAACAATGCAACAACACCTGGGGACAAGGGATATATGAACGTAATAAAGCAGGTCATTATATAAAGTGTGTATCTCTCAGCATCTGTGTAAATAAGTACACAGATCACATTGAAGAACATCTTCAGAGATGCAATATCGCTATGATCTAGTTTATGTATTGTTAGTGCCCATCCACTCTATCAGCCCCTAGCATGGGAGAAACAGGGAGGTCATGGTGATGTCCTCTTCACATGCCTTCTCTTCCAAATCTTCCCCAGCCTTCTGAGGCAAATCTCTGATTTGCAAAATATCAGGTTGAATGCTTCATAAATTCGTAAAAGAACAGTGAGCTTTCTTGCGCCAGGAACACGGCTCTTTGAGCTGCTCTGTCTATGTAACTCTCATTCGCGGGGCACCGCCTCCCACATTTCTGAGTGTTTGACTTGACAGACTGCTGCTGGACTACACATGCTCTGCATAGCCTTGCATTCTTCTCCCCAAAGGCATTAAATGTGGAGCGGTCCCATCTGCCATTCCCTTCTTTTGCCACGTATAATCCAGAATAACAGGACTTTAGTAGTGGGGGAGGAGAACAGTTTGTGAAAGAAAGAACAAACACAAAAACACAATTTGAAGGATTAAGATTTGTTCAGAATCCAACGAATCGTCAGTGCTGTTTCAGCAAGTATCTGAGATTTCATCTTGTGATATCAGCACTGGTCAGGAGAGACAATAACATTCCGAATTTAAGTATCAAGAGGGTGTTCAGTTTCAGACACTAGTAAAGGGTTTGCAGAAGACAGATCTAACTATAGAAAATGTAAAACTGTACACCTCCCACATCGGCTTCCTTACATGCCTGATAAAATGACATGCTGCTCAGACTGGGTTGAGCCCTTGAGCCTATCAGCACATCATGTCTCAGCCCTTTGGGGATCTGCAGGGGAGCTGCAGATAACTGATATTTTTTTTTTCTCCTAGATGGACAAATTCCCCAACCTCACGAGAGGACATGACACTGTCAGGCACGCCAAGGGAAAAATGACAAATCAAAAAGGCACAATGTCACATTAGGGTCAATAAGACGAGGTGTGCGTAACACCTGCTTTCACTGCCCTGGTGCACCAGAGCCTGAGGTTGAGATGATGACCTTCGGGACATTCTGCAAGATGCAGCTGCTTACCCAACTCTTTTCTGCAGGTGTGAGGAAGGGTCGTACGATTTATTGCATATGTTTTGTTGAAGTTGGTAATTTTTTGGTGTGTGTAGCTCACCCACAGGATGAAATCGGTCTATGCAAAGGCAAACTGTATCATTACTTTCAGATGATGGGTACCATCTTGTAATTTATAGCAATCTGTTTTTGCTAAAGGTAAAGATATACATCAGAGGAGCATTTTATATGTTTTGGGCTATTATTCAAAAATTTATTTTTATCTTATGTCTTTTTGTACATATATTTTAGAAACATGAATAAAATGGTGGAAAAGTCTTTATAATATATTGCAATAGAATTTGTAGGATCATACTTAAATTAATATTTTTATATTTTTACTAATAATAGACATGAGTTTGAATAAAAGCAGAGAATTCAGTTGGCTGCTTTTACTTACACGAATCTATAACTATTCAAAAGTGGTCACAAATACCAGAACAATCGTGACGCTTAATACAAATAAGGAAATTAATACATGAACCTAATGTGAAAATGCATTATTTATGATACACTATATTTTTCCCATTTTGAAAGTGTAACATCCAATCAAGAGGCAGAGTATGTAGCTTAGATGATTAATTCTATATACCAAAGGATGGACATCAAGATATGGAGTATAAGAATAGTCGTATACTAAAGCCAGTTTGGTAGGGAAAACAAGGCACAAATACTAAAGAAAGCCTTTGATGTGACAGCAAGATCATCAGGAACTTCCAGAGCTCATTGCAGGAAAGCACTAAGAGACAGTTAGCTTCATTAGCTCTACAATGTAGAAAATTAACATTAATTTTTGATAGATATTTTTCACCATTATTCACTCAACCGCATCATGCATTTTTGAAGGCACAAGCATATTTAACTGGGACATTTCACACAGAATTAAATGCACATGTCAATTAAATAGTCCTTAAAACATCTTACGTCAGTACAACTGAGATCAATTTTAGGTACAGCTGTCAGCTGAATAAAGGAATCAAAATTATTGACAGGGTTTACTTTGTAGTTCATGCAAGTTCATTTTCCATTGACTTTGCTGTCATCTGTGAATCGTTGCTGCTTCTCTTTTCCAGAATAGGTCTGTTCTGTTCCAGCATCTTTAGTTTTGTAAGATGCCATCGTAGAGCCTCAGTATTCTTTCCAGTAAACAGATTCCTCCAGCTCAATAACACTTTTCTCTTGGTTTGTTTGATGAGGCTGAGGTCAGGAAACAAAAGGATTTTGTTCTCCTGATACTGGATATTGCATTGCTAGAGTTGCTTTCAGGAGTCTATCCTGTTCTCCTATTTCAAACTTAGATGAAAAATAAAAACACTCCTACTGTCATTCGCAGCCACATTCTCCTTACTGGTATCCTACAGCGCTTTTCCACAGAAAATATGTTCTTGCCTGACATCAGTTTCCAGAGGTTCAGCAGGAGTTTGAATAATAAATGAAACAGGATCTATCTGGCCTGAACCAGAGGGGAAACGAAAGCTGTGCAGAACTTCAGATCTTGTTTGGTTTTTAGTTGCTTCCTCGCTTTTGTCCAGTGACACACATTTCACAAAGAAATAGAGACACCTCAGCCACCTTCTCCACCTTCAGCCCACGCAATTTTAAAGGTACTTTTAGGCTCCTTACCTCCCCTTATCATGGAAATACAACCTTTCAGGAAAGAAGTAGAACGGACAGATAGGGGTGGCAACTGTTTAGCTATCTTACCATGATCTGCCCACACTCAATGGCATCTGAACGCAGAGCTCCAGAGTGTGGGCACATGCGTCCAGTGCAGCCCAGACCATACCACAGAGATGCCCGGGTATATACTTGTTATCTAACTTTCCGTGATACCTGGTTTGTCAAATACTTTTTAAAATTGATGCATGCAGAAGCAATTACTTCCATACTATGAGTCATTACCAATAAATAGCCTATTAGGAGAGGCAGAATTGGACTTTCTCATGGTGATGCACAAAATGAAATCTATAATAGTTTTCAACAACATTTTAACTATATTTCCTATGCATTTCTTAAAAGACATAGCTTAATGCTAACTGAAAAAAACAGTCAACTGCAACACCACCAACCACACCATTTCTACCTTGCTTTAATTTTGTAAAGATTTGTGAATAAAGAACAATCGCAATACTTGGTTTCTCTTCATAAATACTATCTTTTTTCCTATTACAGTTTGACAATGGATTACTGTCCTCTCTGCTGCAAGTAATCATTGATTATATCCTTCTATCAGCTAATTGCAAGCAAAGCCTTCCTTAAAATTCTTGCCAGGAATTCTGGCCAGGGAAGCCTCTGTGGCAATCATGCCAGGCTTAGCTCCGTGCTAAGGGAATTGTGCAAGGCACAGTATACATTGCGTGCACTGAGAAACAGCTACCTGCATCTCAGTAGAGATCACAGAAACACATGTAGTTAGTCAGTATCTAGACAGCACGGGCTTCAGCAGCAACACCCGTGCTTCCCGCAGGCAAAGCAGTGGTCACATCCCAAAATGTTGATACGGCCCAGGACTCTGACAGAAAACTTCCTTTACATTGAAAGAGCCTGCAATGTATCTGGACAATCTGCTGTGTATATGTTTCTGCTGCAACATTCTGTTGTTCATGATGTGATCAGGACAAAACAAATTTAAATGAACAGTTATGATAATCCATTACCATTTTCAGAACTTTTAGCAAAGATGTGTTTTCCCACAGGCTTTTCATGACAAAACAGATTCATAATCTTACATTCCCCTGCAGGCAAAGACTTTCTGGCTGAAAAACCTCCCTGGCTTCCCGTTAGAGAAGCCGGCAGGAAGGAAAGGAACCTTTTAGTTCCCTTTTGTAACACACTGTGTCCTTGTGTTAACTCTTGAGATCTGCAAAGTAGTTGGAGAATATGTCCTTTTAGACCATCATCAGCTTCTCCATCACAGGATTTCTGGTCTTTCCCCTTCATCTCTACAGTTGAAGTATTGTTAACCTTTTACACACATCAGTGTATAAAAATGGTGGATAGACTAAAAATAATTTAGTTTTTCAGAATTCTAAAGGCACAATAGCAGTCTTCTGTCTTTCCCAAATCCTTCTTTTGACATGTGTCCTAACCCATAGTGCAAATATCTCAGCATTCAACATCACTAGAAATGTACTTCTTCTCATGTGAATTTTCAGACTGCATTGCTGAACAAAGTAGGTGAAATGTCATTTTAAGATCTGAAATGCTCGTGTTCTGAAGAGCAGTTTTGTGCACATATAAGGAGCAAAAAAAGCTAACCGATAACCATACCATTGCAGATAAAAGCTCAGAAAGGAATTCTTTTGTCAGATCATCCCTGTAAAAATCGGGATACATTTTTCTGGATATGTATTATTTTATTATTTTAACGATTTATATATACTTGTTTCATTTCACTAATAGGAAAAGTAGGCAAGAATAAGAGCAAAGAGTTAAAAGACCTTTAATTAGAGGTCACTGACAGGTTTTGATTACTCAGACAGAAGATGAGCAAGTTTATGTACTGCTAGGAGGAGGTTCTCATCTGTTTTGTATAGTTGAGAGCTGTCTTTATACAGTCCTTGGCCATTTTCCTGGGCATGTATAGCTGCTGCCATAAAGACTCTAGGTACATACCACATGAGACTGTTGGCTCTGGGACTCTTACCTCGTTTTGTTTCACAGTCTACATTTAATCCTGATGCAACTCCATGGACTTCAGCATAGTTTTTCTCACTTATGCAATGGATGAATATGGATCATTCTGTTTGACTGAAATTCTGCTGTGACCTAGTCCTCACGTAGAAACACCTCTGAAGATACACGTGCCCTGCAGCCTCCACTTCCATACTGGCCCCTACAGACATTTCTCTTCTGTAGAACATTACGTCAGTGCCCAGAGTGCCCAGGCCTCAGTGACCCTGACCAGCCTCACCTAGGACCTCTACCCACACCCCAATGCCCATGGGGCAATTGGCTCTCAGGGTTGGCCCTTCAGTCTTAGCCTGAATTATGTTGTAGTTGTGCCTGTCTCCAGCTCTGTCACAGTCACCTCTGCGCCTCATCATAGACTCTGTCAGTCCAGACCCTGACCCACGAACTTCCCAGTCTGGCCTTGGACCTGCCTTGTCATCATGGACACTGGGCTCTGTCTGATCCTGGTTATCCTAAACAGACCTGGCCCTGATCTGTGGATTGATTTCCTCACCAACGTGCCTAGTCTGGAGGCACTGGGACAGGGCCCTGGCTGGTGTGATCCCTACCCTGATGGCCATGTTATCACCCTTGAAGCACTGTCCCTGAGGAAGCAGCTGGCCCTTGCTGCTCCCTGACAGTACTAATTAGGGACTAGACACTGGTCGAACACCACCATGGTTACTCCAAGGACAGTGAAAGGGCTTGCAAAACTGATTCTGAATTATATGCGTGCTTGTATTTGCTGGGAATCCTTTAGAAAACAAACAACCTGAGAGCACTCAGAGAGACACTCCCATATGCCCAGCATTATGAATGCATCATCACACAATGTCAACCAAATATAAGACAGTGTATTTCTGGGATTCCTATAAATTGCTTAGCTGATAAACTTAGTCATGCTTTGTGTCTTGGGAGAGCTAAAAAAAGGGAGAAAATTAAAAGTGTTTTGAGTAAATCCAGGTATTGTTACGCATAGGGTTTAACTGTCATGATGTGGCTATGGAAGAAATGTTGTACAGATACGATTTTTTCACCGTTGTGAGGAAGGCTGACAGTGCTAATGGAGTAGGCTGTGAGGACTCTAAGTCCTTTAGCCCATACCAATAAATCTGCCTCTGACAGATGATGAACAGATTAACGCTAACTTAAAGAATTAATAAAGTACACTGTAAAAATGCTTGTGTATTTATGGCGTGTCCTGCTTGCATCTGCAAATGGAGGAAAGTCAAATAACGTTTCAAACTGCCAACAGAAGAACCTCTGCTTAAGTCTCATTTTGAAACACATCTGTAAACAGTCAGTACCAGCTAGGATTTCTTAACTCCCAGGGGTGACGAGTATCTATTATTGATGGAAAAGATGAGCTGTGGCAGAACCATCTCCTAATATGGAAACACTGATCCACATTCCACTCATTTAGAATGAGAATTGCTCATATAAAATGAATATGTCCTGCTCCAGCTGCTACAGGTCTGACACTAATAAGAAAGATTTTACATTATATTAATTCTGAACATCTTCCCCTGACTATGATGATGGAATTTTGAAAGAACGTATATCTATTTTATATATTTTCTAATAAGATATGTTAAATCCTCTTCTGATACACGTATTCCTTCCTGCCCTGGCCACACACAACAGCCCCCTGCCCCACCCCTACTCTAGGCCAGTTACATTACACAGCAATATTTACCTCATTCTGAAAATACACAGAGCCTATTAGTGAGAATAACTGTATTTTATGATTAAAATCTAGAAAAAAAAATTTCCATGCTTAAATGTAAAAATATAAGTAACAACAATTCTTAAATTTTGAATATTTTAATATTGTAACAAATCAGGGTTAACCTACCTTAACACCAGTACATTTACATTTTCTGAATGACCTGATTTAAGGTCACTGTAAATGTGGTGCAACTAGTTGTCAACCCAGCACAGATGACTTGTTTTACAAGGTGAAAATTCCCCAAAGGGCCATGTTGTTCTTTTCCACTAAAGGGAAATCTCTGTCGTGGGAGCCCATACCTACAGGAGTTTCCCCAGGTTAAATACTTTATACTGTTTTCTGAAGGAATAGCAGTACTGCAGATAAGCACACAAGGTTCCAGCTCTCAGTTTCCACAGGAGTCTGTGGAACCCCACAGAAATCTTGCACTTCTGTATTAGCTATAAGCCTACCCATTTGTCTTCTACCCAGAAACGCAGTTCAAAACTACCAACTATCCACTATAGATATCTGCATGACTGCATGCCATTAAAAAGTTCCCAGTGTGGAAAATGTATCAAAAGGAAAAAAAAATGCAGCATACGGTAATGTTCTGGACCGTTCTCCACTAGGTACCAGCAACAAGGCAAAAACCAGTCTTTTTCTCCTCTGAAACCATACTGCCATGATAAAAAATTTTGCCAGTGCAGATCAATTCAGGGAGTTATTTTGGACTTCGAAAAACTAGATTTAGTCACTTACTCAATTCCTGTCCAGTTAGTCCTTCATAGTATATTGAGATTCAGTTCTTTATATTGGATCTAACTGCCAATAAACCAGTAGCAAAGTATCCATATTTCAAAGAAGAAAATCCACAGATTCGATATACAGGATTATTTTATAGTCCTAATATTTCAACAGTTCAATATCAGCAAATTGAACACACGTCATTGAATTTATTGTAGTCAAATGAAGGTGATCATAGTTGTTACTCTCCTAACTGTTGTGCCTAAAGGTTCTAGCAAGGACGGGGAACCCCTTTTTGGCCCTGTTGCCACAGAAAGTCAACATTTCTTGCGATGGACTTCTGATCCTGCAAAGTGCTATCTGAGTGCTCAAATGACGTTAATTGGATTTATTCATGTACTAAACAGGGAAAATGTGTAAGATGGGAAAAGAGAACCATATCATGTAATACTAAATTAATATCAAGATTCACCTGTTATGTTAGTGGTGGCTGTTGCTAGTAGTATGTGTTAAATAATTTTAAGCACAACTATGTCTCGAACACTTAATTTATGCCCTCTACTACTTAAATTCATTATTTCATAATCACCTTAACACAAAGACATTGCAAGGGTCAGTTGAGATGCTTCTTTGACATGATCCATATAAAAAAGGTATGCTATTGTAACTCTAACGTTATTTGTATTCTGCTTGTAATCAAGATTTCAATAACTTGTATTTAAATGACGTGTAGATGTGGTGCTTAGGGACATGTTTTAGTGGTGGACTTGGTAGTTTTAACAGTTGGACTTGATGATCTTAAGGGTCTTTTCCATCCTAAATGATTCTACGATTCTATGACTTGATTACAGCTAGTACCATACCAGGCTGGCTCAGCCTTACCTCTAGGAGTTACAAAGATTTACAGTCATTTTCTTGGATGGTGTTAGCATTTAAGCTAAACAAGATTTGAAGAGTTTCTCAGTGCAAAGAAATAGAAGTTGTCTCAGGATGTCAGGAAGGAGCACTAACTTGGGCAGAATTATATCATAAGTAGAATGCCTTAAATCAGGGCAATAACTTGAAGCTGTTTGATCTGTAAAACAACTTTTATGTATGTGACATACAAATATCTAGATTATAAGTCTGTATGATTGTATGCAGCTCAGTGGTATAGAACCTATATCTTTATGACACACAGGAAAAGATGTTTATTAGCAAAAAGGCTAAAGTGGCAAACATCAGCTAAAACATCATGTAATACCCTGACGTTTAGCATGAATTAAAATGCAATATAAAAGACTCTCCTCAAAATACACTGACAGCAGAGCAAATATTTTAAAGGCTGCCTGTATAGTACTCTCCTTTAAACACTTGAATGGATAATCATTTGAAATTACAATTAAAAATGAGTACTCAGTTAAAATGCAAGGTCAAATTGTCACTCGTCATTGCATTATTATATAAAATTAAATAGCAGGCTCCTTTAGTTTCACCATTTTGGCATATTTTTCATAAGTCCTAGATTTTTTTAACTGCCACAGATGTCTATAGAATATTATTCATGCTAGCTATCCACATATCAGCTGTGGTGGACAGGACAAAAACTTAAATAATTTTAATGTATTCAAGTAAAATTATTAAAATTAATTAATTTTGTTGCATTTCCCTTTGTGCTGTATTTCAAGTTTTTAAAAGGGTATTCAAGTCTTTTAAAGGTATCCATGAAAAGAAAAATAATACAAGCTTTCTCTCATGGATGAGGAATTCAATCTTTTTATCTTGTTAAAAACAACATTCCAAAAAAAGTGTTTATTTGTCCTTAAAAAAACCACCACTCTCTCAAATATCAGTTTATATATGATAGTACAGGGCTGACCTGGCTTTAATGAAGAATTATGTTTTATATTAGATACAAAACTAATTTCACCCTGCATAACAATAGATGGGATTATTTCCTACTCTATGACATTTCATAGCTTTTCAAATATAAACATTTTCAAATATTAGGAAAATAAGCTTATCCACCTGAAATGTGGTTGGTTTCAGCCTTTACAATGGCCCAGCTTACACATTCCTATAGCAACAATATAAATGCTCTTTATAAAAAAAGATCATTATTAATATAGCAGATAAAATCAAGATGCCTTGCTCCAAGACCCTTTATCAGTACCCTGTCATGCATACTATAGTTCTATCATGTGAAACCGATTTTAAGTCCAATCTGCAGCGATCTAAACATGTATTGACTTCTGAAGTCAATAGAAAAATCAGTAATCGTGAAGTTACTCTGACAATGTATTTAACCTGAACTTACTCTGTCGGTTTATACCTCTTTGGGATTTAGCTTCTTCTGAGGCAATGCCAGGGCAAATATGATAGACTTGGTCTTCTAATCCCAGCCACGCAAGCAACCCAGGAAATAATAGTTGTTACATCTGTCTTCTGTAACTGAAGACAGGGAACTCCACATTCCTGTGCTAAGTGAAGACAATATTTCCTCCTGTACAAAAATCAGAAGACAGCTAGACTCGATTGTGAGAGTACGGAGGCATTTATGTAAAGGTACAGGAGAAAGTAGATATGATGAGAGGTGGTTTAAAAGCAATACTTTTCTCTTTTAATAATTAGAGCATCCATATATCATTAAATATATTTACCAAAGACAAAGCCAAAGACTGTTAAGACTGTTGACCTAAAATGCCCTTAAAGTGACAAAAGATTAAGTTCATTGCGCAGAGGACACTGAGACAGGTTCACGTGCACAAAGTCTTATCAGCAGGGACAGTTATTTGCAGCTGACGGCACACATTAGCTCTCATGTTGAATGTTTCTTTTCAGCAAGGGGAGGATGGAGAAGAGGGAGAAAAATAGTTCCTGGTAGCCAGCTGAGAAAAGAAGGTAGGGCAGATCCTCTGATGAGCATCCTTGCCTGGGCAGGTGGTACCATCCACCATCCTGCTTTCCCTGCGCTAATACTCAGGACCTTCCCTCGGCCCTGCCGGTTGTTTCTGTGTATGATGTCAGCGCTGATTAGGGTGTGCATTGAGTGCTGTCAGCTGACCAGTTGGTAAGCTTTGTGCAGTCATTTGTAGGTCTCCTCAGGTCGGCCAGCTGCTATAACCAAGGGGCGGGAGATGGGGGCGTGAAGGGGTCAGTCTTGGCCAGTGCCAGTTGCTCCCCAGGGGCCTGCCACCACCACCACAGCAGTGGGTTTGCTGCGGTGAAGCCATGGAACAACAGCATGAGAACAACAGTGTGGGGGCACCAAGGGAAAAGATGGAGGCTGTGGGGTAGCTTGGGGGCAGGAGCACACAGCTGGGAGGGAAAGGCAGGGTCCAGAAAGGCCAACAGGAAACGCTTAGCAATAAAAAAGAGAAGGCACCTAAGGCACTGTGCAACGCTAGGGAACACAGATCATGTAAAATAATACAAGTAGCTTCCAAAATCTCTCTCCACATTGCTGTACATTCTAAGGCTATGAGAATGAAACTTTTTTACATCTGTCTTACGTGATATAATATATATGAACTCTTTACAAACCACCCATGGCATCCTCTACTGCACTGAATTCCCAAGTTATATTCACAGTCATCTTTCCATGCCCCTCCCAACCCAAGCCAGAGGCATACCCTCTTTCTGTCTACCTGTGCTAAAACTAGGATACCACAATGCATTGCCTTTTTAACCTAGGTTGAGCAAACTTAGCACCTTTACTCAGAGGCATAAAGAGCATCTAACATCTGTCTGTCTCTTCTAATTATATGTTCATGGAAGCATGAAAAAAACTTTTGGAAAATGCAATTTTGTACTCAGTTTAAAGTCTTGAATCACTTTTTGAATCTAAATCTTTGGTCTATGCATCAGCCTGTGATGATGATTTCCATATTTAAATTATACACCTTGTGAAAAGGTACACTTTGAGCATTGTTTTGAACTTGCTATTAGGCAATGTCACTTGCTGTCACCTAGTTCTTGTGTCATGAGAAGATAAGTACAAAATTATTGTTGTCATGTATTATTCTCTTTAATTGTTATTACCCAGTCATCTGTCATGCCAGCTGAAGTGTCCTAATCTGTTTTCACAACATGTTCCACACCATGGATCAACCCTGTCATCCTCCTCTGTATCTTTTCTAATTCCACTATATCCTTTTTGAGATGAAGGAACCAGAAATGTATTATGTATTCAAGCCCATTTAAAATACACTTCCAGACTTGATCAGATAAATAGGAAAAGGTACAAACATCACAGAGAACAAATCAGTAATTTCACCAATCCCCCTGCAGTCTTCTCTTGTCCAGGCTGAACGAACCCAGGTCTCTCAGCCTTTCCTCATAAGTCCCCTGATCATCTTGGTAGCGCTCCGCCGGACTTGCTCAAGCAGTTCCACGTCCTTCTTAAACTGGGGGGCCCAAAACTGGACACAGTACTCCAAATGTGGCCTCACTAGGGCAGAGTAGAGGGGGACAATAACCTCTCTCAATCTGCTGGCCACACTCCTTTTAATGCAGCCCAGGATACCATTGGCCTTTTTGGCCACAAGGACACAGGGCTACTGTGGGGGATTTCATCAATACCTATAAATATCTAAAGGGTGGGTGTCAGAACGATGGGTCTAGACTCTTTTCAGTGGTGCCCAATGACAGGCCAAGGGGCAACGGGCACAAGTTGGAACACAGGAAGTTCCACCTCTATATGAGAAAAAACTTACTTCCTGTGAGGGTGCCAGAGCAGTGGCACAGGCTGCCCAGGGAGGGTGTGGAGTCTCCTTCCCTGGAGACATTCAAAACATGCCTGGACGCGGTCCTGTGCCCCTGCTCTAGGTGTGCCTGCTCAAGCAGGGGGGTTGGACAAGGTGGTCTCCAGAGGTCCCTTCCAACACCTGCCACTCTGTGATTCTGTGATTCTTTCTTAATCTCTTCAAAAGATTCAGGTCTATTGTAGTAGTCTCCTCTTTAGGCACAATATAAAAGGGATTTTTCCTGTAGAAATTGAACTAGAACTGACAACAGTTTTGTCACTTTTCCCTCTCCCTCACCCAGTATGTTTTTTATGTGACAGATCATGATCCTTAGCAAAATGGCAGCATTCAAAATTATTCCTGTTTCAGCGAAAACAGAGGTTGTAGCTGTACGCTTCTACGGGAGAACTTATCTTGGGCCGCATACCTCCGGGACACAGGGCTCTACCCACCCTGGGGACAGTGATGCACAGACATCAATATGATGGATGCAAAATGTCCGTCTATTTAGCTGCGTCACACGCTTATATAGCTCTTGCGGTTCCTGTTCCTGCCACTCCTATGGGGAGGAGTCTATCTTTCCGTCACATCCCGTAATATTCCGGTCGCCGATCCCTGTCTATTCCCCTACAAGAGGTAAAGAGTTAACAGCCAGTTCAAGTTTTGTTCCTTGTTCTCATGTTAGTATATTAAATTAATGTACTTCAGAAAAATAAAAAAATATTTATGAGACAATCCAACATGGGTGAGTAGCTAGGTGTCGAAACATTAGCCTAAGATTTGAGATGCTAAAGTTTGTTTACATTTTGCCTCAAAGACTCCCAAAGGAGTTTAGGGCCTGACTCCCGTGGGATCTGGTCTGAATCATACTGTTGACATCCATATTACGCCACAGGGCGGTGAGTGGGGTAACAGCCAGAATACTTCCTGACCCAGTTTCATTCCTCTATCTGCCCAGCTCAGTACTTGGCCTGTGACCATCTTGTTCAAAGGATAGGGCAGCCTGAGCTCCAGCTACCTGCAAACCTCACCTGTCGGTGCCACATGTGATGTAAGGCCATTGTGACTTCCGCAGCAGCCACAGACCTGTTGGCTGATGTATCCTTTCTCGATCAGCCACATGATCCACTAAAAAGGGCTGTTGCTGAATATTGTGATGGATTCAACCAGGATGCAGTGATGCCAGCATATCTGATGGCACTTGGGGTTGTATTAAGGCCTAGCCTAGTCGTGCTTTTTTCCCCAATCTGTCCTGCAGTTTACATGGGGCAGGGTTCAGCTTGGTCGAACTTTAAGTATCTACAGTAGAAATCTCTGCATATAAACAGGTGTCTACAGCTCAGTTAAATCAGCAAGCCAGTATGGTCAAACATATACAGAGGAGAATTTATCTCATTTGGTCAACTAAAAGCCTCTCTCAGTTCCCTGCCTGTACTGACTAGCTCTCCATTGACTATAGTAGGAGTTTAGACACTTCGTTCAGGTGGAGATTCTTACAGTGCAGACACTTAAATTAGAGCAAGTCAGACTGCTCTCCTAGATTTCGTGCTATGGTATACACTTGCATTTAAATAATTTGGAAAGTCTGGGCTAAAATCAAGACATTGGATGACACGTGAAATGCACCATGGATGTTTGTTCTCTGTTTCCTTTGGTAAGCGAGGAGAAAAGTACTTTCTCTGCCTCACAGTGCTGTTCTAAGACAAAATACATTCCAGGCAATGATACAAAAAGATAAAATTATTGTGGACCATTAAAGTACCTCTTTATATATAAAAGGGACAAATATTTTAAGAAGTCATAGAAATTTCTAGTTTATTCTCTCAGTCTATGCATGTTAAATAAAAGCTCATATAATACAGATTTGGATGAACACTGTTGGTTACCATTTATTGATTTTTCCATTAGAAGCCTATTCTTAGGCAGCTACTATAGAACCTAATATTATGGTGTTCTTGCTTGTCACTGCTAGGAAAGACAAAGCTAGCAGTCTAGCAAATTTCAAAGCATTCTTGAAAGCATTTTTAGTATAATATCCTGTGTTAGTGCTGGTTAAACCTTTATTTATGTCCTTTGTAACAAGATATTGAAGGGAGAGCACTTTTTTGTCTGTTGCTTTCTTGTCTAATGCCAAGAGGGAGGCACCAAGGTTTAGTGTCTAAGGTTTTAAGATTTAATGTTTTAAGGTCTAACCCTGTTAGAAATTGAGTGCTGCTTCACCCCTGAAACTGTTCTACTTGTAAATCTGAAATACAAGAGTACGATTCAAATGGTTTGCTCAAGAGAATGCTTATTAAAAGACTGAAAACCTTGCTAGTTTAGAAGAAAGAGTAAGCAAAATATACCTGTTCTGAGCTCCATAACAATTGAGTGGGTGGTTAGAAAATTGGTTAGTTTATAACACAGAAGCATTTATCTCACTTCCCTGTGTCTTCCTTTTGGTGGTCTATCAATTAAAAAAAACAGTTTTCCAGACTTCGTCTGATCCTCAGGCATCTAATATCAACCAAAAGAAAGAGCCTATGGCCTATGGAATCCAAAGACCCTTATATACCAGTCTCTGAGAATAATTCTGAAGTTGTGAGAGACCTCATCACCATATCAAAGATATAAGTCAGAAATTCTTCAGAACTTCGGTAATACAATGTTGAATCAGAGATATCATTTGGGTGAGGAAAAAGGTGTATAGTTTTTTTAATCACTCTGGTTTTTGCATCTTATAACATTCTTGCCCATCTCTCTGCTCAGGGTCCTCTCTGCCCTTCAATAAGCTCTGGACAAATTTCCCCATTTCCCCTCAATAAAATCAAAGGTTTTAGGGGCCTCTTTGATCTTGCCTGCACCTGGCTGAGCATAAAAGAGCAAATGTTTTGGATCCTGATTTGCATGTCAGCTAACCCGGCATGACATATCAGACAGTATCAAGCTCACTCTGCCTTTGAAGCAACAGGATTTGACTTTTTTTCATAGTTTAACTAGATATGAACTGACAGACTAAAGCCTATCTGTTACAGCAGAGCAATGGTTAGGATATAAATGTATTAGACCTCCTCTTCTTCTTTGCGCTTGGGGTGTCTGGCCTGATTGGCTTTAAGAATTCCTTCCAGTGGGGCCTTACCTGAATTAGCACACAGCAGTGTGATGCTGGAGCTTTGCTGGGTATAGCAGTTCCCAGTCCTGCTTTTTTTCAGGCAATCATTTACAGAATTACTCTTTTCCAAATTATTTGTGTGAGAAGATAGAGCTCAAGAAAATGAGAGACTCTGGCTCTCACAAATACTAGGCTAATGACAACTCTGTCCTCTCCTGATTTCCTGTAGCTTTCACTGGCTACAGTCCATGATTTTCCCTCGCTCTGTCTGGGCTTCAGGCTGCTGTGTCCCATGCTCAACACCAGCGACTTCAGCCTTTCTAACATGTATTTCGTTCCTCTAATTTGCTTTTCTCTGGAAGGTAAGGCAGCAGTACACATTATCTTTAGCATTTATAAGTCATGGAGCATGGTGGGAAAGAAAGCAGGTGAGAGAAAAGTAAATTTTTAACTAATGAAGATTTTGCACTTATGAAGTATCTTCCCACATGGGAATCCTTTTGGTCTACATCTTTCAGACCCTCCCCGTTCTCAGACCCCTAAGGGTCTGGGCAACATAATCAGCTTTCTTAGCACATAAACCAATTACCTCCCTATCAATGTAGACCAACAGGGCACTGAAAGAGCATTAACCCACAACAAAGTTAGTAATTGCATTAGTGGCTCTTTTGTTTTTCTTTATTAAAACTAGGCATACGTAGTTATGGCAAATAATACTTGTTAAATTGTTACTTGCTTAAGCCAAAGTGCAAACAGACATACAAATCTGATTAAATTCCAGGCAAGGATTGTTACCCTGAGTTTCTTGAAGTGTCTCTGTCCTGTATTACATCAATTTAAACCTGGTAAACATATAAAATCATACCCAACTGAGAGAGGAATGATGTGGAAAGGTCACAAAAGTTTAAATTACAGCCAACAAAAAATTGAAGGAAAAGGCTGAATAGTATGCAGAGCATTGAAGTTACACTCATTTTGCTGGCAGTACCAGCATATTTTTAAATCAGTTTCACTAAGCTGTAGTTCTGCTGAACAAGCAGAAATTTCTGAACTGAACTCAGTGATCTAATTTTAGTCAAACATGGTTTGAAATCAAGCCATATGCATGAAACACAGCCAAAATTTGTCAGTTTGGTACATCTGGACTTGTAGATTCCACATGAGACGCTGCAGAATAAGTTACCTTGAAGGAAATGGTCCCCTAATAATCCTTTCTTGAACCTTAATATCTGGGGTATTAGACAATACAGAACATATGAGAGTTGCAGCTATATACTTATTCTGAAATCTTAGAAACAGTAGAAGCAAAACTAGATGCAAATACTTCCAGAACAATGGAATCACTGACAAACTAAGATGAGCAGAAATAGGCATGTTTTCTGAACTTGCACAGAAAGGAAAAGAACTAACTGTCCTTCACACTTACACATTCGTTATGTTCTTATGTAGAACAATTATTTTTTTTTAATGTATTTCCTCTGGAAAAATAATTGCTTTAATGATTGCCTTCTCTAATCTCTGAAATCTTCCCTGATCCAGAGATTTTCATACAGGAAAGGACCTCAGATAAGATCACACAAAAAACTCACCAAGATGAAAGTGTGTTCACAGGTTGAAAACCCGTGTCTATTCCTGATCCTCCTGCCTTCTTCAGGAAGACTAACTACCTCCACTCTTCAGAGAACAAGTTACTTTCAACTCTTTGTATTTCTAGTTCCAATCTAGCTTGGTAAAATCGAGATTTTACCGAGGCAAAACCTCAGTGGCATCACATATGGAAGCAAGGTAAAAGCAAGGAAATTTTGTTTGTCTCTTAACTGTATGCTATAATATTCTATCTGACAGTCAGTGTGCTGTTTAACTGCTTATTGTTACACCTGTCTCTTCTAAACAGGACTAGTGTATTCATTCTGGACAAAGCACGGTAGCATTTTCCAGTGATCTTTTTGCACCGGCAACATCATGCAGGATTAATAAAATTCCATTTGTATTCCTAGAATATTATTATAGAACTGATTCTTTCTCTTTTTATTGGTTCTAATATATAGATACATTTTAAATCTGCATTTGGCCTCTGCTTGTCACATAAGAATCATCACAACTTTAGTATCAGATTTTCTAGCATACACTATCAATTCTGATGGCGTCCTATAAATCACATTAGCACAAAGAACAATTTTTGCAGGGACTGTAGTACCTACTAGATGCCAAGAGACTGTTTTGCCTTCTTAGTATTTCATTCCATCAGAGGTTTTCTTTCAGTAAGTGATTCTGTAAAACTGGCCAAGTCCTTTAAAGTTTCGTTGAGCTTGTGTTCCTGGCTCTGTAATGTTTCTCAGGGCTGTGATCTCAAACTAAGAGCATCCTAGACAGTCACTCCATTCTCTTTTCTACTGCAGAGACAGATTTTTATTTATAATCCCTTTTCACAAATAAGGCTAAAATGGTCTTTTGAAGCATTTCTGAAGTCTCCTTTCTCATTACCTAACAATCCAGATGATTTTGCTAATACAAAAGATGACTTTTATTGAACAGATTTAGGGACATCAAGCCATTTTGAGATACCTGATTGCCCCTGCTTCCCCTTCCTGTCCTATTTCAGTTTACGACTGTAGATTGGGTCAGACTAGGACTTTCTCCACCTGTTGAATGGAAGCTAAGAAATAATGTAGCACAATATTTGACATATTCTGCAGCTGCTACAACTGGAGTCCCTTACCTCTCCCTTGTCAGTTTGGTGCTGAATCCTGCCCTGAAACAGATAATAAAAAAGTAATCTCAGTGTGATTGATATCAGATTATGATATTGTCGATAACTACCTATCAGAAACAATACATCTCCAGAGTTTTAAATGCCACATATAATTGAGAAGAGTGCTGTTATGCTGCTTTACAGCTATTTGCCCCTTACAATTAAACCCACACTAAGTAACTGAAGTCTGCAGGGACACACCTCCCTGTCTGCAATGAAGTGCTGTGCAAGTCCAGGCTATTTTGATTTTATGATATAAATGTCAAGGACTCAAAAACTCAAGCATGATAAATCAGTTGTCTCATATATGCCTGCATCAGATGTATGAACAGTCCACTGAGATCTGAGGGGAAGCCTTGCCAAATTTTCTAGCTTTTAATAAAAAAGCCTTGGCAGCCTATCAGTATAAGAAGAATAACGTGCAAGCCTATTGAAAAAGAAAAGGATATTTCCTCATAAAGCACTTTTTTACCTCAGTTATGGAGGAAAGTTCATTGTCTTCACCTTTTCCTGGCAAACTTAGCAGGCTACATAAAAAAGAGAAAACTTGTTAGGTTTTGTCAGTAGTGGCTCGAACACCTGGAAACCGTATATAGTGCAGGACGTTATGCAGAACCATATCACTGTATCACAAAAGGAGGAAAATTGCTGGGCAAAAAGGAAGCACAGTTATGCTTTTGTCAGTGAACACAATACTTAAGTAAAAGCAGCAATAAGTAGTATCTATTTCAAGTAATGATGATAGTGTATTTGGAATAAGAGCATCTTTAGAAGTGTAATAAAAGTAGGGTGATCTCATGCTATCTGCTCTTTGCTATTCTTTGCCCAATAATTAATATACAATAAAAATCCAGACTTCTAAACTAGGCTTTCTAATGCGTTTGTATAACATTATTGGCATATACAGCACCCCAATACTTCTTTAGGCCTTTGAACATGACTATAGTTTTATTAATAAATGCTATTTTCTTGTATTATTCAGTAAGGTTATTTTTATAGGATTTTGTTTATGTAATGAACATAAGAATAAACCAACTCAGTACTCATATTTCTAGCAGTTTCCGATTCCGTGCAGTAAAAATGCCCAACAAAGCTTTCACTGTAAAATAAAATGTTTCTTAAAAAAAATCCCATCAGAGTACTTCACTGACTCTTAAGTCCAATTACCTGTTTACTTTCTGTATAAACACAGCTAAATGTGTCCTGCTGATGCCAGCAGATGCACAGCCGTGAGATAAAATTGTGTTTGTTCGCTTTTTAAATTTTATGAGTGTAACATGGTATTCCCACAGCTTTATTTTGCCTGCTGAGGATGAGACTGAATAGAAAGTACTATGACTTAACAAATGCTTTTATTATCCACATTTTGGTGCCATTAAGGGCTTGTCTACAAACTACAGAGCTGTAATGGGGCCATCTAAATTCTCTTTACGCTTACTAGCTTGGGCACTGGCAGCACTCTAGTCATGAGACAACATATGTTGCTTCTTGGCTAAAATTAGCTTATATGCCCCATAACTCTAACACTTAAGGGATATGTAGTATAATGTAGTAATACAGTTTCAGCTACCACTGTATTCCAGTTCTTTTCTAGCAGCAAGTTCTTCTTTATGAATAGTGGAATGCATACATATATGCATTGTATCATCCTGTATATATGCTATATATACATATATGTAATATATATGTTATGCATTATTAGAAAGCTGACATGATTTTGTATCATCATGTGGGTCTACATACAGTGACTAGTACTAAAGGGCCTCACTGTAATCAAAATGCTAAACAGAATAAAGGAGTTTGTATGCATATGGCTGTGTACACATTTACAAACAATTAGGTCAGGAATTAATTGATAAAATAAAGAGCTATCAAATCCTCATCCCTTCTCTGTTCCATCTCCTCCCTTCCCTGCACCCCTCTTCTCTGTGGCTAGCGCTTACCCAAGTCTTGCTCAAATTTTTTCATGAGGCTTTGTTTCTGTCTCTACCACCACCACCCTTCACCCTTGAAGCAGCTCCTCAGAAATCCACGGAGCCATTCAGATTGATAACATATGCTGAACGTTAAGAGCAAATTCATTTCAGTTACACCCATGCCAGCCCACTGACATCAATGGGGCTACACAGCAGCAGGCAGAGATGGGAAGGGAGCCTAAGGGCTAAGTATTTCAAGAAAGGAATCCCTGACTCATGACCTTATAGCATGGAAGCTTTCATAAATCACTTCTCCCGCTTCTGGATTCTTCCCTTAATATCTTGCCTTTGATGAGTAGCCTGAGACACCTCCCCTTTCCAAAGCGGGGGAGGGCACAGCAGGGAAAAGTGGAACAAACTGACATTTTCCTTACTCACTTCTCTAAGCAATATGGAAAAGTAAGGCAGAAATTTAAAATTCTGCTGCATATGCGATTGCTCTTTGCTCATGTACTTTGCTGTATAGAGACAAAGTGGCCACTAATTGAGAGAATTAAATTTCAATAGCAGTATGAAAACATGAACAAAACCTCCCGCATCCAGTTATAAATCAATACCATTATAGAACTCATTCTGCCGGGATGATTAATTCTAGAAATGTCATGCATGCACATACGCTTCCTGGCTCAGATGCGTCAGGGCAGGCCTGTGCGATTCAGGACAGCACTTCGAATGACAACTGTATCTCCATATATAGGAGCATTCAGCTACATAAATTTCTCTGCGGTAACACGGAAGATCATTTGTAATGGTGGCCTAATTTGAAGCAGTAAACTGCCAGTAAACTATTATTTTAAGAAGCAAAAGAAAGAGGCATACTCAAGAAGTAAGATAGTTTGTATTTTCCCCTGAGGAAGTTAAAGCATTAGTCGTGGAGGGTACAAATCATGCACTTGTCACACTTCTGCCCTTCCCTTCCAGCACCAGCCAGTTTTGCAGAGGCAGTAGAATCAAAGCGGGACAAAGCAACAGTAGCCTTGACTGTCTTAAAATCAGTCAACACTGAACGACTGCTGCATGACTGCCCTAGTACACGTCTATTTATAGAGCATCAAATACTGTTGGTGGCACTTAACCATAGTATTTAGCTTACTACCAGATACATCCCTCTTAAATGGTTTCTCATAGTAGTATCCACCTCCACTATTAGCTCACTACTATTAAGCATCAGTTCCCCTGGAAAAATTCCCAGCCAAAGATATTTTATTCTGTGCCACATTTCTGGACACTAGAAGGACAAATCCCCTCTTCCAGCAGCTTCTGCCTGGGACCAGCAGAGCCTTTCACCCACTGATGGGGTGGTAACTGTCTGATTTCCCTTGCCAGACAGTCTACTCCAGCAAAGAGATGTCCCAGGTTAGAGTCAGTGTAAACACAAAGTCAGGAAAAGCTTTGGTTTGCCTAACCAGTCTGTAAGCCCAGTTACACAGAAACATGAGCTTCCTCAGAAAAAGTCACCTTAGTCTGCACAGACTAAACATCTCAGAAGAAACTGGCACTTTGCAAACCACAGCCTCTTGATAACATCTGTCCCTCACCAGGCTTTTTGCACTGTGTAAAAGTTGTCAACCAGCTCTCCTTCCCACTCAGCTGTACGTCAGGTGAGCTTCCTGCTCTCAGAACTTACTGAACTTTGGGAATTATCAAGACCTTGTCATGGATGTTGTCACTACAGTTTACTAATCCTTTTCTAATTAGTGTGAAGTAAATTCACCCGTTACATGAAATAAAGTAAGACACACTAAAAAAACCAAACTTCCAGTACAGCAAAAGCATGCATACTGTTTGGGAGCAAGCTCCTTTCATAGTCATACAAATCTACCTCTGCACTCTCAGCAAGCTAGACAAATGCACTCTCGCTTAAAAAAAACAATTGTGAAGAGGCCAGAACATCTCTGTCACTTCCCAGATTTGTCATTTAATACTTCTGTCCATAGAGAATACCAGCCTCTATACCAGCCTGGCTCCCCTTCCTGCTCCCCTCCACAGGATTCAAATGAGTGAACGTTATAGGAGAACATGGAATTCAAACTTCTGTAATTATATATAATATAGAAGTGTTTTACAAGTCAATGGGCTGTACCCTGGAGAGGAAAGAGAAGACAAAAAAAACATAATTTTTATTTTTGGCTTTTTATGCAACTGTAATTTTTATTTTTATAAGCCCTTTTGTAAAGATGTAAAGGTTTTTGTTAGTGCACCTCTGTCAGCAGGAAACCTTCTCCCGAGAATTATTGACTAGTTATCTAAAACAATTTCTAGTAATATACAAATGACAAGTCAGAGCAAACTTGTAAAACCTTCACTGCAATTACAGGCAAACTCTCACAGAAAAAAAAAAACAAAACCCAATGGCTGTCTCCCTCACACATTTCACAGCAAGTGACATGATGGAATTGAATGTTGTCATGGTTGAAAGCTTCAGGGATCTCATACAGTTCATTGAGCCTGTCTACACAATGCTAAGTTTCACCATGTTCCCTCACAGCAAGATTCTTAGTCCACACAATGCTCACCATGCCAAGCCTCTGCAGTGCCCAAGATGAGCCAGACATAGCTGCAGTCAGGGAAAACATAGCAGCATCTTAAAGAACCGCTTCTCAAATGAATAAGCTGTGGCCGTAGCAGCAGGATTTAATACTTGCTACATGGATATGTGAAAGCAATGTATAGAGCATTAATATTCAAAACATCACCAAAAATTAGTTTGAAAACATTTATTGGAACACTGGTATCTTTGCTAATCTGAGAGAAAATGCTGATGCCTTTTGGACAAGGGAGATGAAAGAGGTGCAATCTGTGTCACTGTCATCTAGGATTTACCTGCAGGAAAGAAAAGGATACGGACTGTCTGTCCTACTGCCATCCCTCCTGCCTATGGGGGCTCACCAGGAGGTGTGGAAGTGCGAAGAAAGGACCACCTCCTGGACACCCTCCTCCTCCCACCACCACTCCACCTCTGCTGTGTCCGCTCCCAGTGCTTGAGAACGCAGCATCAAACAATAACCAAGAGGGAGGGGAAGAGCAGAACAATGCAAAGGTGCGCGAGGGCCCTTCTCTGTGGGACAAGTCAGACCGCCCTAGACTGCAGTGCTGTGTCCCTTTTGTGGGCATTTGTCCTCCAGCTGGTTGTAACTTTCAAACTGGAAAATCTGATGACTGTAATAACTGCATCAATTTTTATCTACGCAAAAGGTTCATTTTTGTAGTGTTTAATATTTCTGGTACTTCGTGTATTGATTTGTAACTACTCATGCTTCCTAAATAGTTATAAAACAAATTGAAAACCGTCAGGAGTAAAAAAAGATATTCTTGAGAAACCTGAACCACAGCCTTTTTGATGGCCAGAATGCTGATATGGCTATATTTAGTGCCTTATTTGGTGGGAAAGAACAAACCACTAAAAGATTTCTTCCAGCTTCGATTGAATGCTACATCAGAACAAAAGTGATTTTACAGATGACATTAAAGTAGCCAGAAAGTGATATCCTTTTTATTTACAATCCTTTTGTAGGATCAGCTACTTGCTTTTATTGCTAGAAAATATTGTCAGAAACTACTTCCTGACCTGCAAGTATGTTATGATGTATGCTAGTTGTACTTAGAAAATACTGCCAAAAAGTATTTCCTAACCTGAAGTATGTTATGACAAATACTGGTTGTACTAACTAGTCCATCTGGTTAGTATCATGGAATATGGTAGGAATTTTCATGTGCTTTTTTAAAAAGTAATCTATTTTTTCTTGATATTTGGGGGTAAAAAAGGAGTCCCAAGACATGCAATTTTTCTGGAATTCAACAGTTTCACAGTGTAGAACTATTACACAGTTAGACAGGCTGATTGGAACCATGAAAAAGGTGGAAAAAAATGCATGTAAAGGTGGGAACCAGACCTGTGAAGTGCTACCAAAAATAAAATGAAGAGCAAAATAATGTTGTGTCCCTTTAAGATACCAAAAATAAACCAGAATACTCTCCTCATCTAGATCCTGGTACTGCACTCAGCTCTACAGTCACAGAAGTCTGACTGTGGAGAGTTCATTGCTGGATCGAGGCACTGAAGTGTAAAATAGAGACATAAGGCAAGGCTAACATTAATGCAAATCCAAAGCAAAGAGAACACAAAGGTCACTCAGCAGCAAGGACAGAATATAATTCACAATACCTATAGATTCTAGCATTTTCTTTCTTCAGTTTATTCGCTGCTCATTTGATTCTTTTTCTTCTCTTTGGTTATGCACGGCTGCCACTAACGAGGTTTGTCGCTATTCCAACAACAAATCTCTCTGAAGGTACTTGTGTGTGGTGTTTGAATGGGAAAGCAGGTGAGTGAACAAGGAAGTAAGTGGAAGATCACATTAGTAACCATAGCAGCCAACAGCATTTCATCCCAGGAGAAGCTTCCTCTGGTGGAGGCTGGGTTTCCTTTTAATGAGTTTAATATGGTTTCACAACAATGGGGCAAGTCTTCTGAATGGCCCACGTGACGGGACCTTCTACTGCTTCGTGTCACTAGTAAGACCTTCCCGAATGCTGTGCCTTTCCTGACAAAAAGGATTACTTTACAGCAGCCGGGGACTGAATCTCTTGCAAAGATTTATTTCCTAATGACCAAGATTTCCCTGTGATTCATTACGTTACACATAAACAGGTAATGCAGATGAACAAACCTTGGTTGTTAATTGCAGAGAACCACCTGAGCTGGCAGAAGATTGCAGCCGAATTATTTTAACTAGCGTGCATTTATTTGATTGTGTGGGATACTTAGAAGCCAAACTGTTCTTTTAGAGGATTTTGTTAAGAAACTATATAACAAAGGTCACCTTTGTTAGCAAGGATGTGGGAACTACATTTTGTTATAATGACAGTGCATTTTGCTTTTGATTATAACAGAAGTTATGCATTATTGCCAGAGGTTAGAAACAGGTCAAAGAGTCAGAAATATGTCTCATTTTCACATATACTTTCTGGAAAAAGCAGATCTAGACAAAGAATGTTGAGCAAGAGTGAAGTGATCTTCAATCTCCAGTGATTAATCCTCTGTCCTTTGGGCCACTCTACTTCTGAATAAAATCATAATCACAGAGGTTTGATACTGGCCATTGTACTTACTTTGGCTTCACACTTCGGTGTCTCCTTCAAGTTGTTAACTGTCCTGGGCAGGTAAGTTCTCAGAGCACGACAATAACCATTAATTATATTCTTCTTCAACTGAAGTACATCTATCACAAACACCAGGCTGCAAAATGTTTTTAACATAAAACAAAGACTTCAAAATTAGTATTGCTATCTCTTTTCACAGCCAACATTCAGAAGGATCTCAGAAAATACTGTTTGCGATAGATCAAAGCACAGACATCTGTTCCACTGAGAGAATGATTTCCCTTGTTAATACAAATTAACTAGTTTAAATATATGGTGTAGAGGCAAGAAAGAGAAGTTGCTTTTTTGATTAGCTTTTCAGAAATAGGGGAATAGCCAGGAACACTGCAGGATAAGCCATTTCACTCAGAGCATATACCAGTTTCTCAAGCAGATGAGCCGCACACAATAAATGGCCTTTTGATCTCTGCCATTTCCCTCTTCTCACACTGTTTTCACACATGCCCACATCAACTCTTATAATTTACAGTTTTTTCAAGAAGTATTTAGCCACTTTGGCAGGAACTACTAGAGGTGCATAGTCACTAACACAACAAGAAGCAGGAATCTAAACAGATGTTAAACACCTTAAAATCTTGAATTCTAGTGCCTCCGATACCTACCATGCTATCAATGGATACTATATCACCATTGTGCCTGTGGTAACTGTGGAACTTTATTGGGGCCTGGATCCTACATAATAAGTTAAAATCCTGTCTTCCCACCTCCGAAGCCGAGGTGGACTAAACCACAGAGTATTGCTGCCCTCGGACCAGTCTCTCCACATTTTCACTGCAATTATTAATTAATAAGGATTGCAAGTAGCAGAAAACACATTAAAAGAATAAATCTTTTGCACACTAACATGTTCACTGTGCTGTCTAAATGCTATTTAAACAATGAGCGGGATGTTTCAAGCAGAGCTGTACTCATACGGCAAGTAAATCAGAACGAATGGGAGATTCTGTAGTAACTAGTAAGATCTAGAGCATTTGGTAGTTCAGCTGGGCAGGCAGGAGTAGGCTGAGCAGCCAGTAATGGATCAGAAAGAATCATTCAGTAAGGTTAGGAAGAAGTGGAGAGCAATAGGACAGGAGGTTTAACCTGCAGTCAAAAAAGAAAAAAATTTGGAAAAGACAGCTAGGCCACAGAAGGTAGGGAGAGCACACAGATAATTTCAGGAATTTGTTTTTAAAACAAGAAATGATGAACAAAATAAATGCGATAGCATATTCAAAGACAAAGATTATTAGTTTAATAAATTGCTTGAAAGTGAAACATAGCATAATAGGCAGAACAGATCCATGAGTGGTATGATCAAGGTTCCTCTTTTGGCTTGACTGTTAAGTCACAATGTGACCTTTAGCAAGTCACTTCAGGCTAGATCCAATAAAGGACTCAGGCACCTTAAGCCTGACTTAGGCAGATTTGAGGTACCTAAGTCTAAAAGTATGACCTAAACACCCTGCTCAGTTGCTTACTAACCCTGGAGGAGCTTGTCACTCAAAAAAGGCATATATACCTGCTGTTCAGTTCTCTGCACAAACACTGCTCAGTTGGCATCGGCAAGGGCGTACCAGGGCTCTTTTCTGGCCTGCACACTTAGGCTTCCTTTTTGTGGAAATACGGGCATAAAGGACAACTAATGCAGGCTGGGATTTCACCTTAATACGTGCCCGGGATCCATCTGTGCTCCTTTTCTCTCTTTTCCTGGGCAGCACAGCACCACAGGTTTAACGAGAAGGGCAGAAATATGCTGCTCAGTTTAGCTTGAGGCCATAGCCTGGTAATGGCAAATGTGAATCTTGAGTGTGTGTGTCCCTTTCCCCAGCCCTTGGCTGAAGGAGTAAGTGAGAACAGGAGCCGTCATCCCCTTTTCACCTTAAAGAACATGGCCAACCTCTGCATCCACATGCGACCTGCACCCACCAGTGGGCTCCAGGCCCTAGATCAGAGGAAACTGTTTCTTGCAGCCCCATCTTGGTTACCTAAGCTGAGGAGATAGCAAGGAGCCCCAAAATATCCCTGCGGTGAACACGCTCAGCACTGAGCTGTTGTTAACTGTTAGTGGCTCATCAAGTGAACTTCCTTCCCTACAGAAACGCTCTGTAGGGTGCTCCAAGCAGCACCCGCACCTCACACAGGTTCTCTAATGGAAAAAGTATATAGGTATTGCAAGTTTTGACCTGTAGGAGTAATTACCTGCTTCTACAAATAAATTACACTTAATTATGTGGAAAATATATTGTTGTATTTGGATGAAGCAAACTACTTGGAGTATTAAACAAAAGAAAACCTTAAAAAAAGCAATTTTCTGCATAATTTGAAAATCTGCTTTCATTGAAAATCTGGGTAAGAAGCAACGTCATTAAAGACACTGGATTGATTAAATGGCATGGTTTGACTAAAAGTGGAATAATCCATAAAAATATTACAAAATACAAATATTCCATAGATTCTTTGAAAATGGAATGGCTAGACAGACAAGTATCCTAAAACCCAACCAAATAAATTTCCTGTTCCAGCTTGACAGTCTGTGTATTTTGCCATTATCACTTTATGTTCATGAATTAGGTTCCTCTGTTTTTTGTAATAAACTAGTTCCCTAAAGAGTGATGTGTACAGTGAATATTATTTTAATATGCAAATGTTTATGTAAAGAGATAAGAAAGTAGTTTTGTGTTAACTCATGCAGAATTGCTAATTTTGAGAACAGTTCCTGTTGCTTCATAGCTCTTTTAGTCCTTTATCCCTTTCAGTGTCAGTGATAATTTCTTGAAAGTGAAATGGAAGTATGAGCCCCTATGTTTTAGAAGTGTTACATCTGTAAATAGGAGGTGCTGCAAAAAGAATGTAAATTATTAGAAGTAACCAAGATGAAGAAAATTGAGTTTTAAACCAACATCACTTCAGAGTTTGAATAGCAACATTAGCTTGACCACACAGCACTTACTGTGCATTAAATGATACATTTTGCAATCTAACCAGTAATAAAAAAATGCTGAACATACATAATGCATCTAAATTAAAGGTGACCTGTAAAGACTCAGTCACATGTCCTTTCTCTTAGTATTTATGGGATGATCTCAAACAGTGCAATCTCTATTTTTTCTGTATACGTTAGTCATGTTAGAAATTCGGGTACTCTTTAGGTTAGATTTTACGGCATCCACGGAACTACTGATTTGTGACAACACAAAAATCAAAGGAGCAAAAATTGCCTAGTTTTGGCCAAGAGCTAGGTGATAAAGGACGGCTTACGTGACCGCTGCTAAAGAAGGGAACGGATTTTCATAAGTATAAAATGCTTTTAATTTTGTTTGCTTTTGTAAAAATTACCTTTTTAGTAAAATATTGAATTTTATGAAAGTAATATTCCAATTAATTTCAGAGAAAGTATTTAAATTCTTAGTTTTATATTAAGTTGTACAGACTAACACACCCATTATCTGAAACTACCTACGAGATTCTTGCAAGCTGAGTGAGTCCTTTGGTATGAATGGCATGAAAACACAACGGCTGAGGAAAACAAAGGCCTTTAAAGGCGTTCTTTCAGGTATCTGAAAAAAGGAGGAATAAAGAAGGCTGCGTTTTTTCTTCTCTTTGTGCACATTTTTGCTGGCTTCTGCTTATCCCTTCACCCACGGCAAGCCATTTCTACTGTTTGCAGGCTTATTAGAGCTGCAATGTTTCAGTCACTGAAAAAGAGATTTCAACTGCTTTCGCTGCGCTTTACAAGCAGGGGGACGCTCCCACCTGTTCCGCGCCCAGCCGGAACGCTGAGCCTGACCCCCGCAGTGCCCCTTAAACCCCTGCCCTCCCTGGAGGCCGGCGCGAAAGGAAGGCGCGCGGGGCCGGGCGGAGGGGGCTTCGCCTTTCGCGCGGTTTTGACCTGCCGCGTGCCATCGCTAACAGTTACTTAGACATGTTTGCGGTCTAACAGGAGGCACGTCGCGCACGCCGGGGGACAGCGCGCCGCCAGCGCAGAGCGAGCGACCCCCGCCCGGGGCACCGGCGGGAACGCGCCTCCCGCCCCGGCGGTCCCCGGGCTCCCGGCGGCGGGCTCGGCGCTCCCCGGAAGGGCGCGGCGGCCACTCCCCGCCTCCTCCTCTTCCCCCTCCTTCCCCTCGTGTGGGGCGCCGCCGCCCGACTGCCTTCTCGCGGTCCCGCGTCCCGCTCTGCCGCCACTCGTAGCGCACGGGAGGAGCACCAGGGGCAGGTGGAGGCGGGGCGGAAGGAGGTTCTTAAATGCTTTTCTCCTCCCGACGGGCTCTATGCCTCCCCCCGGCTCCGCTCCGCTTGTCCCTGAGCTGGCCAATGGCGCGGGGGACCCTCAGCCAGGGTGCTGTTAACCGCCGTTAAACTCCATAAACGTTAAAGCACTGCTCGCCAGTGCTGCCTGTGTGCAAACGGAGGGGGAGGGCTGTCGGCGCGCGCATGCCCGCCCGCCCGCTCGCCCGCCCGCCCCGCGTGACGCCGGGGCCGCCAGACGAGATCAAAGCGGGAGAGGCGCGAGGCGGGCCGGTACCGGGCGGGTCCGCGCGCCTGAGGGGGAGCGGTGCGGAGGCGGCACCTCCCTCCCTCCCCCCCTCCACCCCCCCCCCCCACCAGGATAAAGCCCTGAGCGGCCCAGCGTAGGGCGGGCAGAGCTGTGTAGGGGGCGGGAGCCGGCGGCGGTTGGCGGCTGTTTTTCTCTCCGCCTCTCCTCCGCGAAAGTGTTGTGGCGGCGGCGAGGCCGGGGGGGGGGGTGGGTATGAGGGGCCGTGGGGCGCCGCGCCGCAGCGGCAGCGGCGACGAGCACATGGCATAACCGGTGACGGCGGCGAGCGCCGGGCTGGGAGTAGCAGCGGTCTGGCGGGGTGAGCGCGGTTCCCTGCATGTGGAAGGTGAGGCGAGCCAGGGAGCCCGGCGGTACCGGCGAGCCGGCGGCACGGTCCTGAGTGCCCGGGCAGCGGCGGCCGCCCGCCCGCCATGGATTGCAGCCTCCTCCGGACCCTCGTCAGCCGATACGTGAGTACCGCCGGCACTGGAGCCGCCTCTGAGGGGTCCTCCTCTGGGGCTTCCCTGGAAGCGCAGCCCGTACCCGGAGGGACGGGAGAGACGCCGCCACCGCCCGGCGAGGCGGGGGGGAGGTCGTGCCCGCCCCTGCGGGGTGGCTGCACCGCGCGGTGGCCCCGGGCTTGCGGGAAGGGCTCCGTCAGGAGTTTGGCGGTGCCATGGCTCGCCCAGCGGCTGGGGGGGCCTCGGGGGCCGCTGCGCGGCGTTTGCTCTGTGAGCGGAGGATGCAGCGGTTGCTGATGGGCTCCCTGCAGCCCCCTACCCGGGTAGCTGGCTGCGGGGCTGGCCTTCGCTAAACCAGGACGCGGTGACCTGAGTTCAAAGTACTGTAATTTACAGCGTGCTGAGATACGTAGTTATCAGGGCAGATAAAACCTCTAGTATGGGTTGGTTTTTTTTTCTCCTCGTTACATTGTTTCAGTCAAACTGCATTTTGTGAAACTGTCCGATTTAAATACGCTGTCGAAGGATCAGAATAGTCCTAAGGTTTTTAGTGCATGGTGAGATTCAAACGCATTAAACGCGGTGTACTTTGGGGAAAGAAAGTTGATCTTACTTGTTAGTGAGCATGTTTTCCCCCACCCCATACCGTCCGAAAGAGCAAATCCGTAGTGCATTAGAGCGGTTCCAGCTCTAGGCTGAGGTGCGTCAGTGAGTGCGAATCCGGTTTATTGAACTCTTAACAAATGTTCAGGATAATGACTTTAATAAGTTGGTGAAATGCCAGTAAGTCCGGGGTTATACAATACCAGGGTCAGGGACCACCCATACCAGGAGACTGCACGTTTCTGCTTTTGGGTGTAGAAGAAATTTAAAAAGATGGGGAAAGATAATCGGGATTTCAAAATACATACAGTACTTTCTGCATGGGCAGAAAAGCTATAAGTGGGGAAACTTTCATGCTCTGACCAAGCAAAAGTAAATACACTTAGTTTTGTGCATATCGAGAGCTGTCTCCATGTAATACAGGCTGAAATCTTTCTTCTTTAAGTACAAATGAAGAAAAATAGCAGAGGTGAAAAACGACTGTGGATTTTTTTTTGTTTGTTTACAATTCGGTATTATGTGGGATGAGGAGAGAATGGAGAGGTGAGTATTGAAAGTAGCTATGTGTATATGGATCCTCAGAAAGTGGCCCTGAGGGAAGGAGGAGAATACTCAAAAGATAACGAGGTATAAGAGAAGGAGTAGTCTCTGGGTATGCAAAGCTCAGGTGACCAGTGCTGAGCTCTGTTTGGAAGCAGGCAGGATCAGTTTGGCTGTAGTGATTGTCAGTGCTGATCTGTTGGATTCAGGTTAAGTTTTTTTTGTATGTTTGTGTGCTCACATCTGGAGCCTGTACAAATAGAGCATTCATTGTGTGCAGAGCATACAATGGTCTCTAAATCTCTTCTGCAGAACACTGTTGCTAACCTCCCTTTCAAAGTAGGCTTAAGCATCAAATATGAAAGAAATGTGCCTGAGAGTAACTACGGTAGTTGTTTTAAAATATGAACATGTACATGAGAAGACAGTATGTTAAAAAGAGGGCACTTGAGCTTCTAAGTTGTGGACTGTCATCAACCGCCTGCACTGCTGATGAGAGTAATTCAGCAGTCTAAAAGCTAAATGCAACATTGTTATATCCCATGTGTGAGGTAGTGTTCCTATTTCCTACAAATACAGAAAGTAGCGTGATGTATATATGCCAATAGGCTATGTATAGATAATTGCCTAGCTGTTCCAGGCTGCCTTGTATGTTTTCACTTGTTGCTTCTTGTTCTTTTGCATTCCTTCAGATTCTTAATTTTGAATCCTTTCTTCCAAGGAAAGATAATTTTGAAAAAAGCTGCTGTAAGTAAATTTAGTGTTCATCGTTTCAGTAAGGCCATTAAGATCTTGCAAGCTGATGCCTGTGTTCTGTATTTTCTTTTTTTTTATCTCCATGGTTCAACTATTTGTGTACAGCTACAGCAATGAAAGTGAAAAATAATAGTTTGATTGCTGGGCCTGAAACTGACTGCTGAGTGGCAGATAAATGTCAGCAGTACTGCTCCATAGTTGTTCACTCAAGCTCTATACCCACCAGCTACACCTTGCGAGCGTAGATGTGCTTGCCTCTTTCCAAGCTGCTTTTTAAATAAGGGAGACAAGGCAGTGACACTTCTGTAGGAGAGTCAGAGGGGATAGGTACATCTTACGCTTATATCAAAGTCAGCTCAAGCTTAGGTTTAGTTAAAATCTAGACAAACTATTCAACGATCAAGATCCTAGAACTATGAATTTTTGTTCTGCAAGTTGTGTCCTCTTACGAGTGGTATGGTGTGGTGTGATGTGATTGTGGAATAACAAACAGTTGCTATGTGTTGTACTAATGGAGACTTCAAAGAGTTCTGCATAATTGCTTTTCTTTCCCTGTACTATATGTTGTAGAACATAAGAGCAGAAGTTAAATACCAGGGGTTTTGTCCTAACTGTGAAAGTCTCCTATTCCCCTTTCCCTTAATATTGTTGCAGTCGCTGTCCTGGAGCAATGCAAAATAGCGTTTATCTCCAAGGCCCTATGGAAGCATAATGATGACTGGGTGCTGTCAGTTCAAGCTGAAGTCAGTTTCCTGCTTAGCATTTTCAAATACTTGTCTGCTGTTTTATCTGCACTGAGTGTCATCTTTGTATCTTCCAGGCATTGGAACATTTCGGTGATTTGGGTTGAATAGGATAGATGTTCAGCATGCTAGTCATACTGAGTTGGTATCTCTTCACCAAGAAATGCAGCCTTTTAGGAGGACAGAGGTGGTGATGGCTTTCTTTTACTAAATTCCTAAATTGACATTCTGTTGTTCTGCCTCTTTATATGCATCATACAAATTTCTTTTTATTTTCACTTCAGCTCTTATTTCCCTTACCACTACTGCACCAATTTATAGGACTGCTAGTGAAGAATAACTTCCTATATAAAGGTGTTTGTTTTACTGCAGTGAAGCTGACATGAAGTTCAGTGTAGTTTTCTAAATGCTTTGTGATCCTTCAAGCTGAAATAGCAATGTAACTTTTCTTAGTTGTGTCTAATGAGATTATTCTGTATGTTTTACTGCTTCGAACTCTGAGCTATAGTAGAGGCATCTTTAAGTAATGAAATAGAAACATCTTTATATACAGCTTTTCCACTGTGTGGAACCACAGAATCTGAATAAGCCTTCTACAATAAGATAAATTTTGACAACTGTATTCTTTACTTTCCTAAATAATGGCTATGTGGGGGTAGTATGAAGACTGCTGGGCGGGGGGAGTATACTGTTTGTCACATACTCTATTAAAATATAACCTCTTTTTCTGGATGCTGCTTTTGCACCAGGCAACATGCTTCTCTGTCTTCTCCTTGAATTGTTTGTGCATTCCCCAGAGGATGTGTGCTACCCTGGGGAGGGCAGCCTCACAGCCTGAGAATATGGAATTAGTGTGTACTGGCCTGTAATGTCATGCATAGCCTGCTGTGTGCTCAGTAAGGAGAGGAACTGGTTAGCTTAATATTAAGAATTTCACTGTTTAGGGGAAAAAAACCAAACATACAATGATAATTAAAACTGTGTCCATATAATATTAGCTTCTGTTTTATTGTTACGTTATTTGGGACACTGCGTGGATGTATTTTGTTCATACAACTGCAGTTGCATTAGTTTTCTCTGGTAACTCTTCTTGCTGATCTTGGGACTTCTGACGTTCTTTTTTAGGCAAGAGATGGCTAATAATATTAAAACAAGTCTTAATGACTTCTTTCATCAAATGAACATTTACTTTCCTTATTAAAACATGCATATGTCTTTTGTATATTTTTGATGGCTGTTTATGGCTAAATGTGGATTGGGATATTCCTGAATATTGTGGCTTTAAACATGTCTGGGCAATCTGGAAAAATGTCACTTTTTAGCATATGTTTGGACACTAAATGGTTGCTAAACATCTTGCAGCCTATGGTGACAGCCTGTTCTGTATTTGTAAGACAGCTGGCCCTCATCAGTAAATGCTCCTGACCAGGTTGATGGCTTTGGGTTATACAGTAAATACTACTGGGTCAGAGGTCTGCATTACTGAATGGTTTTGCCTGTATTATGTAGTACGTTTAGAGATCCTGCCACTTTATTGCCTCTCCTCTTTCATGTTCTCCTATTACTTCAGGATTACAAATCTGGATGTTAAGCTAAGCACTTGTTGCCCGTGTAAATATCTCTAAATGTGTGTAGCAGCAGATAAGCTTCACTTTCAGAAGGAGCAGTGATTTATTACAGCTCTAGCCTCTGGGAAGCTTCTGGCCTATTGGTTCTGCAGATACTTCTGAAAAATCTTTTTTGGGAGGTTGGAATAAATGTGTTTACAAATGGGTGTTTTATTTTTCACTCTTATGGGTCAACTTTAATTGTAGTTTGAGAAGGGGATTGACTAGCCTAACTGGGAAGTTACGCTGTGGGTTTTTACTAAGTTTTCTACTAAATTCTGTGGCAGCCTGTGGCTTTTGGTCTTCAGTTTAGACAATTTTGTTGTTGGCAGTATAATTCTAAAACTATTTTCTAATTAGATTTCCTAAGTACTTTACTTGTGTGTGTAGTCTTAGTAGAAAAAACCTCCATATTCATTTATTTCTAGTTACCTAGCTTTGATACACAAAGGTTGATAACTGCTTTGATCTGGAAGTTGGAGACACTGTGAGCCTTGGTGCTCTGGAATTATTTGTGTCTAAAACAACAGTTCATTTATCAAGTGTTTGAGATAACCTACTGTTTTTAATCTAAGTTCAATTAATACATATGAGGGTACCCTTGCATTCTAATGCTTGCTTTTGCTTATAGTTGTTCAGCTTTCTCTGCACCCTTGCAGGCTGGTATCGAACAAGTACTGTCCAGATGTTTCTTAGTCAGGATGTCTGTTGAAATAAGCACCATTTTCTTCCTAGCTGTCATTTATTGTAAGTCAAAAGGTTTGTGATTCGGGGTGGTTTTTGTGTTGTGTGGGTTTCTTTTTTTTTTAAATTCCAGGGATATAATTTGACAAAATCTTAAGCTGTTTTAAATGCCATGTTAATGTGTGTATATACCGACTCTGCAGACTGTCCTGATTGTACAAAAGATAATCTCAGACTATGCTTATAGTCACAGATCAGCAGTTGGTAACTTGTGTTTCTGAAGTGTTTGTGTCTATACCTGGTATGTAATGCATTTTTGCTACGTCTTCTGGAAGTCAGTGTGTTGCAATGCTCTTTTGAAACCTGAGATGCTTCCCATCTCATGTATCTGCTTGGCTGTGGGTGCCAGTTCTTTCTCGTATGGAAGGTGTGATAGAGGGCATCTAACAGCATGAGTAGCTTCTGAATTCATGTCTCCCTAAACACCATTGCTTTGTCATTCTCTGAACTGCCTTTTTTTTGGGGGTGGTGGTGGTGAGGGGAAGAGTCTGTATGGTGTGCTGTCTGCATGCTTTTCAGCCTGCCATTTAAAAAAGGCAAAGTTTGAAAGCTTTACTTACCTCAGAAGCTAATTCGGCTCACCACTGAATGTGGCTGACAGGATTTGGCACTTCTGCAAATCTGCCTAGTTCTTGTGTACTAGTAGTGACTATTGTTGTGTTCATTCTGGTTTTGTAATGTGCTCTTAAGATGTTTCAGTATAATCAGAGGCTCTAAAAAAACACCCCAGTCTCCCTTCCCCCATCAATTATTTAGAGCTGAGGGGCAATAAACACAGAATTGCATGGGCTTTGTTTTTCCCCTCCCCCTGACCCATCAATTAGCTAATTTACACAAGGAAAACATGATTTCCTTTTTCTTTAGAGAATAAACAAATAGAAATAGGATGTTGTGTATGTAAACCAGTTCACTTACAGGAAGCCAGGGTACATATTACAAGCTGGTTGCTATTGACTACAAAATATTGCTCATCTGCACTCATCAGATGCTCTCTGATAGTGGAAATCATTGCTTTTGAAGCATCTAAATTGTAGAAGTATTTCAGTGACTTAAAATAGATCAAGAACTTTTAACCTTGCCATTTTCAGCATCCAAAATACTTTGTCTCTTCTGAGAACTGCATAGTTGCTTTTGTCTTTTGATAGTGTACTTTTTATTTCAAAAAAATTATTTAATATAGTTCTGCTTTTATGCCTTTTCTAAAGCACCACAGAGTACCAATACTGAAAGCAGGAGGCCTTTTCAGAATCATTTTTGGAAACAGAAGTACAAGATAGCACACTTAGAACTTGGCATCTCTGATCACCGTTTCTCATTTTTTCACTGCTTCTGTCATACAATCGTAACTGAAACAAGAAAAGTGGCAAGGTGGAATGGGATTTTCTAATGAGTCTGTTTTTTAAACTTGAAACACTTGGAAAACAGTAACTTGGCTGACAAGTAAAAAGTTCCACTGATACCATAGCTGGCTGCTGTTTGTGCTGTTGAGATGGGGATAATAAACTTGCTTAATCTAACTAGGTTTAAGAGTGACTAGAAAAGTGTTTTTTGAGGAGCTGCCACCTGATTAACAGTGAGATGCCTTCTCCTTGTCATGTGCAGGTGTGGCAGAGAAAGAAAACTGTACCACAGAAAAGACTGGGCAGATGTTTTAGCACCTGTTATACAGCTGGATTAAACTTTACTTTTTTTTTTAGCAAAATAGCCTCCCTCTCCTGATGTAAGTCTTCTAGTCAGATTATATTTTTCCAGAATAACGCTTCTTATTCTACTGGTTTACCATTACACAAGATGATGTAGTATTTCTATTTGTATAATTGTTGAGGGACATTTCAGTTCATCCTGAGCTATGAGGCAGAATAACACTGGAAAGCTATTATATTCTCTGCTGTAATTGCCATGGCAACAGCTGCAGGTATGCAAGGCAAACCAAGGATTCGCTTTCTATATCATACAGACACCAGTTGTTTTTCTTCTTCCCTCTCAGTAATGACTCTGAGAAGCCTGTGGCACAAACTTGCTTTGATTCATCATGAAAAGTGTTCTGTTTTGGTTTTTTTATTTAACCTTGATTTTAATTTTGTAAGTGTTGAGTATTTGTGATACTATATTAAATATGCACTCTCTCTAGGAAGAAACTGGCAGCCTAGCCTGGATTATTCTAAGAGACTGCTAAGATGAGCCAGTGGCTGGGAAGTTTGTCGGGAACATCACAGAAGACCCCAGGCTGATAAGGCACCTAAATATCTTTGCAGATCTGGATGTTAATTTCTCTGTGCTTTCATCTTTCCTTAGGACAAGGATAAGAGTATTACACAGCTCTTCCATAAAGAGAAGTTGTAAGGGTAGTTTAATGCTTTCAGGTAATAAAATTACTGTGTCACAGGAAGAAAACTGGGTGTGGACGTAAGCCTAAAATGACCGTTTTAGGGTTGTTTTTTTTCTTGTTAAGTGTTCTACACTGCTTCTCCTTCTGCTACCCCCAATTTTCTCCTTTATTCCTCTGTCTGCATACATGTACGTGCATTCCTGTGCAGATGTGTGCACATGTACTTCCTGAAATTGTATGCACTTCATTTGGGAATGTCAAGAATTATGCCAAGATTTACTAGGGATCCAGATGTGTATTGGTATTTAAAACAAGGGCTTCATCCTAGCTCTTCTGTCTGGTTACTGAGGTATACTGTGAAACTGTGTTCTGGGATGTTTATTCTTATTTACGTTATCGTGGTAGTTACTGCGAGCATGAAAGCTTAAGAATTTGGAGATTTCGTAGGGACATTTCAATTTATTCTGCTCTTCCCTGTAGACTAATTTCTTTTTTTGAAAAGGAGACTAGTTAATTTGTTTCCTTCATTAATGATTAAAGTCATCTAGATAAGGGGCAGGGTGAGGGGGGAATGGTGTTTCTTTTTCCTGGTGGCACTGACTAATCTCTTTGCTTCAGCCAAAAGAGGATTTCATCTAACCTATTTTAAATAGAGGATTAAGGACAATTAGGCTCTTCCTCTACTTCGCCACTAAGATAGGATGTTGTGAAATCCTCTGAAAAGCACATCTGCTGATGTAAAATTTTGCAAAATTAATGTTAATAATGAAAGTAGTTATATGCAGAAAAAGGAACTTTGTGTATGAAGTACTTGTCTGGAGACAATTGTGTGGGTGAACTGGGAAGAGGGAAGGAATTTAACTGTCTACCCAGTGTTTTTTTCCTGCTTCTAACTTATATTGTGAAGTAGCCATGTAGATGAACTCACATGGATTTCTTAGATTCTGAATTGCATTAGCAGCTTGCAGTTCATGCTTAGCATTTTACATAGCCCATCACATCTTTCGAAGTACTATTAATGAGTTGTTTGCACAAATGATTATAATGAGGTACAGACACCAGTATCCATTATCTGTGCTTGTTAAACTATTTTATGCCACTCGCAATGAATATAAGTGGCCTCTCTCGAGGTGGATCTGAAGCAGCAGTGGCATTTGATAGCTGTTAAACTGCTATACTCGTCAGGATGTCATTACAAAATAAGACCATCAAAATATCACTGTTATTAGAACATGTATGATGTGTATAAGGCAGTATAATGATTAATGTGGAGGGGAAAAAGTGGCTGTGTTTTGGAGAAGGTTTGGCTACCAAATCCGTCCAGTAAATGATAGAACTGATTGACTCCCATGAAATGTAGATGGTACACTCTGAAGCTACGAAGAAGATAGTTGAATGGCCTCTGAGAAATTGCTCGTGCAATTGCGAGTTTATTACTAGCGCTTGTAGGCAGGTTTCTGATAATCATAGTTTCTTTGGTTTTTGTTTTCTGCAGAACACTTGTCTAGAGAGTTCAACCTAATCTTACTTGTGGATGGTAAATACACCTGAAGAAGGGTGGTCCAGGAAAAGCTGAAGTCTATTCAGCTAATCTTATTCATGAGGTGATTTGGAGTTGAATAGACTGTAATTTCGGAGGCTGGCAAAACCAGTGTTTCCTGAATGAATGGAGTGTTTGGGTCTGGGGTCCTAAAGCTGACTTCAAGGAGAGTTGTGGTCTTGTATTAAAATACCTGGTGTCTTTGCCTATGATTGGCTTGACACTATGCCTTTGCATGCCTTCTATCTTCAGATGTTTTAATCCTGGTACTTCTTAGGCTATCATTATGACTTCAGCTGTTTAGATGGTCCTAGTATCAAACTTTACCTGTGAGTAACAGAAATGGCATATAAATCACTAAATGTGTTTTGAGTAGAGCATGACAAATGTGGAGGAAATGTTGGGAAAGTTGGGGTCCTGCTTATTCTGCATTTTTTTTTCAGAGGGAGAAGATGTTTAAAATTTAACTGCCAAGAAAGCTCTTAAAAACCAGGCTGCCATTTATTGTTTCTGTAAAATGTGCCTATGTAGAAACATACTCTTTAATTATGTGGGATATGATATGTATGAGAGGATACTGCAAAAGTAGGCTCAAAACAGTTTATTGACCAAGTCATAACTCAAAGAATAATGAACTCTTATGCTGATGTTAGTAGAAATATAAGTTGAGGCTGGACATCTTGCTTTGGTTAAAAAGACTCCTTTCACTATAAGCAGATTTTGATTGATTAATGTTAGTGCTTTGCTTTAATGCTCAGTATTTTCTCTGTAAACATGGAATGTACCGAAATGCTGCTGTTATTCGTTTGTGTTTTGGGTGTGTTATAGAAGAGTTGCAAATCCTTTCTAGTACATTATGTGTAGTTACCTTTTCTTTGATTTATCAGTGGAATTACATTAACAGTAAGTGTGGTCTTAAGAGTTATCTTAATCTTTCTCATCCTAGCCTCCTGACCACCAGTATGAACTCTGGAAAGCTTAACTCTCAAAAACCTAAGCTTTAAAAAAAAAAATCAAAGCTTTCTCAGGTAACCTGAAGTATTACAAACACTGTCAAGTTAATGTTTAAAAACCAATATATAGATTTTAAGATGCCTTCTACTGTGTCATTTTTAAGAATGTGTAGTATTTTATCCTTTTGTACCAGATTTTCAACCACTTCCTGAATACCTTAAACTAAAGCAGTTCTAGGGGTTCTAAACAAATCCACTCTTTCTTGTTGACTTTAAGCACTCTGCAGGAATGTATATCCTCTGTATAATAGATATATGGCTCATCTCTAATATCATAGTGGGGAGGATGGTGACAGTTGGGTTAGTTAGAGGGAAGAATTTTATTTAATCACTGAGCACAGCAACAAAACTTTTTCACCTTCTAAGGAAAAAAAAACCCAAACCAAAACCCAAACAAACCCAGGAATAACTCACAGGTTTCCCATAACTTCACCTGTGAATGGTGGAGTATTGTTAATCTCTTAGTGTGTTGTGTTTACTGTTTACAGTTGTCAGGTTATCAGATGGCCTAATTTGGTAGGACATGCCTGTGTATTGGCACTGGGAGGGGAGAAATGAAGGGAAAATGAAAAAAGCTCTGTCCTCAGCCCTGAACTGCATGATCACTTTAACATGATTCCTGACTATGTTGGCTTCTTGATGCTGTAAGTTTTTGGCTGACATAAGGAGGTTCAACTTCCATACTTAATAGCTGTAATGACATAGAAGGATAGGAAGGCTTCATATGCTTTTATGAAGCTGTGCACAGTGAACACGGATATAAACACAGGTTTATAAAGGGCAATCTGGATTGTGGTTTTGTGTTTCCTGTCTCTCTCAGCCCAGGAGATTTCACATTTGAAAGGTGTATCTTTTTGTCTTAAAGGAAGGTTCTTAAGCTCCTGACTTCTTTCTGAAGAAGTGAAAAAGTTACCTTGAGCATTTTTACTTTGTTAATGGTATCTGCTGTAACTTGTTCAAAGAGCTTTTATGTTAGCACATATATATATATTAAAAATAAGTTTAAAAAATATATTAAATTACTTGAGGCTAGATTTCCTGGGCATGTAGAATTAAAGTATCAGTACTCCTTTGCTATTTTCCTGCATGTAACAAATTATAAGGTTTTTTAAACTGAAAATAATAGTGCTTTTACACAAGCATTTGTATTTTTGCATGTTAAAAATGATGACAAAAGCCAAACAATGTTTGGTTGAGTCATGTTGTAGTTGAATCATTAAGTGAGACAACTGCAAATACTTCCAAACCTTTAAGGCTAGTAAGACTGTAGCATTGGCTTTTCATCTTGCCTTCTCCCTCTACCCCTAGTCCAGACCACTTAATTCTGCTTATAATGACTTCTTTTTGTTGCAGAACAGCAGCTGCTTGGTTTTGTGGCTTTTAGCTGATCTTTGAAGAGTATCATGATGAGGGGGGAAAAGTGCCACTGCACTCTTCACTGCCAAATTCATATGTGTCTTGGAGATGCACAGGGGAAAAGCAGAAAGGTGGTCTTTACAGCCCCTGGACTTGGGCATAGGGAGTTTCCCACCTGGCGCTGGGTGGTTAGATCAGCGCAGGAGTGGACGAGCATGTTTGTGGTGCTTGCTGCTGCCTGCAGGCAGCCACATCATGTCACTTCTTCCTTAAACTGATTAAAGGTGTGATCTGGACTTCTCTTCAGTTTCTGCTAGTATGTAGAAAAGGCCAAAGCAGAAATGTTAAGCAGGCTAATGCAGCGGCACATAGCTCTTGTAATCTTCTAAGAGCTGTCAGAAAGGACTCTGGCAGTGGAGACAGGTTTACTTTTTCTTTTTCCTTCTATTATGGATGTGCTGTTGATAGATGTTTGTTTTATTTCACTCTGACAAACCATTGAGTACCTAAAAAGGTAACTGTTGCTCTGGGTTTGAAGCTGAAATGGGTGAGGTAGCAGTAAGGTTCAATGAGGGGAAGAGTGCTGCCAAGTGCTGGGGTTCTAGATAGTGCTTCTGACTGGGATGCAGTGACATCCCAGAGCGATGACTGGTGAGTCAGGGCTGATTTGACAAGTTGCTGACATCTATAGAGCACTGGCTTGTTTGGTGGGTAGCATCTGACATAAGAAAAGGAGTAATTGGGAGAAGAATGGGAGTTAACACTTTATATAAATGTCAGGAAGCCTTATGATTTATGCAATGATAAGCGTTTTTGGGACTACATACTGGAGGGAATGTTACTTAAAAACAAACCAACCAACCAGGAAGTAACTCCAGCCTTTCCTCCCCAAACTAGCCTGGTCATGTGCACTCTCTTGTAGCACTTGCATGTCATGTGGCTTGACCTTCCCAAAGTTCTAAGTGCAATCAAAGTATAATGACTTGAGGGGAAAATGGAACAGCCATTATATGATTAGCATTTCCTCCCATGTGTATTAGAACATGTTTTATTGAAATAAGGATGGTAGCCAGCACAGGAATCCTTTAAGATTGTGAAAGCCTATAGTGCCTTTAACCCTTTACAGGCAACTGTGGGAGACTGGTAAAGGAAGGTTTCTTCGGTTTAATGTGAAGGCCAGTGTCAAATGCTTAAAATAATTAAGGTTTTCTCTGCATGAAGACAAGATGCACATGATCTGTTTCACTGAGGATATTTAAAATTAATTTGTTCTGAAAATGATTACTTAAACTTTTATCTCTAAAATGGAAAACAAAGCACTTGTTCATGTCAGACTAATATGAAAATGTTTCATGCTTTTTAACTCTTTCCATAAAAAGTGACCAGATAATGGGGAAAGATCCTTCTAACCTACATTATTCTGATTCTAATATAAGAACTGTTGACTTTCTGCTTAATGTTAATGGAAAAGAGCAAATACTGTCTTGACTCTTTTGCAGCCCTCTTGGTTTTCATCTCTGAGCAGATGGTAATAAGATATCCTAGTTTAACACAGGCTCTGTCAATAAAGCTGCATAACATCTTAAAGTGATAACCTACGGGTTCCACGGGTTGTTATTCTGAGCAGTAATTATACTGCTTGGTGTATTTGTTCATTCATGCTTTAAGATTGCCATAATAGAGGTTCACAGCAACTTCCCTGTGTACATCCGCTCAGTAAAAACTACTGTAGGCGGAGCTGAGGCTTTAATAGCTGTGGACCTGAATAGGTTAAAGTATTTCGCTTGGCTTCTGTTGTTCTAGATAAATAAGTTATTGCAGTTTGACAGTAACTGGGTATAAGCTTTTTGGGCCCCCCAGTTCAAGAAGGATGTGGAACTGCTTGAGCAAGTCCAGCAGAGAGCTACCAAGATGATCAGGGGACTGGAGCATCTCCCTTATGAGGAAAGGCTGGGAGACTTGGGTTTGTTTAGCCTGGAGAAGAGAAGGCTGAGGGGGGATTTCATAAATATCTATAAATATCTACATGGTGGGTGTCAGGATGATGGGACTAGGCTCTTTTCAATAGTGCCCAATGACAGGCCAAGGGGCAATGGGCTCAGGTTGGAACATAGGATGTTCCACCTAAACATGAGGAAAAAACCTCTTTCCTGTGAGGGTGCCAGAGCAGTGGCACAGGCTGCCCAGAGAGGTTGTGGAGTCTCCTTCCCTGGAGACATTCAAAACCTGCCTGGATGTGTTCCTGTGTCCCTGCTCAAGCAGTGGGGTTGGACAAGATGATCTCCAGAGGTCCTTTCCAACCCCTACTATTCTGTGATTGTCACTGCTCCCTATTGGCTTTAATTGCTCATGCAGTTATTCTGAAACCTTTTTCCATTAAAAAAAAAAACCAAACCAACAGGTTTTTCTCAAACGACTGAATAATTTCTTAAGCTTTACTGATTCATGTTTCTTAATCCAAATATTCATAATACCTGAGGAAGCCCTAATCTCTTTGAAAGAGGATGGTAGTGAGTAGCTAGGTGAGTAGGGAACTGCTCTCCTGGAATCTAAAGAGGCTACATGCCTATAACTTAATCTGGAGGTTGCTGATGTGAAGTGTGACCAGAGGGACTGGAAAAGAAAAGCTACTGGACTTTAATTAGTAACAAAAAAGTGTGAAGGTGCTTGTGCCCTTGAGACTTAAACTGTTAAGATAGTTGTGTCACCACAGAGCCCTGACTGCGGATGCATGTGCTCTGAGAAGTTATTCTGGAGCTGCTGTTAGGTGTTGAAACTACATGTGTTCAGTTTCAGGAGTGTAGGAATGAGAGAAAGAAGATAGAAAATGGTATCAACTCTGGATGTCTGTATAAACAGGCTTGTTTATTCAATGCTATAACAAAAAATAACGGATCTTGATAATGGGCTGTAAGCTGTTCTTTATGGACTTCTTACTGGGTTAAGAGCTAACAAGAATTCTGGAAATGTTCTGAGGCCTTAAGTTGAATAAAAGGTGGTGAAGATTATTTAACTGTTTGGAAGAAACGTATGGAAGTAAAACCCCCTTGATCTCAGTGTGCCTGACTTATGTTCTTTTAAAATAGTTTGGGGCATGTTAATGCAATGGGTTTTTACCCCTGTTTTAAAATAGGAAAGAGAAGGAAGGTGAAAGAGTACTCCATAGAAAAGAGTGTCCTTGGCTGAAAGAGAAGCTTGAGCACCTGATATCACGTGCTTGAAGTCATGTGTTCTAACCTGTCCCGTGGTTTCTGAGCTGGTGGCTGAGGGAGAGCAAGCTATTAATATTCTCTGTTCTCCACTTGTGTGGTCAGCTGAAGCTTGCTGGAACTTGTATTTAGAATTTGACCACTAAATTGGCAAATTAGGCGAGCTTTCCTGCTTCTGATTGGAGCTTGCTCTTAAAAACAAAACAAAACCAAAAAACAACAAAGGGGGGGGCAAAGTGAATCTACCAGCTTAAGTGGTTTAAACTGTGGGATGCACTCTTAAAAGGTGCAGGTTCTAAAAGAGGATCTGGAAGCTTTGACAGGCTACTCCAGGAGGAAGATTTTTCTTCATCACTTTAAAGATGACTTCTAATGAATTAATGATACTCCTATACAGGGCTAAGCCTTTCTATCCATTTATATAAAGCAACTGAGCTGTTGCTCATGGCTCATAGTCTTAGAACATCTGGTCTTACCTTGCACAGTTCATGGGTGTGCAGTGAGTTTGCAGCAGCCCTCTAAAACACCAGAGGCATTTCTGAAAAGACTAAATTCTGAGCCTGGCCTCTACCCTATAGTCAGTACCATAAAGTATACAACCCTTGCTCTGGATGGTATCTAACAGCCTTGCATGGCTTGCTAAAGCACTGTTTGTCCAGCTTTGCATCCTCTGTGGATGGTTCAGGATGTTCTGTGCTCTTGTGCACTACCTCAGAATAATATACTGGTCTTTAAGCCCAGATGCATCCTATGCCAGTGCCTCAGTTTCCCTTTAGTGCCACCTGTCTTTTCTGAAAAGCCTTTCTTCTAATCTCTACCCAGGTCTCTCCTGGTTCGTTTTTCCACAGTTATCTTCCCTGAGCCTGTATTCTTACGCCAGTAGAGTTTCTCTGTCATTCTTTGCCCTAGCTTGTCTATCTTCTCATATACGCAGTCCCTTTTGAGAAGTTACAGGAAATGGTATAGTGAGCTCCAAATGAGTTCTCCTAGCCCAACAGAAATTGCCTTCCTCCTTCCCAACAGTCTGATCTGGGTCATCTGATCCCCAGCTGAGCCAAGTCAGCTGTTGCTGTGTTGGTAGGCCCTAGACAGGAGGGATAAATTGACCCTCACTTCCTTTGAAGATCAACTGCCTTTCGTGCTTGGAAAACTATAGCCAACAAAATGTGCTTTTATCTCCCTCAAACTGAGCTGAAGCATATGACTGAAAGGATTATGCCATACTGGGTTACTAAATATATTTTTTGTATGACTCTGTTATTCTAAAAACACAATGATAGCCATCTTCCGTAATGATGGGAGTACCTTCTCTTGGTGGACATCAGTGCCAAAACTTTATTTTAGTACCTTCTCAAGTCATTAGTACAGAAAACAGTGCAGCTGTCTTGGCAGGCTGTGCTAGGAAGAAGAGCAGTTCCTAATTTAGTGGGTGTCTGTCTGATTGATGCATTTGAAAGTGGCAATTCAGACTGGCAGCAAAAGAAGATTGAAAGCTGGTGCTGAGCACAGTAGGGAATAGTTTATGGTAGCTCAGGGCTACTTCATTCTTTACAACGGGGAAACGTTAGTACGTTTACCCTCTGCTCTCAGAGAAATGGATTGCAGAATGGTCAGTGTTCCAGTCTGGTTGCATGTTGCTAGGGAAGGGGTTAGAAAATAAAGGCATCTTTTGCAATAGGTGCCTTGCTGTCTTGAGACTGAAGGCCTTGAAACTTTGGCCTGGCCTATGGGCTGGAAAGCAAGCTTTGTACCTGGGAGAATCACCTGAAAACATTCCCAGCCAGCATTATTTTGGTTTTGTCCAGGTCTGTTTTGGAAGATATTTTTTGTTTTTCTAAAAAAGATCTGATGCTTAGGCTGGGAAGTTTTTGTGAGGGCACTGGTTGCTACTTCTTCACTTAAAACTGTGAAGCTGTTATCAGAGGCATGTGGTTTGCAGGAGGCTGTGATACTTAATATTGTCCTCTAACAATTTTGTAGAGGGAGCAAGCGGCTGAGGAAAGCATGTTCCTTTTGGCCTCATATTGGAGATTCACTTGGAAAAATCATTGCATTACAGCATGTGCTGAGTCCTGCCAGAAACCAGCTATTGAGGTGGCTATTTCTGCAGTGCAAGCTGTAGCTCTGTTGATTGGGATAGGCAGTTGTGCTTTTAAATCTGGAAGTTGCAATGGGATTGCTAAGTCTCACAATTGTGTTGTGTCTGTTGCTTTGAGATATGGTTATATGACTGCTGCCAGGACAGCTTTGTAAAGGCTTGGTGAAACATTCTAAAACAACATTTTACGTAATGTTGCAGCTTTCCTTGGGTGACGGGATTCAATACTGAAGATAGTGTGTTACTTTCAGGCCCCCTGCATTCTGCATCATCTTATGGGTTGTCCTGTGGACGTTACACTCCTAGTTAAATTCATTAGGTTTGATTTTCTGAAGGTATAAATGTTGCTGGCAGAGAGGGGGAAAAATATATTTTTATTCCATACATGAAGTTGGTAAACACTGGTGACCTTTCTAAGTTTATAATGTACACTGTTGGAAAGTTGTATCAGGCAACAAGTTGATGATCTTTGTTTCATGTTTTTACTTAATTTTTTCAGGTAGTGACAAGTCTCCATTTTATGGAGAACTACTGCATGCATGTTGACCTTAAAGCAAAGGGTTAAGCTGTCTTATGGGACTGCTTTTTGTCCTGGAAACAATCAGCAGTGAAAGTTACTCTTGGCTTTATTTGCATTTCCCAGCTATTGTCTGCTTGCCAGCATCTTTTAAATGTTTTAAATGTAGCTTTTGTATTTTTCTAATGCATAACATTTGTATGCAGTGTTTCTTGTGATGATGCCAGAACAGCCATATAGTAAATATTTAATAAGAGTAGTAAAGATTTCTTGTTCTCAACGGGCTGAAGTCCTGATCTAACGGAAATGAAATTGCCATTCTAAATTATTTATGAAATGCTGAACATAATGAGACTGGGTTTGTTTGGTTTATGATACATAGATGGCAGGAGTAATGGTCTCAGTTTAGTTAAGACATAAATGGTGTAGGTGAGGTTTAAGCATGATCTTAAATCTCAGTAATCCCACTTTCATGGCTGAGGGTGGGGTGATGTACCTCCATCCAAGATGGTTCAATGTCCATATGGAGACTGGTGATGAGTAATGTCCATCAGGGGTCTGTATTGGGACCAGTGCTGCTTATCTTTTTCATCGGTGTCTTCATGGGATTGTGTCTACCCTCCGCAAGGTTGCAGATGACACCAAGCTGAGTGGTGCAGTTGGCACACCAGAAGGACAGGATGTAATCCAAAGAGACCTAGACAAGCTGGAGAGGTGGGCCTGTGAGAACCTCATGAGGTTCAACAAGGCCAAGTGCGAGGTCTTTTATCTGGTTTGGGGCAACCCCTGGTATCAACACAGGCTGGGGGATGAAGGGATTTGGAGCAGCCCTACAGAGAAGGATTTTGGGGTACTGGTGGAAAAAAAGCTGGACATGAGCCAACAATGTGTGCTTGCAGCCCAGAAAGCCAACTGAATCCTGGGCCACATCAAAAAAAGTGTGGCCAGCAGGTGGAGGGAGGTGATTCTGCCCCTCTACTCTGCTCTGGTGAGACCCCAACTGCAGTACTATGTCCAGCTCTGGGGTCCTCAGCAGAAGGAGGACGTGGAACTGTTGGAGCGGGTCCAGAGGAGGCCACAAAAATGATCCGAGGGCTGGAGCATCTCCGGCGAGGACAGGCTGAGAGAGTTGGGGTTGCTCAGCCTGGAGAAGAGAAGGCTGCAGGGACACCTTATTGCAGCCTTCCAGTACTTAGAGGGGACTATAGGAAAGATGTGGGCAATCTCTTTAGTAAGGCTTGTTGTGACAGGAAAAGGCGTAATGGCTTTAAACTGAAGGAGGGTAGATTTAGACTGGATGTACGGAAGAAATGTTCTACTATGAGGGTGGTGAAACACTGGCACAGGTTGCCCAGAGAGGTTGTGGAGGCCCCATCCCTGGAAATGTTCAAGGTCAGGCTGGACGGGGCTCTGAGCAACCTGATCTAGTTGAAGCTGTCCCTGCTCACTGCAGGGGGGTTGGACTAGATGGCCTTTAAAGGTCCCTTCCAACCCAAACCATTCTATGATTCCATGGTAGCTTTAGTAGAGGTTGGTTGTTGGAAGTTCTCCTGTCACTCCATACTTCAGCTGATTCAATTTTAGGGGAGCTTGCTTTGTAATCCTTTTTCTGGAAAGTGTGAATTTTTTGCTTGAAAGTCTTAACAATGGAACTGTAATTTAAAAAAATTACTTATTTTTAAATTTTTTTCAATTTTATCTTATTTTTTAAGATGGTAGACATGGTTATCAACTCTCATGGGAACATGAATTTCCCTTGTGATTCACCAGTACTTAAAGATGACAATAGTTATTGGTATAGCTACAACTTCTGTGGAAGGGGAAAGTGTGTGAAACAAGTGATGCTCTGAGTGCGCAACTGAAAGTGCGAAAAGTACTCTTTCTTCTTTGTTCAAATGCAAAAGAAAGGTATGCAGACTGGTTGACACTAGGGAAGGAGTGAACAGAAATAGTGAGGTTTATGAGGTAAAGGAGACCCAAGTTGTTACAGTAAAAAAAAGTGTAGTACCCCTCTGTCCTGAGACAAAAATCTTGAAGTGCAAGCCTTTGGGATGTTTAATTGGTTGAGACACGCTGCACCTGGCCTCTCTCCCCTTCCTCACTATTACTGTTCCATTTCTGTTAGTTAGAATACAGAATGGTAAAACTCAGGAAAAATGTAAAGACTTCTGAAGAATGTAGGAACGTACCTACTTCTTACAGCGAGGGCCTGCCATCTGAGGCAGTGGCAGTCTGCTGAGAATGTGCTTCCTTTCAGCATTACCATTTTCACAGGTGTTCGGTGGGGTTTTTTTTGTTTATGTGGTGTCCGCCCCCCCTTCCCCCCTGGGACCACAGCTTTCTTCTGAGTTTGTGGTGGTGATGGGAGACATGTACTGAGATGGCCTTTACCCAACTCACTGTAGGCTTTTAAATGTAATCCTGGTCTGGTGAGAAGCCACTGTAGTTTTTAGAGCATTAAAAAAAAGAGAATGAGCAAGATTGCCTGGCAAACAAATAAGGGCTGTGCCTGAGAAGAATAATCCATTTCGAAGTAAAAGGCTCAAACATGCTTTCTTTCATGCCTCAATTCTGCAGTTTACTTTTGATGTTGAGATTTACTATTATGTGCTAGTATTAATTTCTGTTCTTGCTTATTATGCTCCAAACAAGAACATAAGTTGCCTTTTATAAGTCTGAGTGTATCTAGAGTGAAAGCGCGTTATTTTTTTAAAAAGACAATATGTCTAGCAACTTTTAACATAAATTATCCAAATTTGCTGTTTTGCAAATGGGGAGACAGATCCAAACACCATGGAACTCAAGCTCCATAAAACTGAGGTTCCTGCTTTATATTGCATCTCAGTGGGATTGCAGTACTGTCTTCCTTTGTTTTCCTTTAAGATAAATCCATTCTAAAGCCATTAGAGACTGTGTGTGTATATCTGGCTGTCTGTTTTCCACCTCTGTAGAAGTGAGCTTTCAAAACAGTAGTTCAAGGCACAGACATCATATTGCTTTTCAAGTAATACCACCTTTGAAAATGCTGATAGTTACTCTGCTTTATGAGCCTGTTACATTTCTGTTTTGGGTAAGACAGGAAGATAAAATCCTTGCTATTGAGATTTTTTTTTTTTTACATTTTAGAGTATGACCTGTTCTTAATAAATATACATGAATACTATGAAATATGTTGCAACAACATTAAAAAGGTTTCATTTTCTTAATTGGTCATTACGTTTGGCTTAAATCTACTGTGGCTTGCTTCAGAATGTGGTGGTAGGTTGTATTTAAGTGGAGGACATTATTAGATGCAAGAAATATGATTAAATCAAACTCACCTTTTTTATTATAATCCTTCAGTAGAAGAGGTATGAAAGCAACTTTTGCCATTGGTATGTAATCTTTCTGCCAACTCTTAATGTCTCTTCGGGGACTGAAATAGAGCCTGCTAGTTAATTTTCTAACAGTTGTACATGCCGTATCCTTTGATAGCAGATGTGTGCATGTTAATATTGCTGGATCTGGAAAAACTTACAGGGCTTACTTTTTTGTGTTCCAAAACATCCCATGGAGTAGACTTAACAATTTGTTTTAAGATGTCTCTTTTTTGGGGAATAAAGATATAACTGTATACTGTGTGTATGTATCCACACATAGACATATAAAGCTATTCTTGTGGAAACAAATTGTGTGCTGTAGATGCCAAGTATATAGATGTTCAGAGGAGGAAATGAAATGTGAACAAAGGAGAGAAGCATCACCATTCCAAGTCTCAACATTGCTTCTCTGAGTAGCCCTTCCTGTCTCCGTTATTTGAATGCTCCAGTTCTTGTGCTTCTGAAATAACTTGTCCTTCTGCCAAATAACAAAATGTGTTTTGGTTTTGTTTTGTGTGGGTTTTGTGTTGGGGTTTTTTTTTTCTATCTCCCATGTCTACTGCAGGAAAAGCAAATGGCTTAACAAAACAAACGGCCAATTTCTGACCCATGTCTGGTTGAATCCACACTTGGGTTTTCTTGCCTCTGTGTCTGAGCTGCTGAGAAACCTGATTCTTTCCTGGGTTTCATGCTCAAGAGCATTTAAGCAAATGTTTGCTCTTCTCTGCTGTTCTTTTCCTGTCTGCATTTTGAGGCTTCCTCCCTGAAGTTCTTTTAGCATGCTCTGCTATTAGTTCACTTTTTTGCCTGAAGGCTTGTTATTTTCTCCAGGTTGGAGGAAAATCCTGTATCTGATGTAGGAGCCTTCCTGTTCAGGGCTGCCTTCAAAGCCCATTTACCACTTGGTAAGCTGACAGCAGAATCGATCCGACTTCAGCTCTTAAGTAGTCTGCACTGTCTTTGTCAAGTTTTGAGTTTTAACCTTGAGTATACTTGTGATTCTTTGAAGTGCTAAAATGGGGTTGCTTGAAGACTGTTGAAACTCTTTTTCATAAGGTTGAGCTGAACATAAATTCCAGCAGTTTTACTCCTTATATGCAGAGCACCTGCAGAACATGCACCTCTTTTTTAAGGGAGCCTTTCCTTTTTTTTGTAAGGGCTGATCTAGGAAAGGAACACTGAAATAAAGTATTGTTCTTGCTGTTTAATTCCTTGAAATAAGGAGAGAGAAAAAATAAGAGGGGAAAATTGCTAGCTTAGATTTCCGATTTAAAAAATGTCCAAGAGAAAGGGTGATAAAGCAGATTATTCCAAAGTGGTTAATGATGAGCAAGCTATGCTTTCAGTAGAAAGACAAGCTAGAAACGGGTTGTCCATTGAGCAAATGCTTTTCTTGTAGGTGGTCATAGTACTCTTGAATACTTTAAGTTGCAGGCACATGCAGACTTCTATGTTGTCCTTGAACTCTTTCCATGCTTTCAGTGGTCTAATGTGGCTGTGGGTCATGTTCTTTTGCAGTTCTGATATAATAAAAACAATTTCTGTGGCAAAGCAGTAGGCAAGTGAAGAGTTGCAGTTTGTGGAGGAGAAGCAGGGAGAGAGTGAAACTTTAAAAGTTATATTAAACACTCGTTTATCAGAGCCAATCATCCTGTGGACTGGGACTTCAATTTCATACTTGAACTATTTAAAATGTTTGAAGAATTAAACACTTGTCCGTGTTAATCAGTTGAAGTGTGACCTTAAAAAATTAAACCCAAGAGAATGCTTAGACCCAGTTCCACAGGTTGTTTGTAAGGACACTTACTGAAAGATGCTGCTCCCTGCATGAAGAGAACTCTTTCTGATATCTAGGAATCTGGAAGGTAATCAGGAGTCAAGAAGTGTGAGAAGCTAAGAGAAGTAAGTGTTGTTTTTCTGGTTGTTTCTGAGGAAGTCCCTGAAGGCTTCTATTGCAGCACAGTGTGTTTGAAAGATGCCTCCCTAATGAATAAACTGCAAAGTATGTTTTGTTCTCTTGATTAGCAATATTACTGTGTACTGCAGTGCTAACATTAGGCTGACCTACTACTACAGAGATATTGATAAAAGCCTAATCAGTAGAGGCAACTGCTCAGATAGTAATGACTCTTTCCTACAGTGCCATATTTATAACATTGATGATCTGGAGTAATGTGACTCTTGGTCTGATATTATTGCAGTAGAGGTGGAAATAAATGGAGGAGGAAGGTGCTTCCTGCATAAAGAATTAGAAAATATTTTCTAAAATAAGTTTAAAATTTCTTCCTCTCTGTATCTTCTGAATCCGGTGGTATTGTGTACTACCATGCCATTTAGTAAAAGGTAAATTCACTTAAGTATGGTTAAGTAAATTGTTTGAACTTAAAATTAAGCTTTATTCATTTTCTTGGTAGTTGCTGCCCTTTATTCAGTATTGCATGCTTCAAAAACTTGTGTGTTAATCTTAGAGGATAAATCCTTCACAACATATTGTGATGGTACCTATAGATGTTACCACCCTCCTATGTATTAAAAGAAAAAAAATTTCCCTTTTTACTGTAGAGATTTCAGGATTTACCTGTAACATAATCTCTACTCCTTGTGTGTGCATGTTGGAAGCTTTTATGTTGTATGCTCCTGTTACAAGTTGTGAATAAGTAACTTTGTTCTCCCCATTACTGGCACAGCTCTGTAATGTCTTATGGGATGGCCTTCCCTTTCTGTCCTCTCCAGCAGCAATACTGTCTGCGAAGCATCCTTCCTTCTAACTAGTATTAGGCACTATCTGAGTCTGCCTCAAGGGAAAAGTGTTGCTCTCATTTCTACAGTCATCAGGCCTGTTACTGAGGAAGTAGAGCTTGACAAGTGTCTCCCAGTGGCAAGTAAACATTTGTTCATTGAAATTTTTGGTTTTGTATCTGAATATTTCTTATTCTTTTTAGCTAAGACAACTCTAAGCTACCAAAAATTAACAAAGGGCACTCAGTGGAGTCTGGCATGCAGTTTAGACTTCTGAAGAGCAAGTTATTACTGGTTTAAGCCCTTGAGAGTAAATGGCAAAAGCAAAGATTCATGTATTGCATCAGGTCATCTGAGCTTCTTAAAGCTGAAAATGGCATACAACTGGTAGTTTTACATTCCCAAGAAAACATAGTGAATGGGATGACTAAAAGAAGAATGTTAGACATTTAGTTAGCCATTATGAAGCAAGTAGTTTTGTTATAAAACAAGAGTATTAATCTTCAGTTTTGTATTCTGGTTGTGTCACAGTTTGTGGACTGAATTGTGAGGAGCTATTCATATGCCTGGCTCTCATGAGGATAAGCCATCATGTATACAATTAGTATCAGATGAATTAAAGCTTTTTAGATACAAACAAACAGTTCCCGACCCCCAGCAGAGTCTAGTGTGTAACTCATTTAATATATTCAAGAATTCTTGTAATTTTTGACCTTGGGAGATTAGGTCAGTACTGGGCATGCTTGAAGACTTACCAAGGAATTAAGTGCTAGTGAATTGCTGTCTCTGTTTCCAGATCTGGGTGAGCCGGACAAGTTTTTCATATGCAATGCAAAAGCTGAGTTCTAGACAAGATAAGCAGCTTGGCCAGGGTCCCTCAAACCTAGTGGCAACAGTGAAAACTAGAATTTGCCTAGTGAATGCTCTCAATAGACTGGACTTCCTGATAAAACTGGTCAACTAAAATGGAGGCTTTAATCTTTCAGCACCCTCTGTTCTGCAGGGCACCAGCAAGAGATCTGGCCATTGACAGGGCTGGCAGAGTGGCCTGGTGTGCTGCAGGGCAGGTGAAGCAGTGATGGCAGCGAAAGCACTGGGGAGTTATTTGCCTGCTATCACTTTCTCCCTACCTGACTTCCGTTTAACTATTAGCCAGGCATTACCACTGAGAAGTCTGTACTTTGAAGACAAGTTAAGAGAAAACGCACATCTACGTAACGTTTTAAAATTACTTTTAATCTGTCTGTTCAAAGTAGATTTCAGATCAGCTGCAAGTAACTTAACTTTTCCTATTTACCACTGTTGCCTACTTTAAAAGGGGTAGGCTAATTGCACAGCTCAAGCTTAGGATGTCTGATTTTGAATCACAAGGTTTGAGAAGAGAAATGATGTGATACTTCAATTGCCTATTGCACATGCATCAATGTATCAAAACTACTAATCCCACATGTTTCTGGAGCTTTCAAGTTTAGTGTTCAAAGGTGAACAAGGTGCTAGCTTGTGTGATAAACGCTTGTCTGCACACCCACAGAGGAGCACAGAGATACAATGGCAGTTGGTGGTGCCTGAACAGTACCTTGCCTGGCTATGCTCAGAGGCCCATCCCTGGAGGCATCAGACCCTCAAGCCCATCTCCACAAACGAGTGGAGGAGCACAGAGGCAAAATGGTGGGCAGGAAGAACCAAATTAGGGACTTGGAGGAAAGGAGAACCCTGTCCAGGCCCTCCCAGGAGACCCTCAGCCCTAGTGTCCAGGAGTGAAGCTCAGCCAGATGTGTCACTGCTTGAGCACCTTTTGGACTGAGGGGGAAAAGAGCATTTCAGGATAGCACAGGACTTGCTATGGGATGTTTAGGGGACAAACCAAAGGCAGAGAAGGGGGGATCTAGGTGATTTGAGGAGAAACAAGTATAGAGAAAATAAAGGGATAAGGGGATGAAAAGGGGCTGGTTGAGTGCTTATTTGTATGGTTATCTGTCCATGCCTTTCACCTGATGAGTGCAGCCTGTCCTGTCTTTAAATTAGTTTCTCATTTCCTGGGTGTGTGTGATGGGGGTCTGAGTGCAGTGACTGGAGTGGGATTGCAGGTGAAAGGGCCTGTGTGCCCATGGTACCAGCAACTGCAGATGCTGCAGTGAGAGGATGTCAGTGCCAGCAACAGGAGTGGGACCTCGGGTCACAGGGCCCCCTGTGTCTGTGGTGCCAGTAGTTGCAGAGAGTGTGGGCGTGCCAGTGAGTGTGTGAGCACTAGCAAAGATCAAGCCTGGAAGACAGGTGTGTCTTTGTCTCTAAGGGTAAGGAGGAGCCTGCTATTGGTTGGACCAGGGTAATCCCACCAGCTGCCAGAGAGACAGTGGGGTCTGAGGGTCTGTTAGGAGTGAGACCTACGTGTGTGTGTGTGTGTTGGTCTCAAAGGGGGAGACCATGGGGGTTTGGCTACTGAGGGACCAAGGGGGTTCCAGCAATTTGTGTGTGCAGTCACATGAGGGACAGTCTGTACCAGCAACTGGAGCAGGTATGACCTTGGGGGCTGTTACATCCAGGGCAGCAACTGAAGAGAGTGTGATCCCGGGGCTGGCTACTGGGCAGACTACTGGAGGGATCCACATTGTACATATGGGTAGATATATCCTCACTAGGGGATCTCCATCTTGCTTAGACTGGAGAAGGAAGCAGGATGAGGCTGTGGTGCTGCCTCTGTGTGTTTGAGTGCTCAGCACATTGATCTCTCTGGTCGCCCGTGGTATATAAGTATGTGGTGTGTGTGCCAACAGGGAGGGCTAGCTGAGCCTTGTTTGTGGCTGAATTTGGGGACTTGGAGCTGCAGCAGCCTCCCCTCTATCGAGCTGCTGGATTCAACCCCTCACTAATGCAAAGAAGGGTAGTATAACGCTATATGACATACATTTGTCTTAAATTGTGAGGCTATTCTTGTAAACTAATAAGTAGTGAAAAACTTCACACCCAGAATTTTGCATCTGTATGGCTTTTATCATGGCTCACTAAAACTCAGCTTCTGTTATTACTTGTTTTAAAGCTCTGTCCAGTCAAGTGTATGAATGTAGTCCTATGAACTAAAATTATTTTTAAATTTAACTGCGATCCTCCTGAAAGGAACACTGTGTCCGTACTGAGAATTTATGTACTGAGTTTAAGTGAGATGCTACTTAAGGAGATAAATTAATGTCAGCCAAGTTGGCCATTGTTCTGAGGGTGCTTTTGTCTGAAAAGCCTCTTAGAAAAGTCTCTTCCAAATGTCTTTTGTAATCTTGGTTTTTTTCACCTCACTGTTGCAGAGAGAGACGCTGACAGTAATGACTTTGCCAAAACCCCCCCAGTATTGTTTTAAAAACTTGTATAGCAAGTATATATATATATATAAACTTGTATAACAAATCATATCTGCCCTTTCAAGAAGCTGACTTTTATAGTGTAGCTGAGTAACACTGGGCAAGGAGTGAAACCCAGAGTGCCACCATGCAAGATTGTATACTTCAGGTGACTTAATTCAGAGATTATTCAGGTTTGGTCTTGTACCTAATTGATGTGTTGCTCTAAGCGCACTTTTTTCTAAATATCCTTTTAATATTTGCCTGGCACTCTGCCTTCTTTATATTTTTGTTCATATTCATGCCAGTGACTAGCAAGTTATTAGAACAACAAAACAAAAGCAGGTTATGTTGACTAAAGGGCAAGAAGAGAAGATGTACTCACAAGACGTACACCTAGGGCGTTAGACATCTTCCTGATTTGTCTGTCTGTCTCCTTAAACTGTATTTGGTTTCCTGGAGTGTGATACCTATTATGCTTGGCAGTACAGTAATGGAGAGAGTGAAGTATTTCATTTTAACAAATGTTGAGCACTTAGTCTCAGCAGCTCAATTGGTGCTTTAGGCAGAAAAGAAACGGCAAAATGCGGTGAATGCTTATATGGAAAATAACTAAGTTTTCCCTTCTCCAAAATCAAGTAGTTGCCTTAATTTGCTTATTTAAATTAATTTCAAGCTGGTTTTTTAGCTATGTTTTTATTTGAGGGAGTGGGCATGTCTTTGGGTTTATGGGTTTCCTTAAGAGACCTCCCTGCTGGGTGAGCACCTGAGGTTCATCTGATTTGTTGTTTTGATTTTAATATATAGTAGAGGAGCCTGTGGTGGATGAGGGAGCAGTCCTCCACTTCATCTCTGCTACAGTCACCATGTGGAGTTGGTAAGCAGTCTCTGACTTTGCTCAGCTGCTGAGTAATGATATTTGGACTTCACTTTTTTCTTGTGACTCTTCATTACTTCACAGGCTCAGGTGCAGGTTTCATATGCTGGGGCATGCAGAGGTGTGTATGGCACCACCTGTGCTTGCAAAGGTATTTTTTTCTAAAGGAGGGGGAAGGAAAGACAGTAGTCTGAAGAAAGCAGAAACTGGCAGGATTGAGCAGTGTGTCAAAAGAACAATGAAGCTCTAATTTTGAAGCTGAAGGCTCTGTTTGATTGCTTCCTAAACCTTTTACTACTCAAATATCTTTTCTAGTCACAACAGAAAGTTGAAATAGAACAAGAATGAAAAAAATTATTAAACAATTTAATTCTGTTTAGCAGCATATTTATTATAGGTAGTTTGCTACTCGTGATAGTTCTTAAAATGACAAAACCAAGAAGCCTCCAAGCTCTTGGAAAAAATTCTCATGCTTAAGAAGCTAGACAAAGATTGTAATTCTCTGTCCTTCTAGAAGAAATGATATATAATCTGACAAAAAATGAGATACTATGATCTAATGTCATTATTAGTGTAATAAGAAAGCTATTCCATGCTCTACTTGCTTTCATGCTATTAATAAAAGGCTGCCACATTATATTACTTAGTTTGAGCTGTGACTTAAATTTTTCACCCTTCAAGCAAGCCAAGTTCAGTGATCTGATGCCCGCTACATTATTTCATATACAAAGTCAGATGAAGTGACAGAGTAGCTGCAGGTTATAAAACTTTGACATTTCAAGAGGATGGAACAAAAGGCATCAAGAGACTTTGACAGCTGGTGAACTACATCAAAAATGCCTGACAGATTGAAAGGTTGCATTGTAGTTCAATTTGATGTGATAATAAATGGAATGCCAGTATTTTGCTGTACGCTAACATTTTTATGGAAGCATACATCTAAATATGTAGAAACCATATCCCACTCAGAGAACACGTAGGCTGAAATTAGTTGGAGACCGTAAGCGAGGGCTATTATTTGCCATATTCTTGCTATCCTTAGGCATTTGCTAACACCCACTGTTAGCGTGTCTGGTTATTTGTCTGCTGTTTTGTTTTAACCAAGTCTAGTTTTCTCTAGACTGTTATGCTAAGATGAAGTAGGAATGTTTATATTAATGCCATGCTGTTAGTAATTTCAAGAGCCAGAAAAGTTTAAACAGACCTTAAGTAAGACAGACCAGTGTGTAAACAGGTGTCTCAGCTTGCCATTGAGAAGGGTTAAGCAATGATGACAGAAGAGGGGAATTAAAAGAAAAAACTTGAACAGGAGCCAAAATGGAGCAAAAGGTGTGCCTCGGGTAAGAAACAAGCTTTTCAGGCATCCTCAGGAGCAGTCTAGGAGTATTGAAGAAGATCAATATGGAGTGCTTGCGTGTAGTGTGCTGGTGGAGATATTGAAGTGGTTAATGAAAAACATTTGACTGAGAAGGAGCTTGCCTAAGGCAGTATTTGAGAGACAGTATTGGTAAGCCAAGGTGTGCTGAGCTGTTAGACCTCCCAGGAACTTGCAAAGGCACTGGATAGTTTTTCAGGGAATAACTACTGGAAAGTGTCGGAGGGGGCAGGGAATGGGCAGGTGAATGAAAAAGGCAAGGATTCATTTTTTAGTCCTGGGGATTGGAGAGGCACTCTACCTGTTGTCAAAATCTGTTATAATTAAATATAAAAAGAATACTAATTTCATTTAATAAACTTTTGTCATTCCTTGAACTGAAAACAGAAAACTGAAAGCTGTACAAGAAAAATTCTTTGGATAATACTTCACTGAGTGACGAAAGCCCAAAGAAAAAACTTCCGTCCCTTTGTTTTCTTGTCGCCTCTTACCTGAATTTTAATGTATCAGCAAATTAAGCCCTCTTAAATGGTGCACATAAAAATAGGCAACCTGATTAAGCGTAGAGTCTTGTGTGCTTTTATCAGAAGGCTGTGTGCCTTCTAAAAAAGGTAGTAGACTGAATTACCTGTTTTAAAATGAGCATACATAATATAACTATGCTGTTGACCACAAAATCAGAATACTGACAATTTTGTAAATTTGCAAAATTGTAAAATGCCAGAAGACATGAGAGAATGCAAGGGAAAAGTTAGGGTAATAGCAGAAAGCTTGGTTTGCTTTCAAGAGGGAGGAGGTGGAACAAATATCACAACTGAATGTGATGAAGAGACATTGTTTTCAACTGTCAGGGATGTTCTTTGATCATCTGCTTCACTGTGCAAAGAAGAAATTTTAATCTTAAGCAATGCAGGAGGTCTGTTTCAAGGTATTACTCAGCAATCATCTTGTAAACATTAGCTGTGTTGTACTGTTATTTGGCATTCTTGTACAAGCAAAAACACATCCAAATTTTTTTAATAATTTGCATTTACCTCTTCCTAAAAAACTTAAGCCTCATAGACTTAGTGAAGCCAAATAAGAAGCAGTCAAGAGGTGTAGCTGTGAAGGTGAGCCTTGCATATGTCATGGACACCAGATAAAGATAGCAAATTGGAGACTTACATAACATCTGTTAAAAAAGTGTTAAAAAAAAAAAGAATCTACTGGTTAAGTAGAAATAAGAAAGCTGATGACAGTAATCCTTCAAAGGGCAGAAATTGTAGCTGAGAAAATAAGAGGAAGAGGAGTGTGGCAAACTTGCAATTAAAACCCTAAGATAATATCCCTATCACTGACAGTGGGAAGCATGTGAGGAAGGCTGAGGCCCGCTAAGTGTTTGGCATGTTAAGGAATTCTCAAGAAATGTGTTGCTACAGCAGACAAGCCACAGGTTTTTGCGGTAGTGGTCACTGTGGTGGACTGTAGAGGACTTCACAGACTGAAGGGTTTTACATGTATGGGCAAGAGGAACTGTCTTTTAATTAACGTGTTGAGAGTGAATTGGTAAAATGAATAGGGGGACATCATGCAGACCGGATGATATGCACTCAAATTGTAAAATACCTCAGAACAAAAAATTTGACACTTCTGTAAGTATGTAATCCATCCCTTGCATCAGGCTGTGTTTGCTGGAGGAGTGGAAGATGCAAGTGTGATACCATAGGGGCCTAGGAGGTAAAAGGACTGGCAGTTTCAAAGAAGGAAAGGATCATTAAAATTCTGTAAATACATAAATATAGTAAAGATATTATACCTTTTCTAGTTAGGAGTTGTGATTCACAGAGCAGTTAGAATCCTTTGAGTGGGGGGAAAAAAGTATATGCTGGTATAATGCATTTCAATTTCTAAAAAGCATTTGACAAGACCTCCTGCCAAAGGCTTTTAAAGGAACTCAGCTGTTGGGGATTAAGAGGAACCACCTCCTGTTGTATTAATAACTGGCCAGATGAGAAAAGGGTAAGACTGTATGATTTGTTTCCACAGAGGTCTTTACAGTGGAAACTTCAAGGATATGTGCCCTCAGCAAATTCATACATGTTCTAGACAAAGGAACAAAGTACACCAGTATTCAGCTAAGAATACAAAATCACACAATCCAAAATTAATTGACATGTTCAAGAAGAACTTAAAAACACAGAGAAACTGGACAATAACTAGCTGCTGGGATTCAGCATTGCTGAATGCAAAGTAATGCATACTGCAGGAAGGAGAATGAAAAGAGTTGTATTTGCATGGCTGCTTTAACAGAGTCCTAGTTAGCCGTGATCCTTTGGGAGAAATTTTCTTGTTGTTGTGGGTAATTCTTTGAAGGCATGAACTTTGCACAGTAGCTGTAAAAAATGGAAACAAAGGCAGAAGTGTTTAGGAAAGGAGTAGAAGATGGAACAGAAAACATTACTGTTACTCGTTGGCATACTGGATACTGTAGGCATCTTTGGTCACTGCCTCAGACCATGAGTAAACGTAGTACTGGTGACTGGGGTAATCACTATGGCATGACTTTCATTTGAGGGAAGGCTCAACAAGATTGAGCTGTGAGAGTAAAGTTTATGGGTAAAACTTAAGCAGGAGGTTCTTCTGGAAAAGGGACCCAAAGGCTGTGCTTCCATGCTTTTTTTCTAGCAAGTCCCACAACTTTATTGCAAGGGAACTTCCGTTACATGGATTACCGTATGAGTATGGAAAGATACTTTGCAGAGTGGATTTTATGGAGAGGGTTACAGAAGATCTTAGAGTCCTGATCAGTTTAAGAGTTGATGCTAAATATAAGAAAAATAAAGCACTGCAAAAACAGCCAGCTTGTCAAGGCTGTTGTGTAAAGTACCATTAATTCTGTTGCCTATGAACGATTGTCTCCTGTGTGAAGCTTTGGCAATTTTAGTTTCCATTATCTACATATAGGAGTACAAATGTGGGCTAACCTGGGCATGTGAACTTTGAAACCTGAAAAACAGCATTCTTAAAAGTGCTGATTACCTACAGCCCTGATTGTCTACAAGTGGAGGAGCTGTAGTGAAAATCCTTTAAAACCAGAGCAGCTTTAATTTAGTCACCTTTCTTCAGGCCCGAAGTGACCACTTTAGCCTTAACTTTCACCTTCACAAAGAGGAGGATTTTGTTTCCCGTTCAGAGACCTTGGTGAATGTTTCTGGGTCAGGTTTATGGTTAAGCAGTGTTGCTTTTGTGAAGAGGAATACAGGTATTACAGCTGTAGTTATGGAAAACTTTTCTGTGTGTCACCTTGAATGACTCACCAAATGGATGAGCTGAATATTCTCCTCCCTGTAGGTTGTGACGGTTGAGCACCTGCCATAGATTGCTGTCAGGTATTGTGGGTAGTAGAAGAGAAAGCTGATCAAATAATATAAGCTGCCTGAAACTAATTTTCATTTTAAATTTTATGTAAGGAAGTGGGGATATTAACCTTTCCTTTCATCTCCCCAAAACACTAGCAGAAATCACCACAATTTTCTGGATATTTTTTTTCTACCTTCACAAGCTGAGTAAAAAAAATTAGGGAACTCTTCTTGCATGGACTGGATAGATCTGGAAAACAGTTCTGTTTGAAGTTCTGGATTTTCTATTTAATGCTGTCTGTACTTATATTTAAGTGCCATGCAACATAGAACAAATTGTAGCTTGTGCATTACAAAAAGGGGGCAAATAGACCTCCCAAATTGTATCTATTATTCTGAACAAAAAAGGTAAAATGTATCATCTTGTCACATAAGCAATTGAGCAAATGTTACAAGGTACTAACAAAGTTCTCAACTCTTCTTCCATTGCAAGATGATTCACTTTTTAAAATTTTTTTTCTTTAAACACATCAATGTCTCATGCAAATTCAAACTGAAAGAAATGGGGTTTTTCTGTATAGAGTTGTATAAATGTGCTCATTAAGCTTTTTCTTTACTCACATATTCACAGTTTTTTCTGAGCAGAATGGGAAGGCCACTAACAGTACGTAATTCAGTAATCTAACAAGATACTGTGAGTTTTGAAATGGGTAGGTTAGTTTTCTCAGATTTCAAAACCAGCTCTGAAATTGTCAAATTTTTCTCTTTACATTTTTATCATCTAATCTGTTTTGCACTTCCTGTCTGATGTAACTTATTTTATTTCAGATGTCATTTAACTGAGCCCTTCCTTGTCCTCTGTCTGACCTCTTCCTCCTTGTCACATACACAAGTGGTTCTGTTTGTAACCTTCTTTCCCAGCCTCAGCTGGGGTCTGAAGTGGAGGTGCAAGTTTTAAAATAACTTGCAATGTAGGTACTAACTGTGGGAAGGAGGATACTTGTTTTTTTGCAGTTAATATGGAAAGTAGTGTGTATGCGCTCTGTTAGCATTAGAATAGAACTTTCTACTGATGTGCTTTTTATTTATCTATATCGTTTGCTAATTGCAGGTAACTTTCTGATAAATAAGACAACCTGAGAACAGTAAGTCTATAAATAGGTATTTCCACTGCATCTCTCACTACCTTCTAATTGATTTAGGATTGAAAGAAAAACATTTGGGAGACTGACAAGCGCAAGGGGAATAAATACCTTGCAGAGCACAAGGCCAGAGTTAGTAATACAAACCAAAGAGAAGTTACTCAGTAGCTGCAGTACATAAATGTAAAAACAATATGGACAGGGAGTGAAAACTGATAATGCCAGTTGTAGAGAGACAGCTGGAGGCAACTGCCATTAGACCCTATAGCTTGGGGTTATTTCTCCTCTTTGTCTTCACTTTTTTTATCTTTTTGAGGGAGCTGTTCAGTGTTGTTTCTGGTTTGATATTGATGTAGTGTTCCTCACATTTTGCAGGATATAAAGTTCCAGTTACTAAAAATGTTCTGTTTAAAAAAAAAAACCTCAAATCTTTCAAAATCTTGGTCTATGGTTTTAGGGCCTGCTTTTAGGAGAGGGGAGGAGCAGAGAGAGCAGCAAAGAATGAAGAGATTTATATTTGGAATTTATATAATCTTAATGGGCGGAAAATGTGGAAGATGCCTTATTTTCAATGCTTTCTGCAAGTCATTATTTAAAGCAGATGTATTTTAAATAGTTAATGGAAGAGATTTCTGAACACAGTTTTTAGTGAAATGTCTGAAGGGAGGTAAAATGGAAGTCACTTCCTTTAGTTAAAAAAAAGCTCTAAGTTTGACATAATCAGGGATAGTCTGGTTGAAACAATGCTATATCTAGAGCCACATACTACAAACTTGGAAAGGGAAATTAATATAAATTGAGGATTTTTATTTACTGTTAGAAATTATATCCTAGGAGGACTGCTTCTGACAGATTGTGTGGGTTTTTCTTTTTTTGTTGTTTTTTTTTTTCCCCTCCAAATGAAAATCTGAAAAGAGATTAAAGCTATAGGTGAGACTTCTGGTAGGCTTGACTCTGTTGCAACTGAGAATAATATGCAAATTGAAATACTAGCTTTTTTCTTATGGAGTAGATTACTTAGCAATAAAACAATTATTCAACCTGGATTTTTTTGATTTTGCAGTTTTTAATCTTGGTATAACTTCCTGATCTAACATTGTTGAATTGGATGTCTATTTAGTGTTGTAAACTTGTTTTTTCACTTCAATTTTTGTTGAACTGAGACAATAGCAAATTTTTATATGTGGAGATGAGAATTGACCATCCTCCCCTCTTAACAACTGATGCGCTAAACTTTTTGCCTAAAGAGTGAAAAGTTACCTAAATACTAAGAATGTTAGATACAGCTATCTCTGAAGTAAAATTTTCTGTGAACTTTTCTGAAGATTATTCTATTCTTACCTATTTTAAGAAAACGCAGCTTTTACAAAAGCTGTGAAATGTTTCCTATGCTAATAATGATGACTGGACTTTCAGAGTGGTTGGAAGAATGGTACTGGCACAGCCTTGCTCTTGAGCCTTTGGACGTGTAGAATTTCTTTAGGGCTTTCTGTTAGAGGGGAATTAAACTTCATTTCAAAACCTAGCCTAATCCATACCAGGTCCGGATTTTTTTAATAAAAAGAAGGTTTTGCAGTCTTTGTACTGGTTGTGTTTTCTGCAGAAGTGATTTACAAATGTTTAAGTTCAAATATTCATTGTTATTTTGCTGTTGCAACTTCAAAAAATTATTCCTATACAAAGATTGTTAGTTTGTGCAAGAATTCTTGTGGAAAGCAGCTATGACAGGATTAAGATTGCATAGGGCTGGAACAGGTTTGCCTTTAGGGACTATGACTGTTGGAAATAATTTATTTAAAGGTAAAAATGTGTGGCTTCATTTGCAGTTTGTGTGTGTGTGTGCCAGTCTTCTCGAGGCACAATGCTTCATGAAATCAACCCCTGATAATTCTTCATTTGCTTGAAATGCAAAAATGTGTCTGTTTAAATAATTAGAAATCCCATTATTTTTGTTTTGTTTGCTAAGTCTGACATTATACTGCAACATGACCACTAAATTGCTTCTGTTCCTTTTTGTCTTTTTTTTGTGGCTTACCATTTACACAGTAAATTACTTAATCTGTTTCCTACTTGAATATTGTTAAAGCATCTAATGCTGTGTAATGTGGGTCACTGGCTAAAATGATGTATACAACTTAATTATCTGAACGGAAGGAATGATGTATGAAGAAGGGAAGATTGATATACTTTCTGAAAAGTAGGTCTTTAAACAGCTTTTGCTTTCTTCATGCTTAGGGTGTTTTTTCCTTACCATAAGGCATTGGATACATCGAGCAGTTGAGATTTAAACTCAGAGTATCTTCCTGTAAGGACAGGGTTTGGACTGTTCTCTCTCTTTTTTTTTTTTAATCAGAATAAGTGATTCTATCAGTTTATGTAGCTATATTATGTAGTTATAATTAGAGAAAGTAGGTTTGCATGACTTTATGTTCATGCCAGTGCAGTAGAAATTATCTGGAGGATTGTGTGGTTCATAGAAGGATTAGTATTTACAGTTAGACAATATCCTCTTAAAGCTGAAGTCATCGTTACTTAATGTGTGGAAAGCATGTGGGTTCATATTATTTTGAGATAATTTCTAGGGCCCCTTTGTAAAATCAAGATATAGAAATGTCAGTGCAAATGGATTGCAGTATTCGTAAGAGTGCTTATAAAAGGAAAACGTCTGCTGTAGTGGCAGAAATGTTGCTATCTGTTCTCTACCACAAAACAAAGTCCTTGGAAAATGACAGTTTTCTAGATGCTTATGAAGTAAATACCTTATGTGCATGTATTTTGAGTGTCAGTGCCACTTAGCAATTTGCTAGTAGAGCACAATTTTCTTAAATGGATTTCTGTTGGGAATAGAATAGCTTCTCTACGTGTGTGTCAATTCCCTTTTTAATGTGGCATCGTAGTCACCAAGACATTTATTTCAGTAATATCTGAATGTGCCAGATTTAAATCAGAAGAAACACCATTTCTCAAAGGAGTACTACCTACTTTCTGTTTTTCCTTTCATGACCCCCCTCCTTTCCTTCATTACTTTTATCTTCATTCCAGCCTCTTTTGCTTCTGATATTCAGTAATAGGGTGCTATCTCACAGATATTTCTGTTCCCTGAAAGGCCTCAGGAATTGCATGGAAAAATGAGAATACTGGGCCTACAGATCCTCTGATGCTCAGAGCACACTTCACCTCTTGAGATGATTCCCTTCCTCAACATTAATTCTTTTGGTTCATTCTACGCATGATGTATTTTTGTTCCTTTGTCCATGCTAACCTATTTTCTTCAGAATATATTTTGTTGAAGTTTGATTTGAATGTCACCTCTATTTCTTATTGTTTCAGAAGAATGAAATTCTCTGTCTATCTGGTGAATAGTTGTGTCTGAAGAGTGCTTAGCAGTGCTAATAAAATTAGGCAGCGTTTTGTAAACTTAATCTCAGTTGAGTACTAAATAAGCTTTTGTGAAAATTTAAGATAATATTTGTATTTATGGCTGTGTCCTCACAGTAAACTTTCTGTGTGTTCTTACTGTCTTCCCGGTTTCCTTTGTCATGCATGTTGGTACTATGCCTGGGTTTTGAGTGCTTCACATGCATGGTTTAAGGCCTTGCTTATACTTTGGGGCAAGTTCTGACCCAACTGCTTTGCAGACAGGATGTGTAGTCAACCTCACGTTAGGTAATCCTTTGATGTAAACCCACATTTCTTGATCTTCTGGCCCTTTTGTCCTATGACCCAAGAGTTGTCTGCCTTTCAGCCTTGAGCATAGTTCAATTTGTGCAGTATGTGGCTCACTATACCCAGGGAGCCATCAAGGATGCCTACCTGGGTGTAATGCTGTTAGTACAATACTCAGTAACTGTTAAAAGTTTAGGGAGCACTAAAACTTCAATGAATGTCACCTACAGCCACTAGATAACCAGGGTTTGGCCTGTGGATGAAATACTGTTAGAAGCCAGCTATTTATTTCAAGCACACTGGTTATGCCTCTCACTTACAAATAGGCCATTATTATAGTGAGAGATTGAGTGTGTAAATCTTGACATGACGACACCCCACCCTACCCCCCCACCCCCCAAAATGTTATCTGTAGGTCTTTTCAAGGCCGAAAGAGGTAGCTTTCCATTAGCCATAGCTTATCAAGTTTAGACAGGTATGCCATTTTTTTGATCTCGTTTCCTTCACCAGAATGACCTGTTACACTTAGAAAATTCAGTGACTACAGCACACAGAAGGTGTCTCCTCCAAGAGGCACCATCACTTTCTGAGGCAGAAGAAACTTACGTGGAATTGCCTGTGGCCTCTCATTCCTTATCTATATCTTGTGGCAGCAGATGTGTAGTCAGAGAGAGGCAGGAGTCCTTTGTCTGTTCTGTACTGACTTCATGATGCAATGTTCACTTGATCATACAGGAGCAAGAGCACAAGTTGCTTCATTTATGTGTATTGCAGGCTATGAATGCTCTAACAGGGAATTGGGAGGGAATGACAGGTTGCTCTACAGACAGTGATGACTGTTTTCAGTGTGCTTCTAGTTCATCACCTTTTTAGGCCTGAAAATGTTTTGTAGCACACCTATTGCAAAACTAAGGTAATTACAATGTAAGTATGATTACAGGAAGATGTTTATGAGACTTCTAACATCATATGTCATCCTTATATGATACTATGGGGATACTCCCAGTCTCAGGCACTATTTTCTTGGGCAGGAATTCACAGGTACCTTATGGATAAGTTTTTATTTAAACAAAGAAAGGCCATGTCACTTTGCACCTGTGTTTAACCCCAGGCTTTGTTGTTCAGTTGAATACTGCTACTTGTCCAGGAACTTAAAAATTATTTCTATAAGAAGATTAAATTTAGCTGTGGTGGCCCTCATCACAATGGTGTGTTCTCATTGGTAGCCAGTGATATTTAATAACTGCAGTTATTGTTCTGTGGCTTAAATTCTGGGTTTGTGTTACTCTTTTAATGTATTTTGCTGTTTTTCTTGGTATCCAAAGCTCTTCCATAGCAATTAGAAAAGGCTGTACTCTACTTACTCTCAAAAGCATCTCAAGATTATAGGTAGAGTGTACTGATCTTCAGCTTTGAGGCTACAGCCTGCTAGGCTTAGATAACTGAAATAACAAAGTCTGAGCTTCGTCCGCTTGTTTGAGGAGCACATTAGTTTTCAGTTCTGACTTATTGCCAGCTCTGTTGTCTGCACCGTAGGTATATCCAATAAACACAGATGTATAGGTGTAGTCATCTGTCTAGTCATGTTTGTCAGAAGAAAGTCTTCTGGGATGGGAGAATACTTTAAGTATAGACTAGGCCAGCAATTTGAGATACTAGGTTTGGTAGAAATTTTCTAGTAAAATAGCTGTGTGTCAGGTGATTTTTTTTTCTTCTCAAAGCTGTGTTCTGAAATACTCGCCATAGACTCTCATTTCATAAAGTGCTATTTCTAGTGAATCTGTTTCTGTAATGAAAAAGGAGATTAACATTTTTCCACTGGAAAAAATATGCGGATTGGTGTTGGCTTGAAAAACTTCTCAGTGAGAGGGCATGTGTCTGCAAGAGAATGATTAGCAGTACTTCTCTCTTCCCCTCCCCACCCCACCCCTTTTGGCTTTTATTCTTTCAGATAGTTTTGTGTTTCAGAAAGCCAGCATTTGTTTCTGAATCTTCCAGGCATTCCTGTTATCAATCTATCAAGTTCAAGCTTAAGAATTATTAGAACTTATTTTCCCTGTTGGAAAGAGGTTTTTTGATTCCCCTTGCTGCCTCTTCCCCTTCCAAAAAAACCCAAAACCAACCACAAAACAAACCTACCACAAACAAAAGCAAAAAAACCCAAACCATGAACAACCCAAATCTTGCTTTGTTTGGAAGCCTTCTTTTAATTTCCAATTGAACTTTACAGACAATTTATACACCTGTTCATAAACCAAGCTTTTACTGTTACTTAGCATTGATTCCTTCTTATTCCAGTGTATTTTAGAGGACAATCACACTTTTTATTTTCCATATTTAAATTTCCTAGATTCCTAGACCAAGATGGGTTGGTTTATTCTCATCAGAAAGCTGGGATATATCAATAACCAGAGAGCCTTTATGCCTGGTTTAGTTTGAGTTGATTATTTTTTGAGTAAGGAGGACCAGAGTCATAGATGTTTTCTAGATCTCAGCCATGCCTTGTATAATGACATCAGTACAGGCAGCACCTCATACTCTGGTTCTCTCCCATTAATGAACTGCTAGTTTATGGCCACAGCTCTTGCATGTTAGTCCTTAAGACTGCTTCAGCTTGTACTCTGTACAATTAAATTTTACTGCTTTTTGTTTTTTACTATAGTTTGCAAGGGGGTTCTAGTCCAATGTCCCAGTCCTTTTTCAGTGTCATCAAAATTTACCACTATTCTGTCAAACACTCCCATAGTTACTTTTGAATAATGGTGTGGATGATCCTCATTTCACCCAGGCCCTAGCCCAGTTTAGTCCGCTGGTATACATGTAGCCTTTCTTTTGCTGGCCAGTCTGTGGGCTTGCCATGCTGAGTATCTACCAGACACATCACAGCCTCCAAGCATTCATTATCAGGCAGTTCTCAACAAAAAAAGGGATTTGTTGTTCTACTATGAATTTCATTTGCTTTGCTGTAGTAAAATGCAGGACTATGGCTGTATTTTTTTTCTTGCTTTGGTTCAGAAGAAAAGATAACAGACTTCAGATTCTCTATTTTGGGGGGGGGGGGGGGGGGGAGGGAGAACCACTACCCACCCCCACCCCCACAAACCAATATATACAGCACTCTTAATGATTTTCTGGGGACTGATCTGATGCTGGTCTGATCTCGGACCTAGCCTGTTACTCTCTATTAAATGATATCCTAAAGGCTGCTTTCTTGTGTTGACTCACTCTAATCTCTAGTGGGAAGATTCTCAAGGTAAAACTGTTCTTATGGTCAGATTTTTTTGGTCTTTTGTTAGAGTTGCGTACCAGCAAAGAACAGGATGAGCTCACTTAGTTGCAAGAACACAGTGTGAGACTGACTCTGATGGAAGCCTTTTGTCAGTATGGATGTGGAAAAATGCTGTCACAATAGGAAGACAACAGAAAGAAACTTTAAAATACTGAAATGACTAATATAAACAGTGAAAAAGCAGAGGAGGATTTTATTAAAATGCTGGTACTCTTTACGGAAAAAGATCTCATGCCTTGAGTGAAACCTGCAGTATTTGTGATTTGTTTTTTCAAATAAATAACTTGCTTTTTCTCTCTTTGTGAATGTTTGTTACGGATTCATGCATTAATATTAGCAGATATTTTGTTTGTTCCAACAAGTAAGTCTTGTTACCTGTAACAGTTGGTGTACTGTTAACTTCTAATCTCCTATTATGTGATTACTAACAGAGCACAGAAACTGAACTTTGGAATTCCAAGTGCTTTGCTTTCCCAGGAACAAAATAGCCAGCATAGTCCTGTAACAAAGCACTTTAATTTTGTTCATGTTAACATAGAGTGAAGGGCTAGAAAAATTCTTTTACATTTCTAGATGGAGCAATATTTAGGAAATAGTCTATACACAATAAAATAACATTGCATGTGTCTTGGAATAGAGAGGACATGGGTTTGTGACTTTTTAACTGTAAGGCAAGCAACTGAAGCAGGGGATGGTGGCAAAGCCTGCCAGAGAAAGAACATTGCTTTTTCTGTAGTATCATCAGATATATGAAAATCCGTTACTGCACTAAAAAATTTTTGGTTATGAATTAAATCTTCTCATTTGCTGCTTCAGACTTAGTAGTAGTTTTAACTGTTGAGGGAGGAAGGAATCTATTCGTATACATAGCAAGAGTTAAAACCAGAAATCTGAGGAGCAAGTTGCTTTCCATTAGTACAGGTAAAGTTAGGCACATTGAGAGTCATTTACTCTTCTAGAATTTTTTTGTTTGTTCATGCCATGTTTAAATGAATATTGTTATGGTTAGGAGTGTGTTATGGAGAGAAAAGTAACAGGGGGCAAGGGGGGAAAAGAGTTGATGTGGTTGTCTTTTATTCAATAAATGAATTGAGATGTGTAAGATGCCTGAAGTTCTTAAATACCTGACCTCAAGAGTGAAGTATTTTCACTGATTGGTGCGTGTCTCGTGGAAGGAAGATTTTGGTGACAAAGTGGCTGCCAGGTCAATGTTCATTCTAAAATTACTTGACTTCTGTCTCTTTAGCTTATAGACTTAGATATGATATGGCATGAAAATCATAAGTTACAGTGCTTGTTTTATGCCATTGGTGATGTGCTGTGGAAAGCTGTCTATGCTGATCTGTTTTGTGGAAATAGCATTACATAGGTAAGTTGTTCTGGTAACCTCTGGTCCAGTAAGGAGTAAGAATTAATATTGTGCCATTGGCTGGCTTTACAGTAATTCTCAATGAAGAATGATATCAGATTTGATTGTGTCCAGTGGTATACAGTTCCCAAGTAGAAGACAGAAGTGATGCTGGTAAATGTGAGGACCTTCAGAAGACTGAAGAGCTTTATCTGTGCTTGAGGCTACTTGTGCTTTGGGCTTTTCATTGTTTGTTTGTTTTTTTGGTTTTTTTGGTTTTTTTTTCCTGGTTTTATGTTTGCATGCCAAATACAAGGGCCTTTATGGAAGCATGAACTAACACATCCTTCTGTCTGTGTATGGTAGGTCTTTATTCTTGATGTGTTGTGTGGAAAAAATTACCCATGTTTTGTCAACTTCAAATATGTTTGTTACATGCCTTAATGTGCTTCAGAACCTTCAAAACCTTAAGCAGAAATGGAGTCACTGAGAAGACAGGATTTGCATGACAGCATAGTACTTAGTTTGGCAAAGCCTGACAACCTGCTGGATTTAAGGCAGCCGTGTGTGTGTGTTTGTGGTAGGTTGGGGTTTTTTTTGTTTGTATGGAGGGTTTTTTAACAAACTCTAGCCAAACAACCTTTCCCTGAGACAGTCTCCTTTTCTGTTTTCTGTGGGACTTCTGTTTATGCATGAAGGTTGGGTATTGAAGGTCCTCTGACCCTGGAAATTGATCCACTTAAATTCTCTACAGCCTGAGCTAGGGAACATCTAGAACCTCCTCTGAGGTTTGCTTGCTCAGCACATATAATTCTTCTGTTTTGACTTTCCATTTCTCTTTAGTTGGCTGTTTGTTTTTTCTATTGGATGTAGCTGAAGAAAGGTATTTTAGAGGCTGAGCTGACCAAGTTATTTTTTTTATTTAAATGTCAGGCTGATATGGTTATTAAAGGCACTCTTAAACAGAAACTGGATATGCAGTGTTGGTTCTTGGCTATGTATGGTAGTGGGAGAAACACAGGAATGTACATTTAGTCAAATATAAAGCGTGATTAAATCAGTGAGGTTTTTTCCTAGGGCAAAAAGTTATCGTGTTTGTCCAGCCACAGTAATTACTAGAGCTCAAATAGTATTGGTGTTCAAATGATTTGTAGAAAACACCTGTAAAAACTTACCTAGGGTTTTGGTGTCATTCTAACCAAACTGAAGTACCTTTTTAGTGCTTTCTTCTGTTCTGTTTCTCTAAGGGGAAGAAGCAGCAACGGAGAACTTGGGTGTGGAAGCACCTTTATGCTGACATATTTGGCCTACAAGACACAGTGCTGAGCTGTAATCATGGTGTATTGGTATTGAATGTCCATCTAGGGGTGTTTAAAGAGAAACCCTGAACATTTCTACAGGGCTTGAACAGGGAGGAGAAAGTGTCTGGAGAGGGTGTAAGTTTCAAAATGTTCCAAAATGGACATCTGCTAGTAAATTTTTTCAATTTTGGGTCTTGGACAAGTAGTAATAATCTCTTTAAACCAGCCTCACATAACTTTAGATTGATCTTATTTGTATCACTGGAAATAATTGTTGTAATCAGAGCTAACTTGCAAAAGCTGTGATTTGTTATTTCAATACAGGAGAATGGGGAAAATACTGAAAGTAATAGATTTGATATGTATTGATTCATATTAATTGCTGTGACTTGAAGGAAAGTGTTTAATATGGGCCTTCTTGTTTATTTATTAATTCTAAGGGATCACCAAGGTGACTTCTCTTCTTAGTCTCTCTAGGTTACAGAACAAGGCTAATTTTTGAACTAAGGTGATGGGACAATCCAATAAATTTCATTTGTCTAAATTTAATGTGAGCTTCCTGGAGCAGAACTTCTCAAATCAATAGGTTTTAGTGCTACTTATTTTTGAAGGAAATGGCACCAACCAATAATGACAAGCTAGCAATAAAAGAAGAATAGCCTTTTTGGACACATTTCAAAAGAATAAGAGTGATCTTAGATCTTTTGGTGTGTGATCATTTCAGAGACACTGGAACTACTTAACTGATGTTGAAGAAACCAAAACAGAAATCTGGCTAAATGTTGGCTCTAAATGAATGGGAGAGGTGTAAGATTTTTGCAGGATGATCGAAGATGCTGTCTCTAGATGTATAGTACTATAAAATACAATATCAGAAGACCTTCAAAATTTAGGGAGTTCATTAGCTTGTGGCAATTTGAGTACAGGTACAAAAGACAAAGGGAACCCAAGAACAGTGTAAAGAAACTTTAAAAGGCCATGAATACAGGTTAAACGTGTTGTTTTAAAAACCCGAACCAAATTGTCCAATTGTCAGTTGACTTAACTGTGATTCTGCTTAAAGGAAAGGACTTTCCAAGAGCGGTAGTTACTGATTTGTGCCCCCCTTCCCCCGAGGTTTACCATGTGAAATAGGAAGTTATTAAATCAGTATATTATTAAATCAAGTATAGCCTTTTTCAGATGATGAGAGGGGATTGCATTGTTTCCTGTTATCCATTACAGTACTGATAGTTTAACTGATTGTGGTGTGAACTGATCCACAGTATTTAGAAAGCTTAGCACTGAAAACAATAGTAGAAGTTCTAGAGACTAACAGAGTAGCATATGGGACTAGATTATGTGTTTTGGCTGTTCTGTGTAACTCTGTACTAACTCAGTTTTAACAGAAGACTTTATTTAGAGAAAACTTGGTGCCATAGATAGAAGTCTTATCATGGACTAGAAATACTCACTTCAGCAAATTTAAGGCTGCCTTGGAAAAGACTGATCGTTACTTTTCATTAGCTGCTTTGTAATTTCAAACTTTGACTTCTGCTCAATATTACTGGTATTTTTTTTAAATAATTGTAAACATATATTTTGTTTCTGCTAAGATGTGTCTGATTTTTTTCCAAATACACAAATTTGTGTATAAGGTGGGAGGGGAAAATTTATTCTCTACTGCAAGGGAAAATACCTGTGTCTTTGAAAGCCCAGAATAGCAAAGGACCCTTTGCAGTATCTTTCAACAGTAAGAGGTGGTTGCAACAAATGTTTCACAAAACTGCATCCCTAGTGCAAATCAGCATTTTTTTGGCGAAGGTTGTCTCCTTGATTTCTGTACTTCACTAGATGGGACCTTCTCAGGTAGATGACTTTCCTTTCTCCATGCCTGTAAATAAAGTTCAAAATTCATTAATCTCTCCAGTGCTATCTTTTTCTAGAAATCCTTGTTTGCTTTCGCAGCATCATATGGAGATCTGGCTAAGAGAGCTTTCTTAGCTGATACTCATGTTCATCGTACAGGCGTGGAATAAGCAGCTTGTTTTGTGTGTTGTTCCACCTTTAGGTGGTGATGGCAGTGGCTACCATGTGGCCATTAGCTATAGAAAGCCACTAAGGTGGCTGATGTACTGTCACAGGTGAGAATTTCGGCATGTGTCCACAGTTTTGTATTGAAGACACGGTTTTCCTGTGTCCATTTTTTGCGTGAGAGAAAGCTTTAGCAGACTTTGTACAAAGTCATGGCTTTTTGACACTGTACAACAATGGCTGCTGTTGTGGTCCCAGAGGCTGAGAACAGTTTTACTTATTTCTTGTGTTCATTTGTAGTCTGGTTGTAATGATGTTACATTTTGTGTGTGAGGCCAGATTTTCAATAGTGTGTGATCTCTGTCAGACAAGATGGCAGCTGCATGGGTACAGCAGAGGTGGAACTTGCTGGTTTTGCCAGACTTTCAAAAATAACTGGCTTTTTCTTAACATCAGGAAACTAAGTATCATATGAACCAAATTCCTTCATCCAGATGTATACACTTTAAAAACACTTCTATCAGTGAAACCTGAATGCTTAGGAAAAAGAAAAAAGTGTGCAGATGGTCCATTGTTAAATTAGAGGTGGAATTCACTTTTCTCATTTACCCTGATGGTTTCTTTGTCTTACAGCAGGGGCTTTGTAGCTGTCAAAGAGCAAACTACATCAGCTTTGTCTACACGCACCTTTGGTTTTTGGGGAGTGCATGCTTTCCAGTGCCTCTCAGGTCCCTCCCTGTTCAGAGCCTGGCAGCAACTGGGTGATCCCTGCCTCTCTCCCCACATCACATGCCTTCCCTTGGTGCCTTTCCTGCCATTTTGTGAGCCCTGTGTTTAAACTTTCAGCCAAGTGTTGGCTTTCTTTTGGTGTTTAAAACCAGGGCATAAGAGACGGCCTTCTGGAAAGTTCCAAGGGGCCCCACTGCCTGGCCTGGTGGTGGCCATCAGGCCGCCAGCCCAAAACAGCCATGTGTCTTCCTATGTGCCCTGGAGGCTGATGCTGAGGTGGGTTTACCCTGTTGTATGGGCTCCTTCAGCCAGTGCCTTAGCATGCTACTTGTTCTCCAAAGCCCGTTGACCCATATGGGCTTTTCCCTTTATTGTTTTCTTTTTGGGTGGGTTGTTCTCTTGTTTTCTTTTTCTTTTTCTTTCCTATAAGCTAGGTTGTTTTTTTCTCCTGTTGTGGGTACAAGAGATAGCATTAGGGAGTTTAATGTCTTTACAGATAGTAAAGCTTTTATCAGCTTTAGGGTTCTTCCCAGGGATATATATTTTTTTTGCTGCCTCCTATTAATTAGGTCTAACCTCTTCAATATATATAACTCTCTGCTTGCTGGCTCTTTGCTTCTTTCACCAGTCAGTCTTCAGTTTAACTTGCTTAAAAAAATCCCACTGTGAATAAATGAGTAAAAAGTATGAAGTGTAGTTATTTCCCTTTCTTTGAACTGGAGAGACTGCAAAGCTCACCAGTGTGGGTGGCCCCTGTGTCCTTTCCTCTTTGAGGTATACCTGAGGTACACCATGATTGTGTACCTCACAAGACATCGAGGCAAAATATGTATTTTTCATGAGTGTTCTTAATACAGCACTTGACTTGCCAAATATTTGATAGTTAATCTTCACAATATTTAGAAATGCCTAGACTCTCAGAGTAGAGATGTTGATAAGGAGGTTGATACTAAGGTGAGGGATTAAAAGCAAAAAGATGCTCAGTTTCATCTTGAAAACAAAATATTTATTAACAGATGGGATTTGGTTTTGTTCTGTTTTGGACCCATAAGGTTTCCAGCTAGCATCACATTTGAGGAAAATCCTTTCCCATCTGTCCAGTTTCCTATTTGTGCAGATGTATAAGCAAAGCACAAAAGTGAAATATTATTTATAAATCCTTAACTCAAATAAGTATGTCACATTAAAATGCAAACATTAGGAGTAAGCAGATTTCTATACTGTTAAGAATGAAACTGGTAGTTTTTCTTCCTTGTTCTGCTATCTATATGTTACAAAATGTGTTTAAGTGTTGGAGGCGGGCAGTAAAAAGCCAAAGATAGTGTCTGAGAATTAGAAGAATTACCTTATGCTGATGAAATTAAGAGAAACACAGAAATTAATATTTCATGCTATGGAACCACAGGCTGCTGAATCAGTGTACATTCCATATAATGTATAACTTAAAGCAAGTAACATCAGTTATGACACTGGTGAAATTCACATGCTGTCTTTAAATCCAGATCTACCTACTTTTTAGATGTGTTCTGTTAACTCTGCCTCATATCATAATATATTAAAATCAATCTTCATAATACTGTTTTTTTAAGAGAACCTGTTTATATACTTACTATTCATCTATTCAAAATGTTTTCAATAGTGAAATAGTTTCAGGCTTCAATATAAAATATTGTTTGTCCTTAAAACTACTTCAGTCTATGAAGTGAATAAACTTTAGCTAGTTGTGCCAGCTATTCAAGTTTGTATTTTCTCCTTCTTCTGTATCTGTACTCTTTTTTTCTATGTAATGGGGTAACTTTTCTTAAAAAACAAACCAACAAACCAACAACAAACACACACAAACAAAAACCCCAAAACCCACCAATCCATAAAATGTGCTTTTTGCCACTGATTCGGTAATATTGATATTGTTCTCATAATTAAATTGAAAGTAAAGCTAGTGATAGGAGTGTCTTGCAGAAGTGTTAATTTTAATGAACACCTCACCACAAAGTACAAATTTGGACTTTCTAGACCATTTATGCAGTTTGCTGAAAATCAGTTAGCAATAACTTTCTTTTTTTAACAATAAGTTTCCCAAAATAACTTGATTAGCTTTATTTAACATCCTGCTTCCATCACCAACTTTTTTCTACTTCAGAGTAATTTAGAATATAATTGTTGCCTAATATTAAGGTGTGTGTGCCTGCAGACAAAATCTGTCCGGGACTTGTCTCCAGAAAACATGTTTATAGCATATAAGATTTAGAGGTATAGTCCTCTGATAGGACTTTTTTTTGTAGGACACTAACACTTTTTGTTTGAGAGGATTTATGTTAAGTGTAAATACAATTTGGCATAGCTTCTCTACTTTCCTGTTACTCTTTGTAAATGTAAAAAATAAAATTGCTGTGTGGATGAACCTATTATTGGCTTAATAGGCTTCTGTCAGTGTCTTCACAAAAGCATCTGGAGGTCTTGTTTCCAGAAGTCTGCAACTGAACTCAGTTTTTATTTCCTTCTATAACGTTACATGCTTACTGGGGTGGGGGGGGAACAAAACACCCCACAAAAAACCCAACACCCCACAACCCAACAAAACAAATCCCCCAAAACCCACAAAAGTGTTCTTGACTACTTGAATATTGTCAGTAATCCATCTCCCTAAGTGTTACAGACTTTCTTTTTATTCAGAACAATAGCACATTGAACTCACTTGTAGTAGAACTATAATATCCTTATTCTTTGTATGTGCCAGAAGTCGTCAAACTGGTGTGAACATGAGTTAATCTACCGTTAGAAGGGAGGTCCGGTGCCATTTCCACCTCACAGTGCCCCATTGACTAGAGGCAATGGCTCAGCTGAAGTAAAACATTCCAGCTGCCACAAGATAGCCTCTTGCATAAGCACATAATCAACTTACATTAAGAAACAAAGTAAGCAATTTTCTTCTAGTTGGAATACTTACTCCATTTGAATTCAATTTATAATCTATGATTTACACTTTAGGAACCATGTGTACTAGGCAACAAAAATTAACAAGATAACTGGTAGATTCATGATCTTTCTCTGCACTGGACTTAGAGCAGCTATCCACTTCCAGGGACATGGTTGTTGGATATGGTAACTGACACTGCTGTGACAAGGCCTCAGATGCAATCGTATTCTAAAACTAAAATAAATGTGAAAATATTTTCTGCTTTCCTTGGTTTTAGTCCTAGCTGCTTATTTAAAAGACAAAATGGTGAGTTTCCTTTTTTGTTTGTGTGATGCCCCCTATGAGAATTCAGTTCAGGATCTGTGCCTGGTATTCCCATCTGCATTTATTAAATGTAGTTGTATTTTTATTTCCAAGGAATTGTCTGATACAGTACTTCCTAAAACCAAGAAAGAGTAATTGCTTCTAGAAGGCAAAAGTAAATTACTTTCCCCTCCTGAAATTGCCTCTCTTATTTATGGATTAAATCTTCTTATATTGGGGGGGGGGGGGGGGGGGGGGGGGGGGGAGAAAAGTATTAGGAAGTAGACAGAAATAACTCCTGTAAGACATTGTACTACCGACCAGAGCACTGTCAAGGACTAGTTATCTCATTTGTAGTAATACTCCTTGGGCTATCACCCAAAGTTTTATTTTTGGCACTACAGTTTTTGGTATCTTGCCCCATCAGCTCTGCCTGCAGGACAGCTGATCCTGCCTATAGGATACATGTCCTGAAGCGTGCAGCATGTAGTCAAAACTGTTCAGAAACATGTAGATCTTACCAAACTGATAATATTCTGCAGGGGGCAAACATGCCTCATTCATTATGAGTATATATTTGTGATGTGCTTGAAGTAGGATTTTGTAGAGTCTTCTGTTATTTTACTGCATTTTGGGGGAACAAAAAAGAGACTAGAACAATGATTTCTGAGTTGATTTGGGTTTTTCCTTTGCCTTTCAGTGTTCTTAAAGTCTTAAGGTGAAAAATTACCTGATGGAATAGGTGACTTGAATGCTCAGGCTCACGTTTACACAGTTGTTAACTGAAATTGGCCTGGTAGTGAGTTAACTCCTGTTAGCTGGTTTTAGACATTGCCTAACATTACCACTCCTAAAATCACTGAACTGTAGGCATTTGTCTGGCAGTTTATGTAACTTATCTGTGGAAGTTTTTTGGTCCCAACATCTGCTCAGAATATCAACAGTTTTACAGTTTGAGTGAACTTTGAAGTCAGATCATATTGCTCAGTAAATCTGCAATCAGTTGAGAAGATCTATGAATTAGGAAGTGTGAATCAAAGTACAGAATTATTATGGTCATATATTTTCCAAATAAGCAATATTTGGAGTATATGTAACAGTATAAGAGTATTGGATATTCACTGTAGACTTTATCTTCATTTATTTCCTGGACACAAGGATGTAAAAAAAAAATAGCATGACAAGCTAGGTCAAAATTCCTCATTGTTTTTCCTGACCCAATTTTGCAGCAACTGAGGATTTGCAGGTTTGTTTTTTTTCTTCCTTGGACTGGTTCCAGGAATTCCTAGTCAAACAGGAAGAGACAGACAAGGGGGCATACTGTTTTCTGGGAATTAGAATAGTTTTATTGAGCATAAAAGCTAAATCTTTAAAAAAAATCTGTGTATCGGACTGTTTTGAAAAATAACACTAACAAAGGAAAAAATCTATTAAAATATTCTTTGCTGTTGTAATAACTCAATTTCTTAAGCATGTGTATACATGGTAAATACAAAAAAGTTGCAAAAGGAAGAAATAATAAATATTCCCTTTTTATGAGTACCTAGCTGTTCTGTTTGTAGGTTTTTTAGCCTGTCATACATGGTAGATTACAATAGATAATCCTGATGATTCTGGTTTAAAGGATTTCTTTTTGATACTTGTTCAGCTGAAGTAACACCTCTCAAGTATCCTCCTTCTATTTAAAGATTATTTTTTGTCTAAGATAATCTGTCATAGAGGCTATCCACAAGCCTGATAACTCTTGACTTGGTTCTTGAAGGGCCTGTAGGGCCTGTGACATCCTCAAGTACCTACATGCTGCTTCTAGTTTGGTAAATGAAGGTGTGTACCTTTTACTGGGAATTTACTTACAGTAGGGGTTCCCAGTATGTGGGGTATGGGAGACTGTCAACCTTCTGTAAGGTGCTCTTGGCTAATGTTGGTTTCCTTTGTGGTCTTCTATTGAGAAGAAAACGTGTTTAAATTTTTTCTTATTTTTGCTTGCTCTTTGTTGACAAAGGGAAGGGTTTGGCATATCAGTCTTTGAAGTCTGTAAAACATTTCTTTAGGGAGTAGTTCATGTTCACCAACTCAAGATATGAGTTAATGCAGTGAGGTGTATTTGTCTAGGGAAAAGGGGGGGATCTCTTTAGATCTTTTAGATTGCCAGAGTTTGAGAGAGTTTTATGGTAAAAAGACTATCTCACCACAAGGTGTTTAAGGGGGTGATATATTGTAACTACTCACCTCTGTCCCTCCCCCCATCAAAGAAATCTCAGCAGTAAATCACAGCAGTAAATCAAAGCCTGTAAGTAGGTGTCTTCTCTTGTGTTTTTATACATGCTTTTGCTGCTGAATAGAAACCCATAACATGAAAAGGTTGTTTAACCTTTTCTGTATCACTGAATGGCAGACATGTGGAGATTGAGATTACATTTATCGTCTCATTCCAGACAAAGCTACATAACCTCCTTTACCTTTATTGTCAAAATCATTGCTGCTCAGAATATATTAATCTCAATGTACAGTACAGTTTGACTTGACAAAAAAGTCTTTCTTTAAAAATATCTTTGCTTTCCTGCATGAAGGACACAGAACAGTTTTGATCCATTGAAGTGGAATGTGGACACTTCTTCCATATAAAAATAAAAGGAGGTACATGGAGCACCAGAGGCTTTCAAAAGCATGTTCCCCATGTTCTGTGATTACATTGATACCAGACTCATGGCATTATTTAGGACCTTGCTTGCTGATCTATAGATAAATGCTGGAGTATGTGTTTTACATTTTAAAGTGGGAAGTAGCTACAGATTTTACTAAAATCATTTGTACTTTCTCTACTTTTGGACAAGAGAGGGTTGTTGACACTGGACTGACTATATTGGAAATTGACTTCAAATGTTTTTGGCATACTGTGTTGACCTTACTGAGTTTTCTGGCTATCATTAATGCTTTTATTAGTAGCATTTTACTAGTATGAATGTCTACTCAGTACGGCCAGCCGTTATGGATCAACTTTTAGTATGTTACAGGTCACTGAATATATGTTGGAAAAAGAGTGTTTCATTTAAGTGTTCCTCACCTTTGTTATATCAGAAGTTCCCTCTGAGTTATTAATGATATTTTGGTTTAAACTTTACCTGGTCTTCACTGAAGTATTTAAGATGGTAAAAAATGAAAGTCTGCCCTTGATTTTTCAGTGTCCTGTCTTGTGCAATGATTAGTTAGGTATTGGAGTATCTCTGAATTTAGTTACCAGAGAGTTTAGTCACAGAACTTCCTTTTCACAATTTTGAGTACTAAGCATTGACTATTTGACTTCTGAAGTTTACTATTTAATTACTTGTATAATATATATTCTGGACTTCTTAGATTTTTTTTTTTAAAAAAGCAACTGGCTCTACCTTCCAAGTGACTCGTCAATTTAATTTCATTTATTTTGTATTGTGACTAATTTTTTTGAAATGTTGCTTGCATTTTTCTGGGACTATATATGACAAAGGAAATAGTGGTAATGTAAAAGAATAATTTTGCATTAATATCTAACTTAAAATGCAACAACTATTAAGTATCAAATACTGTTAGAATTTACTTTTTATAAATCCTTAGTTACTGTAGAAGTGTTTATTCTTGAAATAAATCTTTTGAGGTTTGCAGAAGTGAGAAGTTGTGAAATATTTATTGTACTTCATATTGTTCAGCTCCAAATCCTTAAATCTGTTATTTGAGAGTAAAAGTAAATATTAAAAAGCTCAGACATCAAAGGAATTGTCAAGTAATATTTAATCTTTGTGGAATTCACGTTCCTCAAGTGCAGTGAAAACAAAAGGGATTCTAAAATGTGGTTATGGGTGTCATAAAGCTTTTTATGCATCATGAGTAGGTTTACTCATGCTCCTGACATGAACACCTGAAGGTAATGAATGTCCTTCATGCCACTTTTACATTTAAAACTCTTGGTTTTCATCACTATTGATTTTATCTGAAGTCAGATTAATGATCCTGATGCCTGCTACTCTTAGAAAATTGAAAAGATCTTCACTGTTATGCATGGAGACTGTATGTGATATTTAATCAGCAACACCTGTATGATAGTAGGTGAAACTGTAAAGTACTATTTGAGTTCTTGCTTGAATCATCAGCACATGGCTTTTTCCCTTAAATACTTCAACGTATGGCATTGCTTTGCAGTGCTGGAAGAAGTAATACGTTAACATTTTGTATTCCTTTAGTGTGCCAGAGGGGTACTGGAATGCTATTGTGTAAGTATGTAAGAGTTTGAAGTTTGTTTGAAAGTAAATTCTTCAAATACCTCCAAATAAATGTTTCATTAACCTTTATAACGATCTGTAGTTAGGGACCTTTCTTGTATCAAAGTGTGTGTGTGTATATCTATCTGTGTGTTGGTGTTTACCAAACTGAATTTGTGTAACGTGGGATTTGGTGCTGGTGGACAGTAAAAAGTAAGGAAGATGCTAGGTAGTGTCTAATGATATATAATTAATCAGTTATTCTGAACAGCTGAGTTATTTTTGAAATATACTTAATCTTGAAGAAATCTTGTACTTATAGGTATTCTGGGATTACAGTGTGGCACTTGAAATATCCCTCAAAACCAATGACATATAAAAGAAAGTGAGATCATAATTTGCAAGTTACACTGCAAGGAATATGGCAAAATATAATTGCTCATAGTAGAAATTTGGTTATTAATATTGTCATTTTGACTAGTGCCAGGGCTTCCAGGCTGCTGACAAATCTACCAGTAATGCAGAGGAAGTGTCATTTGTACCTTACCTGTTTACTTCTGCAGGTAGTTATGTAGACCAATACAGCCTGGCCTTAGGGGGAATAAGTTGGAGACTGGAGTAAGCAAGCAAGTTCTTAATTTGAAAAATTGTCAAAACATGATACTTACTAATTTTGTTGAGGACTTAGATTTCTCCTTATAGGTGTGTAAGACTAACAGGTAGTAACTACACTAGTTGTACTGCTTTATGCAGCACCCATGGGACAGTGTTTTTTTCTCATTTTTCTTGGAGTATTTGCTTCTGATAAGGTTGCAGCCTGCAGACCTCGAGTATGTATGGTAGCATAGCTACATACATACACTGGGAAGCTTATTTTTAAATTAGTCTTTGTGTGGCCAAAAAAAAAACCCCAAAAAAGCATTAAATAGTAAGTCACTGTTCATTAAGAAACTCTACTTCAGTATCAGCTAAGTGTAAACAAATATGTAAAGACATATAGAGATATAAATGAGCTTACAATAAATATTTCGGTGAATCTCCAGTACAAATATGTGACATAAGGCTAAAGCCCTAGGTTATTATGGATGGTACAGTTCATGTAACAATGTTTAGATGTTCTTTGGTCACAGACTCAGCGGCCTGCAAGACCAGTGTGTTACAAATTGTTAGATTTGGTAGAATATATGATGCTACCACAAAGCAGCCCACCTTCTCTCTGCCAGAATCATAGTTTCACTAGCTCTGTATCTACTTAGAAATTAAAATCCTTTTAAACTCTAACAAGAATTGACCAGTGAGTAGTTACTCCTTGCCGTGAAGTTGTTATGAATGTGATGACAAGGGTTAACAAGGAAGAAGGAAGATGTTTTCTTGGCAGGAGAACTGCATTATATTTCTCTAGTGGAAGTAGCAGTAGAGAGGTCTCCTGCTCGATGGTGTGTCAGTAGACTGCAGAGTGCAATGCTTAAATATTTTTTTTTTTGTCCATTGCTCACCTGGATAATTTAGAAACTGGCTAATGTGTAGATGAGACATTTTGTAAGCTCTTGTAATAAGTGTAAAGAAGCATATGAAAGTCCGTATCTTTTAATTGTCTTTGTTCTGGAATCCAGGCCAGAAATTTGCCTCTTCCCCTTGCTTTTTTCATTTAGGTGTAGTCATAGCATGATTTTGGCCTGAGGGTCTGGCAAGACTTGCCACCATGTTGCAGGTAGGGTAGGTATACTACAAAAATAGTTTTCTTTAGTGCTTGCATAAAGAAGAGCAGCACTTCTGAGAATGAACAGAAGATAGGCAAATAAACTGAATATTAGGTTCATTATTTGCTAAAATCATTGTAAAAGGTATTGTCACTCTGGCCAGTTCTGATCACATCCATGTGAAATCTGATGGTAATTTACTGCTTTAAATTTAAAGCATATTTTTAGAATATGTCCCCTTTTGAATAACCTGAGGCTCCTCTAATAACACCGCTTAAGAATGACTTTTAGTTGCATCTGATCTTGTCAGTCTTGCCAGTGCATATCATCCCCATCCCCATATGCATTTGAAAAAGTTGACAGCAGGTATTTTTCCTCAATTAAAAAAAAAAATAAAATAGTATGGTGTATTTGTGGGTTTTTTACTTATTTTTGAATGAATGAAAACAATCTGCTGCTTGCTTCCTTCCATCATCCTGTTTCTTTAGAATCTGTAATCTGTAAAAACAGTGGGTTTTTTAAAGTTCAGTTAACTTTCTGGTGTGAAATTTTTTTTTCTTTAGAATGTTTCTTGCTGAATTACTGCAAATAGAAGTATTTCCTGGCAGCTAAGAGAGTATAACCCCCCTGTGTTCTGAAGTATCTGTACAGCTGTCTCTTTAAAGTATTTTTACAGGTCATCTCCGAGTTTGACTGGCACTGCATGCAAACCTTAGTGGTGCTTAGTTGCCTTGCAGGAAATAAAATTACTCTTGTTGCTTTGCAGCTTTGGTAGCACCTAAGGAAGCTGTAAATTTTCTCCACAAACCTTGATTTCAGCTGTTGGTCTAGAGCTGCATACAGACTTGATTTATAATTAACTGCTAAGGCTGCCAAATACCATGTCTTACGTGACACTCGCTCTTCTAGTTTCTCTTATTGCTTCTATTCACAGTGTAGTTTGTTTCTCATTTGCCTTTCTAATTGCAAATGAAAATATTTGCATGTAGGAGTTCTTGTCCAGGGTTGGGGGGACACACAAGGAGGCGCACTGTTGCCCTGTCCCACTGACAGCAAGGAACAAACTGTGTCAGAACCAGTATAGTGGGAAGAAGGGAAAGAAATGAAGCAAAGGCACTTTTCCAGCTGTCCAGTAATACACATATTTCAGAACTCTACCTTTTTACCATCATCCCAGTGATTCCTTGAAATTGGTTGAAGATTGCATGTGTGAAAGGAATGGGAGACTTTTATCTTTATCACATTTATTGCTACTTTTCATGTAAATAAACAGGGAAACTAAACAGGATTCTCTTGAAGAGAAAGCACAAGCATCACAAATAGCTATACCTAATGGGCCAGTATGTCAGTAATATTCGGAGTTTAAATTGACCATTTATGAAAGATCTTAATCTTGCTTGAATAACTTGGTTTAGTTTTTAGGTATTTGAAAAAAAGAATTACTGTAACTGTTGTTAAGGGGGACACAGATCACTGGCCTTATCATCCATGAAGTCAAATGATTCAAGTTGAACCACTCAACTACACAGTAGGTGGAATTCAATTAAAGGTCATGCTCTAAACTGGAAATCAGAAAGGAGAATTGGACTGTCTACAAAGTGCTATATTAGAATGTCCCTGTGCAAACTGATGTGACATGGTTGGAATACAGCTGTACTAGGGTAGCTTCAGAAACCTTTTATAGTACTCAAGGAGGTATAAACTAGAAGGCTGAGATAAATTTATATTAAGTACACTTACAGAAATGTTAAGTATTTTACAGAAACTGGAATTTTTGCTATTGTGTCAGAATGTTTGTTCTAACCACTGTGAATTACAGAACTCTTACATGATTCTATCATATTTCTAAACTTCCTGTTTCCAGCTTAAAGCAATTTCACAAGACTTTATGCAGCCTATTGCTATAAAGCTATTTCCCCTTCTGCCTGACGTGCAAGACCCTTGCAGGAGATGTAAAGAAGTATCAGATAACCAGGATCCACCAAATGGTATAGTTATGTCTTAATCAGAAAACTTACTTGTGGATCTGGCACCATTTTCTGCAGTTAAGATGTACCCAGCTTTGCTTCTAATCACATCCTTTACCTGAGTTTCATTAATAAAATGACCTATTTGAAGTCCAAGAATGTTTATTATCTTCTCTTTCTTCTCCCTCTGCGTGTACTGAAGTCCAACATTGTGTGACTTGTAGGAAATGGGGAGAGTTTTATTTTCAAATGCTCTTTCTGATGAAAATCCACCATTGCAAAGATTTTAAAATACATTTGCTCAAAATAAATGAAGTAGTAAATATTCTGTAGTAACAGTATAAGGCAAGAGAGATCCCATGCAAGTGACATCTCCCCTAGGAAATGTGTTAATTAGTCATAGGGGTTTCTGGGAGAGAGTTGTTCTGTGTGTGATTTTTTGCGGGGGGGATATGCCTCTGAAGTGCTGCATTTTGATATTCCATTAAATTAGTGGTTTAATGGTATATGTTCATATGGCTTACAGATGTGTGAAATAATTTACTTTCTGTTTACGGTACCTAATATTGAGGTAGTGCTTTTTCAGATTATAAAACCTGATAGGGAATTTATCTAATAATCATCTGTTTGAATTATTTTATCTGTGCCATTCTACATTCATATGAAACATATAAAGACAATCTTAACAGCACTTAAAGTTATATTTACTCTTCCTTCTGAGCTGGGGTTATTCATATGAAGGGCTGATATAATGCTGTGTATGAAATTTAAACCTTAACTGCTCTATATAAGTCTTAGTGAGTTTGCCTAACACTTAAGATCTTATCCACTTAAGGATCTTAGTAAGAATGTCACCCTTTATCTCCACAAAGAAAGAAATGTAAATTCATGAGATTTTCTGCAAAGCGGGCTATTTCAGTTCTTAATCTCACTAGCTCTTTTACTGGCTAGTAATTACAGGAAATGTAGATTTTGGTTTTTTAATTTCTTTAGAGGGATTCTGCTTTTTATGATTTATAGATCACATCTACCTTTAGAAGGACAGTATATTTGATTGGATTTGAAAAGGTTGGGTAAAAAGTTGCACACGGTGCCATTGTTTGCACAGGGAGGTGGCTGCACAGAATAGTGCAGAGTCAAGTGTAAAAGAACAGGTACTCAGTACATGTGACAAATGAAGACAAAGATGAGGTTATATAATCTCGTGGTTTGGTACATTGTGTATGATAAATAAAGACAGTTTGCTGAAGTTAATAGAAAGGAAAATTAGTTCCTTTTTTCGCTTCAGCGAATTACAGTTTCTCAAGGTATTGAAATTGTTTCCACTGAATGAAAAATTAGAAACTGAGGGCATCTTTATAGTGCAGAGCTGTTCTAATGTACCCAGTTAGATACAAGCAAAATATTCTACTTGCAAGTTTCTTTTCACACTGTGCACCATTAGTTCTTCATGCAGATTTTGAGTGATACTAGCTTCTCAGCATCCGTTATCCTAAAACTCCAAAGTGATTGAGCAGCTGTGTGTTCGGTGTGCAGTTTTAACAATGGTGCTAATTGCTTTATTGAGAACAAATAATCGTGTTTTATTGAAACAGTTATGCTGTTGCCAAAGCCCGCCTCTACGACTGAAATATTTGTTTGAAAGAACTTGAGTTACAGCCTGGGCAAACATGGCTATAGCTGTTGCTGAGAATTCATTGCTGTCAAACCTGTGATTAGAGTGTACTGTCCATTTATGACTCTTTGCTAAATGCTTTCTCAGAAAAAAAGGTAGGAGAGAAGAATGTTCAGCAAAGTGTACTTAACAGCCTGGCCAGGGCAGATTTTAGCTGAGTTTTCAGCTGTACTTAATGCATATTAACTTACGTTAGTAGTGTTTGTATTTACATTTAGAGAGAATATAGTAACCAAAGATTGTTGCTACTAATTATGCCCAAGTTAGTAGTTCAAGTGGAGAGTCAGGAAATGTCATTCAGTGTTGCCATTGGTTTCCAAACCATAAGTCAAATCTTGTTTCTAAACATAATTGGAAAGACTTGGACTCTTTCAAGGTCAGTTACTTTTTTCAGGAGCTATTGCTAGCATCTTCCTATCATCCTTTTGCTGTCACCCGTTGAATACAAACTGCCTTGTGTTTTCAGATAATATATTTTAATTAAATTAAATTTAGATAAAAACTACCAGAGTAGCATGAAGATGAATCTCCAGCAAGTTTCAGTTTGATTTTTTTTTTTAAATCAGAAAAATAAGCTGCATAAATATTTGAACTCCTACATGCATTAAGGTATAATCCTGTTAACTGGCTCTATTTAGTGTTACGTAAAGATGACTTAAGTCTTTTGCTAGTCTTTGCTTTCTGTATTGCTGACCCTGCTTGAAAGAGTAAAAGCTAAGTAATGCTTCTTCATTGATGTGCCAATGAAACTAGGTCTCAGTACATTGAGCTTTATACTATAAATAGGAGCAGATAATGCTAAGGTCTATTTATGGTTTCTTAGACATATCCTTAACGGGCTTAAGTAGTAGAACTTAAAAAAAGTGAATATTGTTCATTGTTCTGGCAGCAGCATCAGATTGCTTTTTTCACTTACCCTGGTGTAATTTTATAAATGATCTCTCATGTGCAATACCTGAACATTAAAATAATTGTTGGATGAATGTGTTTGGCTTTATCAGTTTGTATTACCAGATATTAAATTGGGGTGTGTTGATTTCCCTAAGTGGCGTGCATCCTGACTTGTAGTGCTGTTGTCCTAAAAGCATCTTTTTCTGCTTCATGCGAGTGAGTTTCCTTGTGGTCGTACTGAATAATGTATACTACTTTTTGCATTGCGCTCCAGTCTCACTGAAAAATGTAGCCTTACTCTTCCCTGCTAAACTTTTACACTTGGACTGTGAATGTTTTGGCATTTTAAAGTGGTAGAATTGGGTTAGTAAAGTGCATTGATTTTTCTACCCTATTAATATACCAAAAAATAAAAAAATGTTCTATGCTAGCAGATACTTAAGTTGGATATGGTTTTGTATTTTTGTGGTGAAATTGTCAATTAATGATAAAATCAGATCCAATTAAGCTAACAGAAGAGATTGTCTTAATTTTTATAACCATGTTTAAAGTAAATTTTATAGAGTCTTTCTTTAGGGATACAAATTCCAGGTTGTGGCATTAAGTTGTTTTTACTTAGTGTTAACACAATACTCCAGGGCCATCAGACCTTTAAAAACTGGTAGCAATACAGGAGAATGCTGCGTAGAGCTTTCTTTTGAATTTCCTAGCTTGATAGGTAATTTCAGAGGACTGTTTTAACTGAGTCATGGTAAAGATCAGTTTATATTGTGAAATAAAAAAAAAATGCTTTTTTGAATTAATATCCTTGTCAAGCTGTCTCAGATTGGCTAATAATAAGTATAAGAGATTAATTGTCAGGCTGGGCCTGTGTAGAGGGAAGGAGGAGCTGAGAGATTTCTTACTGATGTTCAAAGATTCCATGTGTTGAATTACCATTAGCCCTTTACACAATCGTGTCTGAACTCAGGCACTTAACTGTATCAGGAGTAATTTCTGTTGCTTTTATGTCTGGAATGTCCTTCCTTACAAAAAAATTAATAAACATTGTACACCTTAATTTACTACTTCGGGATATCTCAACTGTCTTGCATTTCTAGGAGTATTGCTTGGCACGAGTGTCAATAAATCATTTGTGTGCATTGTACATTCAAGTGCACCGACAAGGTAAAATAAATTACATTCCAATAAAATGATAAAATAAAGCACACTTTTTGGCATAGAAGGAAGGTGGAGTATGGAAACATTTTTGCTGCTTTACTTCCTTCTAAAATATTTTGGCTTGCTGAAAGAATCCTACCTGCTCTTCAGAAGTCGGCTGAATGGCAGTTTGCTTTTTGGGTTGTGGCAAGTCCAGTCAGTGATATGGGAGGAGCTGTCTGGCTGGAGAATCAGTGTAATTTTTAAACTAACCCACATACTAATTTCAGGTCTATGCTGGAGTGATCTGATGTGTGAGAAATGTTGTATGTGTGCTCCCACTGCATTGGGGATAGTGAGTTTAGCATAAACTATGACTAGGCTGTTGGTGTGCCTTATGAATGGCTGGCACTTTTACTTCCTTTATAAGTGGCTCGTCTTTGTATAATATTGGAGTGACTCTTTTTCAAATTATTGAATATTGAATAACATATTGGAATGGCTAAGAAAAACTCTGGTTTTACCTTTTTGGTTTTATGCTTAGCTTTTTAATTTTGGCCTTTGGTAGCTTCTGAACATAATGTCTTCATTTTTCTTTAATGTGCAAGAATTAGTAATGATTTAGGGTCCTTTTTAACTAGTTCCAGTATAAATATCTAGGACAGCAGAATTTGCTTTTCTTTAAGCCTCTTATTTCACTTTACATTTTACTTCATGACCACTCAGCTATTCTGTGGTTAATAGCCTGAGTTCAATAGATTTTTCTTTCTAGATTTTTGATTGTTCTCCCCCGCTCCCAAGAAAGTAATGCATATCACATAACTGTTCTATAAGCTTCACTGCTCCAGCTTCTCAGAGTATTGTGAGACTTTTATATGTCTATCTCCACAATAATTTGTGTTGACAGATTTTTTTTTGCCTGTGTTGCACTTAAGGCAGTGAAATAATCATATAGAAATGAACCAACGAAGGAAATGTTAGAGTGATTTTTTTTTTAAAGTTTGAGAACTATATTTTATTTCAGACTTATTAGCCATGTCTGTACTAGTAAAGTAAATGAGCCCAGAACTATTGACAGCAAGACTAGTTAGCAAAAAAACCCACCCCATGCCTATATGATTAAACTATCTTTTATTGTCAAAAACTGCGCAGCTACATCCAGCTGCTTTGGGGAGTGATGCTTTGGCTGTGTTAACTACCAAACTGCTTCTGAAATTGGTTTGGTGTTAGTTTGCTAGTAGTCTGACAGCTCACCCTTAGAGACAGACAATCAAGCACCAGGGCCCAGGAGTGCTTTCAGGACGTATTTAATATACTAAATAGATGTAGCTGTTGAAGATGCAGAATAGAAGCTTCCCTCTAATATGCTTAATAGAAGTATATGGAAACATATCATTACATCATAAAGCAGAGTTTGAGTTTAAATTGATTACATATTTAACTATTTAAATTACTCCAGACGTGACCTGATAATGATGTTAAAAGCACTGATGCCTGGGCTTCTCTATGTAGGACAAAGTATTAGGAACGTATTTCGTAGTTAAGAAATATTTTTCATATGGTAGATGGGAATTAGCAAGACTAAGGGATGACTGATTTGTAATCCAAGTCCCCAAAAGAAAAAAAAACCTAACCCAGTCAAACTTAAATAAAAAAAAAAAAAATCCAAGCATTTTGGTTTTATGTAAATACTTCTCTACAGTAATTTTTACCTTTTTTAACAGTGAATCGAAAGCACAGAAGTGCTAATCTTAGAGAAGCTGTAGGAGTGATGGGGTTTCATGATGTGAATATATGAACCTTTCATTTTGGCTCACCTACTGTTTTTCTACTTGTAGACGCAGCTTTCATTAAAGAGCAAGGGATGAGAGTTGTCAGGCTGAGGTCTTTTCCTGGCAATCTAAGAGTCCCTAAGCTTATTTGTGTCTGGGGAAATGGTTATTACAGTATCTCAGAGAACAGAGTTTCACTTTGCTGAAATAAAATCCCAAGTTATAGTTGGCTAGCCTTAAGAGATTTACTTGTCATATAAACATTTTAATGACCACTGATTTTTGTCAGTGGTAAAATGAGTAGCAACCACATAAACACTTACTAAATATCTAATTTGGCAGAGAAAATCTTAAGCCATTCTTCTTATTTCAATTATAAAGCTAAAATGTCAGAATAATAATTTTCATGGATTCCCTTTTATTGCCTTAAGTGAAAGTGCAGTGCAATTAGGCAGACTTTTGACAATTGACTTAGTTTTATTGTTTTAATGGTCTTGAAATTATACAGAGAAGTGAGGGGTCACATACTGATGGCGATGTATGTGTTGACGATCAGATACATGATTAGTTAATTCAGTGTGTGACTCATCTTACTGCAGAAATACTGAGTGAACTGAGTGACATGATGACTGAGGGTTTTTTTCCCCCCCCATAGTGTGCTGGAGAAGAGAATTGGGTGGACAGTCGGACTATTTATGTTGGACATCGTGAACCACCTCCAGGCGCTGAAGCTTACATTCCACAGAGGTTTCCAGATAACCGAATAGTTTCATCAAAGGTAGTAGTATCTCCTTTCATTCATTCACATAAATCAACTTAAGTTATTCTTTGTGCATTCATTTATTTCTATCGAAATTTTCTTCCACTACTTCCTATATATTTCTCCTTTACCATGACTGACAAAGGTAAAATTAAGGTATCTCAGGGTTCTTCTGTAAAAAAGTAATTGCCAAATTGCCTTGAACAGGAACAGGAATAGAATTACTTCTCTAGGGTCTACTATAGTATGTAGTGAAGTTTTAGAGTGATACAGTGCTTTTCCACAAAGGACTAAGAAAACAACTTTCATTTGGGACAACCCTGGAGTAAAGAAAACCTTCCCAAGGAAAGACCTCATTCTTTGTAATCTAAAGCAATACTTCAAAGTACTAGAAATAGTATGATCAATATAAGTGCTCAACAAATGAACATATCTCCACAAAACAGTTCAATTTCCTTCAAAAGCTCATACTGACAAAACCTCATAGAAATAATATTCTTTGTTATACATGTACAAGTGAATCATTCTTAAATTCCTGGTATTGTGATACCCTTTAGAAGCCCTCCAGTTGTCCCTCACTTTTAACTACTAAATCTTTCCATAAGCTTCAGCAGCTTTCTGTGAGCAGTTGTTGTGTTGGTACTCCCCACTGTTTAGACTGACTGGCTTGCTTTAGCCAAAGGTTTGTATTGCAGCGGCATGGAACACCGAACATTTGAAGCTTATTGTATGGCTAACACCCTAAGAACTTCAAGTTTTTCATGTGCTTAGATCTTAATCTTCATGAGCACACACCTTCAACTATTTCATAATGAATTCAAAAGAATAGCTCCTCTACTGGGAAAATTTCTTTTTAAACAGTGTCTCAGATCTACAGACTCATTTTAAAAACCTTAGTAGCATTGTGATCTCAAGGAACTGAGTGCTTACCATTTGTGGGATCTGAACGTTTGCCATCCATTAATATAATGGCAAAGCTGTAATAAAACCCATGTTTTTTTCAAACTGCGCTCATTTCTTAGCAAAATTTTGTATTTTACTACCTTCCTTCACTACTGTTTTTATTACCTTATTTCTGTACGTCATTCAAAGACAGTGTAAAAACAAACAGCATAGTATCTACGCATCTTTAATTAGATAGTTTTTTGAAAGGTAATGCAGTAAATAATCCAGATGAAATACAGTCAGACTAGTACAGTGGGAAATCCTGTGCTCTACACCATCATTTGTGATGCCTTTCTGGATTACTGAAGAGTAAATATTTTATTCAAATCTTTGTGTCCCTGTGACTCTCTTATTTTTTCATCTTGTACATCTCATCTGGGATGTATGTAAATAAAGGCATTGAAGTTACTGCTGATAGTCTTTGAAATAAATACATCCTATTTGACCCTGCAAAATGTTTGACACCATTTTGTGATGGTGAAATTAGTGGAAGTTCCAAGTTATTGTGCTTTGCAGAGTGAAAACTTTTAAGACTTAAACCTGGATTGAGCTGAGGATCCCTGCCAGCAATTAGTAAGTATGTATGATTTCAACCAGTTCAGGAAAGAGACTTCACTGTCTTTTTATTTGAATATAAAGTATATTCAGTTTAATGTTTTAAATGTTAAACTGTTCAGTTGTGAATGGTTTTCCATAAACGAAAGATGATTAGTGGAAACAATGTTTATATATAATATTTCATTTTCTGTTTATTGATTAAATTTCTCACACTTAAAAAATAAAACAAGTTGTCTTTGAGGAAGTAAATACAGTGATGATATTTCAGGAGGGAACAAGAGTTAGCATAAATGCTTTATAATATTGAACAGTTCATTAGACTGCTGAAAGGTCAGTTTTAAGGACAGTTGGTTTTTTATGAGAACTTTACATGCTGTCGTGCCTGTACTGTCCCTTTCAGGTAAATTCTGTTGTTCACATGCTCCATCCCAAACAGCCTGGGTAAAGCACCGTTGTGGCTTGGCTTGCATTCATTCTGGTTCTGTAAGCTAACTAGCACTTAACCTTTCACTCTGTCCTTGTCACTTGCTCCCTTATGAACACTGGAGGGACACTGACCACAGCTTAGGAAACACAGATGTAAACTTCCTGAAAAATGAGAAAATGTACAAAATTAAGATGGGAAAATCCATAATTGTTACAGTAAAGCAAAGATATATACACGCAAGCACACTGTATGTTACCACATCCATGAAGAGTATTTCCTTTTTCTTACATTGGTGAGACAGGCAGTAACTTTCAGCTGTGCTTTTATAGGTCTTTAGTGCTTATATAAGTAAATATGATTGCTCTTCAAGGATGAGGAACTCTGAACTTCCAAGTACAGATTTTTACCAATATAAGACAAACTGAATTTCTAAACAGAGTACTTTAAAACCATGAGGAAACCTCATCAACTAGACTATTGATATGCTGCTGTACTAACAGATGTCCTGTCATAAAGCCCTGAAAAAAGGCAGCAGCTTGAAATAACTGAAAGTCTAAGGTTCATATTATTTCATTCCAAAGGTGAACTTTACTGTGCTTTACCAGAGGCTTCCTGGTGTCAGCAAGATAATAATTTTATTCCAGTACAGAGGGATATTTCTTGTATATTGCAGTGTCACTATGGAATGTGGTTAATGCTCTTGTCTGCTTAATGACATACTCCTGGTCATGAAAAATGATATCTAGACAGACCTTGGCCAGACAAAAATGCTCATTTGATTTGATGTGTTAATTCAATTATGATTCCAACAGTGCATTGCAAAAAGGCTGTGTTGAAATAATAAAAAGCAAAAATTTATGTCTTTTGGATTGTGCATACAGTTTATGTTCTAGAGGTAGTGACCTTTGTAAGGTGGATCCTTACATTGATCTAACTTCCAGCTACTTCAGCTGCCTATGGTGTTTAGCCTTTAAAGTAGCTGTTGTGTGCCCTTGATTGAATTTATCATATGAGAGCGAGAGAGCATGGCAAAGTATCAGTTGGTAGAAAATCCTAATGTTTCAAATGAGAAGAAAGAAAAGTAATTGAATTGTCAGGGAGGTTGCTTGCTTTTTTTGCTTTAAAATTATTCATATTTTGAAATTATTTAGTGATTAGTAGAATTGCTATGTCAAAGGGAAATAAGTTAAACTATGTGGCAGTAACAGTTAATAGAACTTGGTGGGAAATAACTTTTTTTCTTCTGAAACAGGAAAACAAGATGTTTTTATTTTTTTAAAGACTGTTAACTTACAAACTAACTTTTTAATATAAAACTTCCTTAAGGTCCAAACTTCCTATTTTTGTGCCGGGGTATCCCAATCAGTATGCTAAACAGAATGTCTGTACATGCATAGTAGTATGTGGATGTGCCTGACCAGCTAAGAATTGCCAAAGGTCCATCTGGCTCCATACGTTGTCACAAGCAGTAGATTCCTAGGGAAGAATATAAGAACATATAAGCACAGAGTGATACTTCTCCCGAATACTCTTAGTATTTGCTGATCTGTGACTTAGCCATTGGTGAGCCCAAAGTGGTGATTTTGTAATAAGCCTTTAATGGATTTCTCCTCTGTGAATTTCTTTTTGAGCCCATGTAAATTTTCAGGATACATAGTTAAGGCATGGTTAAACTGTAGAAATGTTTGCCTAAAGAAACTATGACCCTTCATTTTAAAACTCTGCTGATTTCAGTTCATGTTCCACGTTCTTGAATCTGAGATAAACTGTTACCCCCATTTATCTTCTTGATTCTGTTAGCGATGATCTACCCTATTCCTTTCCAGGCTGAATAACCTTAGTCTCTTCAATAATTGCTGTGTGGAAGCTAGTTCATACCTTTGCTCAGATTGGTCTGTACCTTTTCTAAGCCAGCTGTAGAATTTTTAAGATGGAGAAATGCATAGAGCATTCAATGTATAGGCTAACTTCGGATTTATACAGTGGCATCATGATGTTTTTAGCTCTTTATTAATTTGTTAGTAATTTCTAACATTCAAATTCCTTTTCCAGATGTTAATCTGATAATTTTATATACCTGCTATACTTAAAGGATCTTGTTCATTTGTAGGTAAAGTAGGGATTTGTACCTCCTGTTCTAGGTGAATGAATGAACTGAAGACTAATTAAATGTGTACATTTGTCACTTGAACAGAGGTGGAAATTGTGTGGAAAATAAAATCTTTCTGAGGCAACAACACGGAGTTCTGTAGGAACATGTTTAATAGCTGCATAATGCTTTTGACAGACAACCTAAAGAATAAACCACAAGAAAGAACTAAAAATTTCAGAGATGCCAGGATAGGAATAGCCTGTTGAATGAGAGGTCAGAGGCTTCCTGGTGTGTCAGAGGCAGCTATCAAACTTAAAAACCCCAGTAACATTCTGCAGGAGGACTGATTGGTTTTTTCCATACCACCCATAGAGGAAGCTGCGTTAGAGAGACTTATGAAGTCTTTTATTCGGTTCAGTCTGTGGGTAGTCAATACATAGTATTTTGCCTTGATGATTCTGTCTAGGTACAAACTTTTACTGTCATAGTTTCATAAAGAGAAGTTTCTACAGCTACAAAACCCACTTGTGCCTGGGTCACTAACATAACTGGAAGCAGTGTGACCTAAACTCCCACAAGATGATACGGAAGAGTAGCTGGATATGACTCACAAGTGAAATGCAAGATTGAATCTACAGTGGATGCAGAACTGTTGCTTGAAGAACTTGCCCCAAAGTTAGAGATTTAATTCAAGTTAGTTTATGATATGAAATTATGAAATGCTGACTTGTATAGTAGCTTTATTTCCTGCATAAGTTCTTACAAAGAAGCAATAAGGTGCACCTAGATGGGAAAACAGTACTACTATTAACTCCTGCTTTGCAGTGCTGTACAACTATATTCATGGACCAGAAGTGCTTCCAGTTTTGTTTCACAAATAACTTTCTTCCGTTGTTCACACGTTTCGTTGGGACTTCTTATCAAATACCGATCCCAGACATTGATTTGTAGGAGAATGACCTGAAACAATAATGCTGCATGTTGAGAATCCTACAAATTGCAGGGGAAACCTTAGCTACCTTCAGTGCTAATCTGATTAATTGTGAGTCATCTCAATTGCAGTGACTAATAGTTAAAGTAAGTTAAATAATTCTGACATGTTTCAGTGGATGTTGTTGAAATGGTCCCCCCTTCTAGCAGAAACTCATGCACTTGTGCTGTACCTCTTCCCTGCAGCAGTCACTCTTAGTGTCATTATAAAAACATAAAGCTGGGGGGGCCCTCTGATTTCTCATTGCTACATTTAGAAGAAATGTTAATACTGAAGCTTAAGGAAATATTACAATGCCTCCACCAATATAAGCCAGTTGGAACCCTGAGGAGACCTAGGCTGTCCCAGACCTCTCCAAGGTGATGCTTCATAACTGGAAGGATTTGTCTGGCCTCTCTAGGACCATGACATGGCAATTTCAAGTTGAAGAGTTCAAACACAGCCCTAAGCAATGGCATTTTGAAAGTCAAAATAGCTTCCAAAGCCCACAGTGGGAACTGGCATGGTCATGTGTTTGTGAAGCTGATAAATATTTGTGTAGCATGCCATGCAGGGGCAGAGAGGATGGGAAGACACAAATACATATGGGACAGGTACTGAGCAAGGAATGTTGCGTGTACCTTTTAGTGTGGACATACTGATCTGCTCTAAAAGCAGCTGTAACACAGACTTCCCAGCTTGTGCCCAGGTAATCCACTGACTCACAGCCATACTGGCTGAAGCAGAAGGTCAGGTCCGATGCTGCAAGGGGTAGCTAGTCAGGTTTGCCCAGCCATGCCAAAGGGGGAGGAGCTGTTACCGATGAAGAAGAGTACATGGGCTTGACCAGCAGCCAATCTTAAATGCTTCTGAATCAGCTGGACTCTGCCTGGTGCCAGCTCAGGGATAGCAATGGATGGGATGGCATGGGAATGCATGAGCATGCAGTTGTTCTTCCAGGGACAATAGTACAAGTTCCTTCTGTGGACAGCCGCCAGTGTCTAGAGAGAGCAAGGGAAAGCTGTTAGCTCTGATGATCCTGCTTGGGGTGGGATTTCCAGGGCAGAGGCTCTCTGCAACCTCCCTTGTGTTCCCAGGAGAAGCCATGTACCCTTCCTCCGACTCAGCCCAGGGTTAACTGTGATCTTCTACTCTCTGCTGGTACTGCCCCAAACAAAGCTTTTAAGTTAACTTTTTCATATCAGTATGGAGTCTGTGTGCAGCAAGAGACAAGTGGAAGAAAGGAAGGAAAGCAGGCAGGTCCAAACCCAACACCAAGGAGGAGGCTGTAATTCTCCTCACTTTACATATGAGAAAGTGAAGTTTGCACACACTCTTATACTCCTTCTCCTAGTGCTCTCTGTCTTCTGTCCTTAGTCAGTCATCCTTGGTGTAAGTTTGTGGTTGGTTTTTTTTCCCCTCTGGGTTTTTTTTGTTTCAGTTTTGTTTGGTTGGTTTTTTAATCGGATAATCTTGCTAGAGGCTGGGAGATGGTTTTGTCAGAGAAGTTCCTGGTGTTGTAGCTCCTCTTTGATAAGATTGAGAGTTGCTGGACAAGGACTACTAAAGATACGCTTCTTTGTAGTAGAAATCTTGTTTTATCAGCAACTTTAAGAAACACTATGATAAAATTTGTATGCTTGTTCATTTGAATGCGTATACAACATTTGAATTAATATCCCCAAATCAGTTTCATTTTTTTATGCTCTCTGAAGTGTACAGGTGGCTCATAGTCACATACAAAAGCCCTATGTGTAACAGAACTTACTATGATAAATGTGATGTGAACCACCCTATGTCATGGTGTGGAGAAGCAGGGATCTCTCCCTCAGTGGAGCTATAAATGCTCTGTAGGTGGTGTGCATGTTAATACTTTCCTTAAAATACAGTCAATTGTGTATTTCTATGTTCGTTCCAAATTGTCCTAAACATCACAAAGTGCTTCTCAAAATTTCATGCATATTACTATTCCAATTTTATTGGACAGAAGTCTGACTTTTTTTTGCTTAAAGAAGTTAGAGTTGCTACTGATTTAATAGTAGATCATAGATCAGTTCTGCCACAAACTTCCTATGTGGTAATAAGCAAGTCACTTGAGATAGACAAGCCATGCTCTTGACTCAGTTCTTAGTATTTCAGCTAATTATTGAGTTCCATTCCTATAGTTTTCTCTACTACTTCTCTACTCGATTAGACTTTCACAAATTGTGGTTAAAAAAATCAACGTTCAGAAATAAAACTAATTTTAAAGTTGTCAAACTTCTGATCAGACCTTTCAGCTATTCTGTTGAAGTGGGATAACTATATGTATGTAATACTTGTGGTGTTTTAATAGCATAATAACATGTAATGTATTATATTTAAAATTTTATGTACAGATATATACACACAGAGTCCAATTGTTAAGGTGGCAGCTTTAAGCATGTATTGTCTCTAGGTAACTGATAGGTACCATAAAAACATGCTAAAAATACTGAAGTCACTATGGACATGTTCAAGTTTTGTGTATGTGTGATCTGTTAAAAGAACAACACTGGAAAACTTAAAGTGACTGCAAGATTATTATTCAGTTTTTACCTGTTCTTCCTTGAATCCTCCAGATGGATTCTGTTTTGCTGAAGGGATGAGCATCAGCATAGCAGATGTCTACAAACCAGGGCTGAAGCTACATAGATTTTTTTTTTTTTTCAGAATAGTTTTAAGCATCTACAAGAAACATTTAAAAAGGTTGAGGGAAAGGAGTGAAATCAGAGCAGGTTAGAAGAGAGGTGGTGACTATTTAAAACAAATAAGCTGTAAGAAACGGAGATGTTGACAGAACTCAATAATGCAGTATGGAGTGCTTTTTTCTTACAGCTCCAGCTTTTGATGTCAAGTGATTACTTGGGAAACTTTCTTTTTGCTTAAGAAAATATCTGCCTCTTAGAATGGAAAGAGAAGTTTGAAATGTGAATCAAAATTTTGATATACAGATATCAAATGAAAAAGTCAAAATACAATGTTTAAAAAGACTAAACCATTAAGATGACCCTATTTTATAGTTTTGAATTTATGGGAATGGCTCTAACAAGGTGGTGTTGGAGCTGGAAGCAATATGGTATTAGCAAAAAGGATGCAGGAGTTGGTGGGATGGAGTAGGGCCATGAGCAGGAATACTGTGGAGGTGTGCACAAGTAGCCCAAGCACATAATTACAGAAATACACCAGCACTGCAGGTGCCATTACAATTATAAATAGGAAGAAAATCTACTTGAATTATGCTGTTTTGACTCTAGACAGACTTATTTTACAGTTCCTTGCACAGTGCTTCAAATGCATCTGTTCGCAGAATGTGTTCATCTCTTGGGGGAATATGTAACTCTACTGCTTGCTGGCTGATGTATTGCTTCCTGTATGCAAAAGGCATGTGTGTGCTCTGGCCTGTGTCTTTTGCAGCAATCGAAAAAGATCAGTTAAACCTTCCCCAACTTAAAACCTTCAAGTGCATAATTATTGGGATAACCTTATTTCCTTCAAGTGAGTTATAGGAACTATAGTTTGGTAGTTAAATATACATAAACTACTTTTCAGAGTTGACAAAGAGTGTGGTGAGAAATTATCTGAAGAGGAGAGACAGTAGTAACTCTCTATCTGGGCACAGTGTCATGTATTTAATATCTCTGCATCATCTTTGAAAGGTTGTGGAGGACAGGAGAGGTACCCGAGGACTGGAGTAAAGCAAATGTCACTCCAGTCTTCAAAAAGGTCAAGAAGGAGGACCTGGGGAACTATAGGCCAGTCTGCTTCATCTCCATCCCTGGAAAGGTGATGGAGCAGTTCATCCTGGAGGTCATCTCCAGGCGTGTAGAGGAAAAGAAGGTTATCAGAAGTAGTCAACATGGATTCACCAAGGGAAGATCACATGTGACCAACCTGATAGCCTTCTACAATGGTGTGACTGGCTGAGTCGACGAAGGGAGAGCACTGGATGTTGTCTATCTCGACTTCAGTAAGGCATTCAACACTGTCTCCCATAGCCTTCTCACAGGCAAGCCAAGGAAGTGTGGGTTGGATGAGTGGACAGAGTGAGGTGGATTGAGAACTGTCTCAACAACAGAACTCAGGGGGTTGTGATCAATGGGGCAGAGTCTGGATGGAGGCCTGTCACTAGTGGTGTTCCTCAGGGGTCTGTGCTGGGTCAAGTCCTGTTTAACATATTCATCAATGACCTGGATGATGGGATAGTGTAACCTTAGCAAGTTTGCTGATGATACCAAGCTGGGAGGAGTGGCTGATACACCAGAAGGCTGTGCTGCCATCTAAAAAGACCTGGACAGGCTGGAGAGGTGGGTCGAGGGGAATCTCATGAAATTCAACAAGAGCAAATGCAGGGTCCTGCACCTGGGGAGGAACAACCCCAGGCACTAGTACAGGCTGGGGGCTGACATACTGGAAAGCAGCTCCACTGAGAAGGACCTTGGAGTGTTGGTGGGCAGCAAGCTGACCCTGAGCCAGCACTGTGCCCTTGTGGCCAAGAAGGTCAACGGTATCCTGGGCTGCATTAAAAGGAGCGTGGCCAGCAAATCAAGAGAGGTTATCCTCCCCTTGTACTCAGCCCTAGTGAGACCACATCTGGAGTACTGTGTCCAGTTTTGGGCCCCCAGTTCAAGAAGGACGTGGAACTGCTTGAGCAAGTCCAGCAGAGAGCTACCAAGATGATCAGGGGACTGGAGCATTTCTCTTATGAGGAAAGGCTGAGAGACGTGGGTTTGTTCAGCCTGGAGAAGAGAAGGCTGAGGGGGGGATTTCATCAATACCTATAAATATCTAAAGGGAGGGAGGCAGGATGATCACAGAATCACAGGTTGGAAGGGACCTCAGGGATCATCTAGTCCGACCTTTCTAGGAAGAGCACAGTCTAGATAAGATGGCCCAGCACAGTGTCCAGACAACTCTTAAAGGTGTCCAACGTGGCCGAGTCAGCCACTTCCCTGGGGAGATTATTCCAATGGTGACTGTCCTCACTGTGAAAAATCTTCCTCTCGTGTCCAGTCAGAATCTCCCCAAGAGCAACTTGTGTCCATTCCCCTTTGTCCTCTCCATGTGACTCCGTGTAAAAAGGGAGTCTCCATCTTCTTTGTAGCTGCCCCTTAAGTACTGGTACATGGGGATGAGATCCCCTCTAGCCTCCTTTTCTCAAGGCTGAAAGCCTCTTTTTCTCAAGGCTGATGGGACTAGGCTCTTTTCAGTGGTGCCCAATGACAGGACAAGGGGGAATGGGCTCAAGTTGTAACAGAGGAAGTTCCACCTCAATATGAGAAAAAACTCCTTTCCTGTGAGGGTGCCAGAGCTGTGGCACAGGCTGCCCAGGGAAGTTGTGGAGTCTCCTTCCCTGGAGACATTCAAAACACGCCTGGACGCGTTCCTGTGCCCCTGCTCTAGGTGTGCCTGCTCAAGCAGGGGGGTTGGACAAGATGGTCTCCAGAGGTCCCTTCCAACCCCAGCCATGCTGTGATCTTCATTTTCAATGTTTTTTTTTCCTTGAAGGTTTTTATTTTGTTCCTGCTTAAGTAGGGCAGAGAAACTGCCTTGAATGCGGTCATGAGATAAATCTTGTTCTGAGTGGCAGCCACTCTGTTGTTTCTCCTGGGAGTGATTATGGTCGTTAAACATTAATCATCCATTTGTAGATACTGCTTGGAGCTACTGATGGCTGGGGCGAGAGGGAGGTCTGTCTACACATCTCAATGGTCTTTCTCTCTTGTCTAAACTCTGTCAAAAATTATTACTTCTCCTTTGAAGAAGAATGGGCAGAATAAAGATGTACTTAGTGTGTCTGAAACCCAGTGTAATAAAATGCTAAAAGTCTGTCAGGTTGATTGAAAATAGTTTTAAGAAGTTCTCTTTGTTAAGGAAACATCCAGTTTAAGTAACACCTCTTAGACCCTAAAAGTTATCTGCTCCCAGGTTATTCACACTTAATCATTTAAGAGAATTGCTGACCAAAGGTGGAGCTGCTGGAAAGACCACTGCTTGACAGGGAAAGCAATGAACTGAGGTTGGAATACGAGGAGGGTCAGATACCAAGAGTAAAGATAAACATTCAATTTTTTTATGGATGGTTGTTAAACTAATTTAAAAAAAGTAAATATCACTTCTGACAACAATATGCTTTGCCACACATTTAGTCAAATAACTCTCTAGGAGATTTAAACAGGTTATTGCTTAAGAGATTACATTTTATTTTATGAATGGTGATTTGGGGAGCTTGTATAAATCATCAAACTTTAGTGGTAAAACCCCCTTTAACATGGGAAAAAACCACTTGTTCTATCAAAAGAACTAAACAGAAGAATGTTGACAGGTTTTTCATGGAAACCTCTGCATTTGTCTTTCTCAGCAGGCAGAGATTAATGAAGAAGTAAATGCATAAGATTAGTAAACAGATAATGTGCCTGCTAATCAAAGTTAAAAATGAAAACGAAAAAATCATTATCACAGAATAGAATCTATAATATCACACACCACAACAGCAGCTTTGAATGATTGGGACTGTTGTGCAAGGAAAAACAATCAAGTCTAACCAGTTCTGTTTTGAAAGTCCAAGTAGCTGGGTAGTGGGTAGTGCAAGCAGCATTCCAGTCTGATGAAAAGCATTCTGACTGCAAGATGAGAGTACTTGACTTTTCAGCTGTTGCATATATGCCTGCCTGAGTTTTGGCTTGCTCACAGGTGGTTTAATATTGAGGTAGCTATTAAGCAGGATAAGTGTTTACTTAGGGCATATTTAGAATAGGTACTGATTTCTGGCACATGATGGAAACAAATATTTCATTCCTATGTCTTACACATGTCCAGGTTTTAACCCAAGTCAAGTAAAAAGATGACTCTGCATAGTAGGGGCTTCATATAAAACTGAGGCATGCTTCTTGGGGATCCTTTCCATCTGCAGGTGGAATAGAGGCATTTTCCTTCTAGAGCTCTGTCTGTCTTTGCTTTCAGGGCCAAATTTGGAAGTTTTATGACTTGGGGCATAATTTGCATATCAGCAAGTATCAGTGTAATCTGCCAAGAAGAGACAAGGCACATTTGTAGCAGAACAAATAATTAGGAGAAGCTTCTTAGCCCTTCTCCTTTGAAATGAAAGTTACGTTGGAGTTGTCATTTTGTTATGTGTCAAATGATAATTTGGTTAATAGGGTCATAAAACGTTAGTTCTCAAGCCATTTTTCACATCTTTTCACACAGTCTTAGCTGACATTTTTACATGCTTTCCAATAAACAATCCTTGCAATTTTTTTTTTTGTTTGGACCTACAGAATGAGCTATGTAAAAAGAGTATATTTGAAACTGCTGCAGGGTAGGGAAGGGACCAGATGACATACAGTCCTTTCTCTCTTATTTTTTTATCTTTTTCAGTTTTTGCATTTTCTGTTTTCACTTTTATGTACTGTTTCGTATGTCATTTTATTAAATTCTAGATAATTTGTAAGATCAGTAGAGAAATATGCAGCCAAATACTCTTATGCAGTGCTATTATTTATTTTGAGGAGTATGCTTGCGTCCAAGCCAAAGAAGAAAAGAGGGGCCGACAACTTCTATTTGGGCAACTTGCTATGACTGCATAGTTAACTTTGAGTGTCACCTGCCTCTTCAAGTCATGCATATAAAACTGGAAGTGAATTAAAAGTGGTGTTAGAACTGACTAGGGTGTCTTTAAAATCCTTGAATTTAACTGAACTGTTCTATAACTAAATCTGAGTGACTATTATTGTTAGTCAAAAACAATTTCAGTCCCTAGTACCAAGATTATCACAGTTGAGAAAATCCTGAGCCAATTCATATGATTCCAAGAATACATGATTGCCAATTTAAGATTCCATTTCAATAAATTACTATATAAAATAACAAATACTGCCACTTCTGGTTTAGTTTAATCTTAAATTGTGAATTATGAATTTGTTTTATTTTAGAACACAGAATGCAAATAATACTTCTCTCACACTGATAATCTGTGCTTTTGTTTTCAGTACACGTTTTGGAACTTTGTACCGAAAAATTTGTTTGAGCAATTCAGAAGAATAGCTAACTTCTATTTTCTCATAATTTTCCTTGTTCAGGTAAGCTATCCCCATTGTTTAATAAATTTCTGGATTCTTCCTAAAAAAACAAGGAGTTGAAAAAGGTTTAAAAATCAACTGGCTTTGAAGACTGGGGAGGTAAATGGTTGAGCTTGGATATCCTTTTACATTCATGCTGTGACAAAAGGAGTTTTATTTAACTTCCAGATTGTAAATGTGAATCTAACCTAAAGAGGAATTGACTCCATCACTGGTTTGATAGCAAGATGTCTCTTGATAAAATTGAAAATAATGAGGGTCATTTTTTATTTTTATTTTTTAATAAACAAACATCCAGATCGGTAAAACCATTGTTATAAATTATGTAGAGAATGAACTTCTATTAGTTTTGCTAAATATTACATTTCTTAACAGAATGATGCCTTGGCAGAAATTTTCTGACTGCGGACTGTCAGCAAAGCCTGTAGAGAAACCAAAATATACGTGCTTATACAGTGCTTGCTTAGGATGGTACATAAATACTTGGTTTTGTAACTATTAGTTCAGATAACTAGTTTGCCACTTTCTAGGTGTCTTCATTCTGAATGTTTTGCTATGACTTACATGTGTTGAGCAATAAAAGTCTTAGGAAGTTAACTGAAAAGCTGTATTACTTTGTACACCAGATTGTGCAGAAAGAAAAGCTATCTGGATTCCCAGAGTGGCTTTGTTATGATCTGAACTCTACCTCTTCATATATAATTGCAGAAGCCACAGCTCAGTAATTCAGGATTTACTGCTTGCACGCATAAGAACAGCTGTATTATATAACATGTGAAAACAGCATTATCCTAATTTCTAATATTGCTCAGTAATTTTGCCTCCAAAGCTGCAGCTTTTCAGTCTGGTCCTTATTTGAACTCTCATAAGCAACTATTTTGAATGTTAATCAATGTTAATCTGATCTAAATACACTATTGTATTTTATTATATCATATAGTTATTTTTCCAATTTTGTTGGTATGGTATATGTTCTTAAAATTGTATTAAAGTACTGTTCCTTTTAAAGTTCCTTGGTGCTTTGTAACATATTGGTGACGTGATTACTTGAAACATCTTGTTTGAAAAATTGCTTGCATTCACAAAAATATAAACAGAAAATATTTGTTCCTTTTGTTGCAGTTAATTATTGATACACCTACTAGTCCAGTTACAAGTGGACTTCCACTTTTGTTTGTCATCACTGTAACAGCTATCAAACAGGTACGTAATTTAGTGAGCAAAAGTAAAACCGAAGAGAACATTATTACTTGTTTTGCATTTCAATTTTCCATGCCTTTTTGTGTTAGAATGCCTTGGGGCAATGCCTAAAGAATGGTTGCGATGAGTTTTGACAGAGTAATTTTATGTTTGTTTTTGTAGTTTAAGTAGTATTGGTTGCTATATGATGATGATGTCTTACAAATTCAACATAAACTTCTAAATTATTTTATAATTTTGATGTCTTTGTGTTCCAAGGAATCATTTACATTCTTGTGTTAACTCAGCACTTGATTGTTTTTTCTGAATAGCTGTCCACATCTTATGTTTTTCTATAATGACTGAAAATGAGTTTAGCAAGAACTACAAAAACTTAAAAGGTAGATCTGCTGTTACCTTTGAGATTCCTTTAGCCTTTACAGTACGAACAGATAATAAAAATTATTTTGGTTCAAGTCTTCATTATATGTTGATTATAATAGATCCTCATGATAGCTTCAGTGCTTTCTACAGATTAGTACTGAACGGACATTAAGTATTCTCTAATTTTTAATGTGACAATCAATAAAATGGAAGCATTTTTTAGAAATCAGTTCTTGCCGCACCATTGAGTATAAAAGATCCTGATATAAGTTGTTCTGTCAAAGTACAATTTCATAATACAAGCATGGAATTGTACAGGTTTGCCGTTTCACTTTCAGGTTAGTACTACCAAAAGGAAAAGATTAAGGTAGTTTTTCACCTGCTACCCTAATGCTACAGTGCTACAGTTGATATGACAACTTAAATATAGATCGGATCTTATTGAAATTAGTGGAATCTCAGATGAATATAGAATGTTTTCAGTCATACGGGGATATTACAATCAGATCTGTGTGTTATCAGAATTCATGATATTACAGATTTGGTCTGGATAAGGAATGAATTGGGAATGAGCTCGTGACTGTTGTTCTGTTGATTTATCCACATCTGAATTTGTTGACTTTGAGTTTTGGGCCAGGTGCCGGAGGACAGGTGATATCTCATCTGGTATTAGCCTTGCTAGTGCAGAGTTAATACATCAAAAACTGTACTAAATTTGAACTAGCAAGTGAGTTTATAAGCAGTATTTTGCAGACGGTGCCTACAACACTCTTCTGCATTTACTGTACCATCTCACCATAGCCACAGAGTAGTTTCTAAAAATGTGTGCTCCTAAAGTAATAGCCACAAATAATGGTCTTTACAGTGGTTCTGTTGTGTTTTGGCTTTTTGCCTTCAGTGCAATATAATAACTGCTCCTGCAAGACAGGAACAATTACAGGAGTGTAAAAGCTCTGTGGCCCAGTGAGTTCCTTTTCCTGGTTCTGTCTTCACTGTATCTCTGGGTCCAGACACCAGCCACTTCTTTCCTTTATTTCAGTGAATGGGATGTGAATGTGAAAGGAAAATGTGTGCAAGTAGCTTGACATTCAGCGTGTTTTACTGGGCCACTTGAAGGAGTTAGCACTTATCATGGGCATAAGAAAAATCTCATGTCGTGCTTCAAAAAAAGATGTTCTCTCTTTTGGGAAAAAAATTCCATAAGGTAGCTGAACGTCAAGAAAGTTTCTAGGTCAGAGTGCTCCTCATTTTAGCTCAAAACTTGTAGGGGGAGTGTCTGTATTTCTTATGTACCTATGACGAACTATGGTGATTAAAACAGTAACTAACAAAAATGAGTGTGGTGGGTTGACCCTTGCCAGCAGCCAAGCACCCACCTAGCCTCTCACTCACTTCCCCTCTCTTGTGGGATGGGGAGAAAATAGAGGGAAGGTGAAAAGGCTCATGACATGTTAGTGATCCTTTGATAGGGAAAGCAACAGCTATGCACACAAGCCAAGTAAGGTAAGGATTTCATTTGCTACTCCCTTCCAACCTGTGATTCTGTGATTCTATCAGCAGGCTGGAAAGCAGGGCCTCAGCATATGTAACACTCGCTTGGGAGGGCAAGTGCCATCACCACAAATAACCCCCTTCTGCCTGCTTTTCCTGAGCTTTTCTTGCTGAACAGAATGCCCTATGGTGTGGAATACCCCCTTAGTCAGTTTGGGTCTGCTGTCCAGGCAGTGTCCCCTCCCAGTCTCTTGCCAGCCTATTGGTCTTTTTTTGCTGTGGGGGAGGTGGGAGAGAAAGACTTGATGCTGTGCAAGCACGGTTCAGCAATAGCCAAAACACTGGGGTGTCATGCAACCCACTTTCAGTCCCGATTACGAAGCACAGCAGTGTATGTGCTGCTGTGAAGAAAGCTAACTCCATCCCAGCCAGACCCAGCACAGAGGGTAATTTTGGTTGTCCCTGAATATGATAACTGATTACCTTCACAGTCTTGATGACAAAGAACAGTGTTTCCATTTCTTTACAGTGCTAACTATACACAATTTAGTATATTCTGTAGTAGAATTCAGCTCTTGCTGGTGAGTAGAAGTTGTGATACACACAACAGCTAGTATTTTAGGTGTGGCTTTCCCACTCTTAATATTTTAAATGTTACACTTCAGAGTCTTACTGTGATTTGGCAGTGGTCAATCAAAGCCTGGATTATGATATGCTGTGCCTAGTGCTGCAGTTCTATCTCCTTTAGTCTCTCTCCCGACAACTGGTGTTGACTTTGGGACCTGCTTAAGGAGCTGTACCAGGCTCTGGAATTATATTACACTAAAGTGATAAAGACTCTGAGTTCCCAGATTATCTCTGAGAGCATCTGTGAGCATCCAAGGCAATGATACTTTTGTTCTACATGGACTTTTCAAGTGTGCTCAAGAGAGTGAGATGTAAAAATGCTGTGGAATACAAGTAATATTTTCTATCTCTCAGGCACTGGTGTCTTTGTCAGTCCCAATCTTCATCCTGCGGCAGGACCTTTCAAATGGAAAGTTGCAGATTCCCTGTTCTTTACTTTGTCTGTTTTATGGTAACTGGGCAACCAAAATAGGTTACTCTACACAGTCTTTTAAAACAAAATTCTTCAGGGCTATATATATTGTATATAGGGTTAAAAAGTTTGATGTAATTGTTTGACAATCAGGAAATATGACAACTTTCAGTCATGTTGTCCCTTTATCATCTTTTTTTTGATATGGAGTCCCAGTCTTTCAAATTACATTTTCTGCACTTTCATCTTCTCAGCAACCGCTTCTATAAGTACTTTGCACTTACTCAAGTGTCCATAGAGCATGAGCAAGAGATGATCACTTAAACACTAGAAATTGTTCTACACATTGCAAACATCTCTATTCATCAGTGTGTCTTCATTAAAATACATAATTTTGTTGACTAATTGTAACCATGAATATTCATTTCCATATATGTCTAACATGACTGTTACTGACGTGTATCACAATTTCAGTTGTTCTAATGAGAATCTTTTTTTTCCCCCTTATCTTGATCAAGGATAATTTCTTAAATTTTTGTTGCAAGCTAGAGCTGTTCTGTGTCTCTATAGCCAAATGTGCATCCCTGCATCATTCCATTTCACTGTTTTCTAGGGTTATGAAGATTGGCTTCGACATAAAGCTGACAATGCAATGAACCAATGCCCTGTTCATTTCATTCAACATGGTAAACTGGTTAGAAAGCAAAGCCGAAAATTAAGAGTAAGTAACTATGACTAAACAGATTTTAGGAGACAGGCTTTACTTCACACTTCTCGTAAAACAAATTATACAGAAATGTAGTGTACATGATGTTGTAGCATTTATTACATTAAATGAAGTTTAGACCTACAATATACTAGTTTTCAATATAATGCCTCTGAACAAAGTATTTTTGGAAGCTAGACATGTTTCTGCTTTGTCTTTGCTTTATTAACTTCTCTTGTAATTTTTCCTTTGTCTTCCATTTTTTAACTTGGAATTTCGCTCATGATTTGTCTTTTGTCTTTTCTCCATTTTCAGTCCTCTCTGGGTATGCACATTAATAATTTAAGCCTGATTATGATAGTTAATGCTACCAATTTGTCCTATGTATACAACACGTATATATGGATACATATATATACACCACACATTGAGAATACTTTCTTCATTACCCATCAAATCACAGCCTCTTCAGTGGCCATCTGAATTCGGCTACATTCACTTCCTGGTATCTTGAAGGTTATTTTCAGAAATTAATCTCTGCTGCTGCTTTTTTTGTTTGGTTGGTTGGGTTTTTTGTCAGCAGATCAACTTTTCATCATTATTCTCTTCAGAACTCAGCAAATTTGATAGATATTTGTTTGGAATTTCCCTATTTCTAATATGTATGTTAGGGATCTCTCTCTCTGCTCTGCCTTGTTTGGGCCTAAATGGCTTTACAGTATTCATAGCCTTTCTGCTGTAACCTTCCTTTTGAGTGTAATAGCTTCAGCCTAGGGCTTCCCAGTAATAAAGAAAATCAAAACATCGCATGCTTAGTATTCCATGTGTGTAACTAGATGCCTAAATATTCCAAATAAAAATAATCAAGTACCAAGTAACTGGAATTTGTGTTCCATTAATTAATCTGTCATCTATATTTTCTCAATTTCTCCCCTATTCTTTGCCTTTCAGAGATTGTATTTTGAGCAACTAAATGGTAGGAGAGCCAGGCGTGGGAAATATTTGCATGGAAAAGGTTATCTGTGTGTGTGGGTAAATGGGTAAAATTCTCTGACCTGAATTACTCAAGAAAACAGACTAGATCATATAAAGGTAGACCCTTCTGCACCTAAAGCCTGCGGACAGTTGATTAAAGAAAGGAAGAAGAAAATTGCTAGAAGATGAGGTTCCTTTTTCACAGAATCACAGAACAGTTGAGGTTGGAGGGCATCTCCAGAGGTCCTCTGGTTCAACCCCCCAGCTCAAGAAAGGAGACAGAGAGCTAGTTGCCCAGGACCATGTCCAGACAGGTTTTGAATATCTCCAAGGAGGGGGGCTCCAAAACCTCACTGGGTAATCTGTGCCAGTGCTTGGTCACCCTCATAGTGAAAATGAGATGGACCCTCACATATTTCAGGTTGTGCCCCTTGCCTCTGGTCCTGTCACTGGGCACCACTGAAAAGAGCCTGGCTCCATCCTCTTTGCACCTTTAGCTGACACAGTGGCAAATGTTGTGAGAACACCTTTTAAGTATTAAGATAATCCTCTTTGCTAGTATTTTTAATTGCTTCAGATTTTTTTTGTTCCTGCCTTTTAAATTGCAAACTGTTTTAATAGGCTGTTGTATTATAGGTTGCTCCTGGCCTGTAGGGGTGACTTGTATGCCATGCCTTACAGAAAGAATCTTTCTAGATTAATTAGTAAATAATAATAAGGATCATTCAACACTATGATATGTTGTCATGCTTTAGCTCCATTCAGCAGCTAAACCCCACACAAATGCTCACTTACTCCCCCCACCCCTGGGGGATGGGGGAGAGCATCAGAGGGTCCAAAGTAAGAAAACTTGTGGGTTGAGATAAGACCAGTTAATATTAAAAATAAAACAGTAATAGTAATAATGCTATAATGAAAAGGAAAATAACAAGAGAAAGAGAGGTGAAACCACAGGAGGAGGGAAAAAACCCTAAACAAGTGATGCAACTGCTCACCTCCCACTGTTCCCCAAGCTGCGACTGCTGCTTCGCATGGCTAGCTCTCCCCAGTTAATATACTGGGCATGACTTCATATGATATGGAGATCCCTTTGGTCAGTTGGGATCAGCTGTCTTGGGTGTGCCCCCTCCCTGGCATCTTGTGTACCCGGCAGAGCATGGGAGGCTGGAAAAGTCCTTGACTAGTGTAAGCACTACCCAGCAACAACCAAAACATCAGTGTGTTATCAATATTATTCTCATACTAAGTCCAAAACATAGCACTACACCAGCTGCAGTGAAGAAAATTACAGAATCATAGAATCATTAAGGCTGGAAAAGACCTCTAGGATCGTCAAGTCCAACCATCAACCCAACATCACCCTGCCTTCTAAACCATGCCCTGAAGTGCCATGTCTACATGTCTTTTAAATACCTCCAGGAATGGTGACTCTACCACCTCTCTGGGCAGCCTCTTCCAATGCTGGACCACTCTTTCAGTGGAGAATTTTTTCCTAATATCCAATCTAAACCTCCCCTGATGCAGCTTGAGGCCGTTTCCTCTTGTTCTATCACTAGTTCCCTGGGAGAAGAGACCAACTCCCACCTCACTACAACCTCCTTTCAGATAAGTATAGAGTGTGATAAGGTCTCCCCTTAGCCTCCTCTTCTCCAGGCTAAACAACCCCAGTTCCCTCAACCTCTCCTCATAAGACCTTCTCTCCAGACCCTTCACCAGCTTCCTTGCCCTTCTCTAGACATGCTCCAGCACCTCAATGTCCTTCTTGTAGTGAGGGGCCCAAAACTGAACACAGCACTCAAGGTGTGGCCTCCCCAGTGCCGAGTACAGGGGCACGATCACTGCCCTGCTCCTGCTGGCCATGCTATTCATGATACAAGTCATGATGCTGTTGGCCACCTGGGCACACTGCTGGCTTATATTCAGCTGGCTGTCAACCAGCACCCCGAGGGCCTTCCCTGCTGCGCAGCTTTCCAGACACTTTTCCCCAGGCCTGTAGCATTGCATGGGTTGTTGTGACCCAAGTGCAGGACATGGCACTTGGCCTTCTTAAACCTCATACAGTTGGCCTCGGCCCATTGATCCAGCCTGTCCAGGTCGTTCTGCAGAGCCTTCCTACCCTTGACACTCCTGCCCAACTTGGTGTCATATGCAAACCTACTGAGGGTGCACTTGATCCGTTCATCCAGATAACTGATAAAGATAGTAAACAACTCTATCCCAGCTAAAATCATGACATCTGTGAAAGGCAAAAGTAAGATGACTCTTGTCTTGAGTTGCACCTAAAAACTCTTTCTGATGTGTAAATGTTTTCAGTGGCATTTGAAAAAACTCCAGACAGTGGGTGTTTTTTCTCACGCTTGTTCTTGTAGTCACACTTTAGTGTCAGGAGGGGTTTGTTCACTAAACTGGCCTCCTGACTTTCTGTCCAGATTCAGTGTTCTGAAGAATTCTAATTTTTCCTTTCATGGCATCTGTAGAGGTGATTACACTTGTAGTAATATTGCTGTGGTTTAGGTAGCTGATCATTAAATTAATGTTGTTTTCAGTGCTAAAGAGAGCTAGTAAACTCAAAATAGTTTTGTGGTGTTCTTACAGTTTGTTCTAGGAATAGGTGGCTTCTGTTTCCTGACAGTTTACTCAAGATAATTCCCTAACAGTGTTTTTTCTGGTTTTGGTAAAGTTCTCACTTTGAGGGCTTTATTATGAGTCATCATGTCACAATCTCTCATAATTAATGATTGCAAAAAGGCAAGTTCTCTTGAAGACTCATCTTGGAAGAATAAGGCAACTTGAGCAGTAGTCTGGTCTGTCAGGCTCCACTGGTCTTCAGGTTGAAGGCTTTGTATTGTTCAGGCTGGCTCCAGCCAAGACATTCACTGCTTCCAGTTCGAAACTTTACCTTCTTCGTCTCACTACATATCTTCGCTTCCCTCAGTCTGCAGAATGTTATGTAAGAAGTCATTTAATCAAAAGGAAATACATGAGGAAATGAGTCCCTTCCTAAATCTGAACAGCCCAAACCTTTTTGTTATTTGTTAAAAGTGCAGCTTTTTTCCCCCCGAGAAATGGAGCAGCCAATTGTCATTATTCTGTTTTAATAAATCTCTAATTTTTGTTCACAGACCCCAAATTAGTAAACAGTACAGCTCTACTGCTGCACTAAAAGTTGTGATTTTCAAAAAGATGCCATCATTTACACAAAAGATGGAAAACTTCTTATTGAAGTTTCTGTTAATTTTCATACCTGATTGTTGTAGATGTGCTTGGCAGCTTGCATTCTCCTATACCATATGTATAATCTGCAATTTTTCATTGTTATTGATTTTAAAAAAGCCTTTTTATACATACAAGAAGTTAAATCTCATTTATTATCATCCTCCTAGTTACTGAATACATTTTAGTAAATCTGTACTTAGTACTGTTAGTAGTACTTTCTTAGTACTGTTGCATTTATGTGACAGTAAATCTGTCACAATTTTATTGTCAGTTGTTATTACTGCTGATTGTTATCAGACTATTTTACTTAACTAGAATTTACTGCTAAGGACTTTGGCTTTAGAACCAAGAGAACAATGATTAAGCTGAATCTTATAATGAATTATGACATAAAAATATGCTGAGCTACATGAACTACATGAAAAATTGCAAAAATTACATATTTTGGTGGGATTTATATTGTTATTTTGATATTATTAAAGCATATAGTATATCTTTGCTATTAGTTCTTTCATATATGTATATATATTCTCCTATGTAAAAGGTGAGCTCCAAAAATGTATCAAAGGGTGTTTTCCTCAAAGGAATGCTTTACAGTGATCTTTTGAATTTATAGTTGGTTGACTGTTCTGCGAGACTCTTAACAGGCTGTAATATTATCTATATTTACATGAATAAGAACTTGCTCATTTTTAAACATGGATAAATAAATAGGATGGACATCTAGTGACAGATTCTGTTGACAATGTATTCTGTTTCCTTGGCAGATTTGGAATTCTTAGCTTTTTTAGCTACCTCTAATTACAATATTCTGAGCTAGATGCTTCTCCTCAAGAGCCAATGAGAGTAGCTCACATCTCTAGCTGTTTTTAAAACAATATTTTGTTATATTTAGTCTTAAAACAAGGATAGTATCTTGCATCTCTCAAATAATGTTGCAAAGCTTACTAAGACAGTACATGCAAAGTGGTCTGAGATCCTGAGAGGAAAGGTAGTACACAGTAGACCTCATTCGTTCTCGAAAGTATAATTCAGTTTTCAGAGGTATTTCTGTAGTTCTTTAGTCCTGTGGTAAATAAAATTGATGAATTTTCAAGATAGTTGACTGAATCTAGGTTTTGGTTTTGAAATCTGAAAATTGGACTCCTACATAAATGATAAATGCATTTTATTTTGTTGTGGTTTTTTCCCCCCCCAGGTTGGAGATATTGTAATGGTAAAAGAAGATGAAACATTCCCATGTGACTTGATATTTCTATCAAGTAGCAGAGGAGATGGAACATGTTTTGTTACAACAGCTAGTTTGGATGGTGAATCCAGTCATAAAGTAATAAAATGTTCTACATTTTCTTTTTAAGGCAAAGTTTGCATTTAATTTTTTATACAGATCACACTATGACTTCATGCTTATATGTGTGAGCACATAGGCTGACTTGTGTAACTTTTGTTTCTACCAGTTGATTTAATTTTTTTTAAAGTTTCATTATTTTATGAAAGTTTTAAAACATTTATTTGTGGTTTTGTTGGTGTCCATTATAGGCGTGCAGATTGGAGATAATGCTCGAACTCTGTGTATTTAAATGCTTTTCACAGTGATCTGATTTGCGAGTACCCTGGAAAGTATTTGCATCCAATCTAAGATGATGCCCAATTAGGAGCATTTAAAGGTGCATCTTATTTGAACTATGAGCTATTATGTAAAAGACAGTGGATCTGTTTCACGCTGAACTGAAGAATATCTGCAGATTAATGACTCATCTGTTCTTAGTTTTTTGATCTTATTTACACCTTTTATTTATTCCAGACTTACTATGCTGTTCAAGATACAAAGGCATTTCACAATGAACAAGAAATCGATGCACTACATGCAACCATTGAATGTGAACAACCTCAGCCTGACCTTTATAAGTAAGAAAATAATTCTTACGTGTTTCATTCAAGGTACCCTACCACTAAATTATAAGAATATCATAATGAAAAGATAGTGGCTGCATCTGCATAGTAGGCCCCATGGTGAGCTTGAAGTCAGGTTAGTCTTCCACACATGCTCCTTTCCTGCAGGTAGTTCAGTGGTCTCCAAAGGGGGGTGCGCAAGACAATCCATTGGGGTGCGTGACAAATTTTTAGAGCTTCTATTAATTTTTTTAGTAGAAAATATAAGGAAGAAATTAAGCTTTACTAATATTTAATGTATTGACATTGGCACCCTCACTTAGTCTGTCAGTTAGAGTTCTATGTCGCATACAGTTTGCAAGGTGTCCTCGGGGAAGGGAGGGTATTCCACAACGTGAAGAGGTTGCCGGTGGCGTCCTCATTCATTCCTTTGCTTTCAGCGTATTGTGGAGTATTGCAATTTGTGTGTGCCTGGATAAGTGGATTTGGCTTGATCCTTTTTTAAATACATGGTTCACGAAGTAAACACTTGGAAGTTGAAGCTCATGCTGTTTATAGATGGTGGAATTTCCTGGGACAGCTGTTGAGACATGAATAATGAGAACACATTGGTAGACAGCTTCTGTCTCTGCTAATTTTTACTTGGCACTTTACCTCTCAACAAATCACAGTAGTGAATCTTTCTTTCCAAAGGCACATGGTAATTTTACATCATGATGAATTATAACAAACTGTATGGTGTCTTTAGATGTGGCTCTACTGTGTTGTATATTCTCTCAGCAGAAAAGGTGCTGCTCCTTTGAGCCTGAGAGGTTCCCTTCCAGGGTGACAGACCCACCAACTCCCTGCAGTTTCCTCCTCCATCCAGAATGCTACTGCCAGGCTTTATCCCTTTTGGTTTGAGGTTACCCACTTGGATAGTGTTATTACAAATACACAGTGTACTGGGTCTGGCTGGAATGAAGTTAATTTTTTTTTGTAGCAGCCCATGTGGTGCAGTGTTTTAGATTAGTGACTAGACCAGTGTTGGTAACAAACCAGTGTTTTAGCTGTTGCTGAGCAGTGCTTGCACAGTGTCATGGCTTTCTCTGTTTCTCACTCTGCCCTCCCAGAAACTAGGCTGGGTTGGGGCAAGAGGGTGGGAGCGGATACAGCCAGGACGCTGACCTCAACTGACCAGAAGGATATTCTCTGTTGTAGTGTTACGTTCAGCAATAAAACTGGGGGGGAGGGAGTTTTTCCCAAGTAGCTGTTGCTTGGAGACTGGCTGGGCATCGCTCTGCATATGGGAGGTGGTGAGTGGTTGCCTTTGCATCACTGTTATCTTTTTCTTTCGCTTATTAAGCTGTAATTATCTTGCTTTTGCTCTCCCAATTCTCTCCCCTGTCCTGCTGAGGGTGGCGGGGGGAATGAGCAAGAGGCTAGTGGGTACTTAGTTGCTGTCCAGGGTCAACCCACAACACACAGATAAAGTGTACTTAGAGATATTCAGAGGGAGAATTGCCTATTGGCTTTATGCTTTTATTTTATTTAACTCAGCTGTAGGTTTTAAGTTTTGTAAAGGATAGTAACCACACTGTTACTTACCACAGGTAGCTTAGAGAATAAGATGTCTTGTCTTATTAGAAGATTTAGTCATAATTTTATATTTTAATATGCAAATTTTGCATTCACTGTTCTGTGTATTTTTCTTTTTGTATCCAAATTTCACATTCACTTACTGTTCTGTGTATTTTTGTATCTACACGCTTTAAATATACCCATATGTATCTCTATATTCTTGTTTGCTTCCTGGATAATTAATTGGAAGCTGTTTGCTTACTGTAATGAATACTTCCTATAAAATACTTCTCAAATAAACTATTCTCACATATACGTTTAAAATATTTTAAGTGAGAGTAATTGGCCTTTTAAAAATATGTATATATGGTATATGTGGTGTATATACATCTCTATATAGAGAGAATGACATGTCCTTGTGATGTACATTTAAAAAACTGAAATATTGGGGGATATATACGTAAGAATACACAAATTAGAAGTGCTGTTAAACTACCTGTGTATTTCCCTTGCAGATTTGTTGGTCGAATAAATGTTTACCATGACAGGAATGAGCCTACTGCAAGGTAGGGAAAATCCTGGGTTTTTACTCATTTAAACATTTTTAGGGTTGAATAAGTATCAATAGTGTGAATTGCCTTTCTTTCACCAACATTGTCCTGCCTTGTCTTACTGATAAAATATTTTTCTTTTAGAAGTTTACAGACTGTAATTTCATATATCATAAATATTTCATACTTTAATCAGTTAGATTTTTCTTATTTTATGTCTTTATTCTACTTGAATCTTTGTTTGACATGTATTTAGTTTGTAAGTGAAGTTGATAGGATTTTGAGGGTACTTGGATAATGCACCATTAGCATGGGATCTTGGTAGCGTGCCAAACAGTATGAATAGTATCACATGTATATTTCTCTTATTTTTCTTCTTAGAAATTGAGGAGTTTGAACGTGACAAATACCATGTTTAGTTTTACAAAGGGGGGGGTTGTACATTTGTCCAAAATGTCCACAATGCAGTGCATGTTCAGGAAGGCAACATCCAGGGAAATGCATTTTGTATGTGGTGTAGGAGACTGTGCTCTGTTACCCTGGGTCTGGCACCTAGAAGGGTCAGCTGCCTGTGCAAATAGGTTTCAGCCTGAAGGGAGTGCAGTGCTTTCTGCTCAAAGAGCAGTCTGTAGTCCAGGACATTTTTTGTCCAGCAAATAGAGAATTAAAATGATGCAATACAAAAGAGGCACCAGTCTTTCTGTCTGTCCTCCCTAGGATCTTCTGTCTACCCAGCAAGGAAGAGACTTGCTATACCTGATTTTGTTCAGGACCTTGCCACAAAGAGACAAAACTATAGGAGGGAAAGGCTTCTTGCTCGGGTGATATCCTAGACCCCAGTATATGGGAGGTTACTCCATTCTGGCTAAGTGCCTTCCTAATCTCGATGTGTCTGCAGAGATGTGATTTTCTATGTCAGTAAGCAAAAAGGAGGGGAAGCCTGGCTGCTGAGTATGTCAGTGTCATAGCTCCCTCAGGAAGCACCTGTATAACTGCCCTGCAGTGCAAGAATCTCTTTCACCATCCAGAGTGACCATCTGTCAGCAGTTCTGGTCTGTGTTCTTCCTGGGGTCCCTCAGATAAGAGGAATCAGGCAGAGCATTGTCCACGTCAGCTGTTGCAGCAACAGCTGCCTACTTCCAGGGAGTAGGCATCTTCTCCCGAGGATCCTTTTCACATTGTGTGATGTGCCACGTAATAGTAGATTTCTATAGTCTGCTATGGAAACAAGTCTTTTTTGCATTTTTCACTTTAAAGATTCTTTTGACTTAACAAAGTTGGTTGGAAGTGGACTTGGGTGGGAGAGAAAGGGAAAATAAGCAGAAAATATCTTTTTAATCTCAACAGCGATAGATTGATCTGTGTATAACACTGAATGAGAAGAAAATCTGTGGCATTAAGACTTGTAATCCTTGGACTGCACTATTACAGCAACTGGTATTTTTTACTATATTGGGGTATAATGTCTTATAACCCAAATAAAGAAGGGCAACAACGTTGGTGAAGGGTCTGGAGAACAAGTCTTATGAGGAGCGGCTGAGGGAAGCTGGGGTTGTTTAGCCTGGAGAAGAGGAGGCTGAGGGGAGACCTTATCGCTCTCTACAACTACCTGAAAGGAGGTTGTAGCGAGGCGGGGGTCGGTCTCTTCTCCCTAGTGACAAGCGACAGGACGAGATGAAACGGCCTCAAGCTGTGTCAGGGAAGTTTAGGTTGGACATTAGGAAAAACTTTTTCACTGAAAGGGTTGTCAAGCATTGGAACAGGCTGCCCAGGGAGGTGGTTGAGTCTCCATCCCTGGAGGTAATTAGAAGAAGGGTAGATGTGGTGCTTGAGGATATGGTTTAGTGGTGGATTTGGCAGTGACAGGTTAGCAGTTGGACTCGATGATCTTAAGGGACTCTTCCAATCATAACGATTCTATGATTCATATAACATTATTCCACTGGTTTAAATGGAACTAGTTTCAAGTTTTACATCATAGTTATGGCCCTGAGGTTTTTGTTTGCTAGGAGTTTCTTGATTTTTGGTGGTTTTATACCACAAGAACAGTTTGAATAACATTCAAAAACACTGAACTTGCTTCTTGCTTCGTTTCCATTGCTATATAAATAGAGTCTGACAATTCTGCGTGCTGTCTATAAAGTAGTCCTTGGTTTTGCACTCATATGGTGACTTGTATTACATGTCATGCTTCAAAATATTATCTTAAACTGCATGGGGATCCTTAGAATAATTGCCCTACTACTCCTCAATAAATTATCTTTATGTTTTGAAATGTATACAGTAAGTATGAAACAATACCTTGTATGCCATTTATACTTAAAATAATATGGAAGGATGTATTGTCCTTAGTAATTAATTCTAACATTCAGGACAATATAGTTTGTAAGCCTAAAAAAGATTTGAGTCAGTATTTTTAAAAATAAGCACCTTACAATTAGGATGATTAGTCTTTAGTTAGGTACCCGCATATGTGGTTTTTAGATGCATTGGTTTAAGACTTGAATTGTGAAATTATGAGCTTAATTTTAGGCATATACATACATATATATATATTTAATTTTCACTTCAAAGCCTTAAATACTGCCTAATAATTTTGTTACACAAAATAAAAATATTTGAATAAAAGTAATTTCCTCTTTTATGTGGCTTCCACTAAGGTCTGCTGTTTCTTTCTAAGTCTTCATATTTTGTAATACTTATCTTTTGCAGGCCATTAGGATCCGAAAATCTGCTTCTTAGAGGAGCCACTTTAAAGAATACAGAAAAAATCTTTGGTAAATATTTTCTTTAAATGGACCCTGAAGTAATAAACAAACATTAAACAAGGTTACAACCTTAGAGTTACTACTGAGCATATGATTTAAATTGAATCACTTAATTTAGAAGTTTTTATAAGGTTTACTGTTGCTGTAATTGCAGTAGAGTAACTGTTAATAATGTACAATGACAATAGAGATTTTGGGAGGGGGATTTTATAGTTTAGTCTTCAAGGGTTAGTGGAGATGACTCAACTTCTTCATGTAAATATATGGCTTTTGAACAAGCACTGTGAATTAGTATTGTTGTTCCAAAGCAGTTAATGAGCCTGTTAAAAAAACTTAAATCTGTTTTGCTCATTTGTCAAAACAGATACCCCCAACCAGATATAATTATGGCTGTTAAAAACCAAAACAAAACAACTAAACAAACAAAACAAAAAAAAACCCAAACCGAACAAAACACAACCAAACCCAAATGAAACAATGCCCCCAACACCCCCCACCCCCGCAACGGTTCCTGATCAAAATTTGACTTTCTGCTAGCCAGTGTATTTTGTGTGTATGAATTGTCTTTGTTCCACAGAAAATGGAATATTTTAGCAGAAATAGGAAGCACTAACTGAGATATTTTTTTTTAATTCTTCAAGAAAGCCTAGTGGGAGCGGTAGTTCTGTTGTAACAAGCCACTCTTTACTGGTGACAAAAGGGACAATGATCCAGATCATCCTCTATCATATACAACTTCTGTACTCCGAAGAAAGGTCATAGATAGCCATGAACTACTTCAGCCTGTAATACCAAAATCTTACAGCTTTTTCTTAAAAAAAAAAAAAAAGTAAAAAGCATATATTAATTTAAACTTGCTCTCTTTGCTTTTAATTGTAATCTAAAATAGATGAACTGATATAATTAGTTTGTGGTCAGTATTTCTTTAAACTTCAGAGGACGGTTTTAATACTTCTATTAACTTGCATATCAGGCAGAGATGTTCCTAATACGAGTACTTGTTTCTGCCCTGCCTAACACATGCAGTGTTTGTCATTACCCAGCACAATCCATATCCTAAATTATTTTATTTTAGCAATGTATAGGTGTGCTGGTTTAATAAATACTTTAAATCCATTGTCTTGTTTACAGCTTCTTGTTGTATTTAATTTTCTGAAGTTTAGTGTCTCAGTTTCTGTTGTCAACAGGAAATTGGTAGTATCAAAAGCTCACTTTTTCCATGAATCTTCCTGAAGCAAGCAAAATCAATGGCTACTTTTTATTGTTCTTGGATGTATCCTTTAGTTTAGGCCTATCTGGATTTTCTTTTACAGTGTATTACTTAGATTCTAAAATTAAAGCAAAAAAAAAAAAAGAACTTAAAAACGCAAAGGGATTTAGTCAAAACCGGGCTTTGGTTTGACTTTGATACATAGCACCATGTTAGCAATTGGGAACTGTGACTCTGGAATGGGATGTTAATGCTACTTAAAATTTCCCTCTAAGAACCAAGGTGTTAAAGCCGTTTCTAGTTTTTGAGCATCATCCAAATATTTTTCTTCAGACTACAGAGAATTAAAGAAATGACAGAGTATAATAATCTAATAATTACACTTATATTAAGTTATTGTACTGTGCAATCTTTAGTAAAACAAGTTGTCTAATTTCAGGTGTCGCTATCTACACTGGCATGGAAACTAAGATGGCATTAAATTACCAGGCAAAATCACAGAAGCGATCTGCTGTTGAAAAGTAAAATTTCTAATATTTATTTTGGGGGTGGAAAACTGCATGTTTGGTGAATAAAAGGGGGTGGGCTGAAAGTGTATGTTTCATTGATTTACATTTAAAGCGGTACTTAAAAGAGTACTTAAAATTTGCTTTTTAGTGTAAAATTTTTTTACTTACAAAATGTGTCATATAACAGTATAAATGAGGTTCTCAATACTGAATTTTTATTAAATGTTAAATTTTTTTAAAAAGGCCACCTTAATGTAGTGCTTTACCTTTTTAAGATATGATGGGTTTTGTGGTTTCAGAAGACACTTTAATTTATTAGAGTACACCTACTGACAGTTTTCCAAGATTATGTTCTTCAGTATCCTAACATTCCTATTCATTGCAATTAAGTCTTGAATTCAGTAAAACTAACTCTTTTGATGCACTTCACTTCGGATCAACTGCAGTAACACAAAGCCTGTCTGTGGCAGGTTTTCCACGGTTTAGCTAAAAGTAAAAGTCTCATATAGGCATATATGATGGGAAGGGAAGACACTGCTAACCTCAAGGAATGAGCTGACATTGGTTGCTTACTTCCTTTAAAATAGAGGGGATTATTTTCTACTCTTACTCTTTTATTGGACATCATCAGGTCTGAGTAAGGTGTCCAACCTTGTGATAAAAAGATGTTATTGATTAAGGCAAGGTGTACTGACCAGCTGACAGCCCTTCTCTTACACAGTGATTGAGCAATGATGGTGTCTCTCTTTCTGTTGCTCTTGATGTGTAACCTATGGCCATCATTAGTTCATGCCTATCATTAATGTAAATATAAATGCAAAGTGTTCTTGCTCCTTCTTTTTTTAGATCTGTCTAAAAAGAGTTAAATCATTACAGCTACATAGCAAAATGTTCTTAAAACATTTATATTTCTGTAAAAGTGCTTATGTGAGTGTTTTTATACTGGTTCAGGGAAATGGCATTAAAAGGTCTCCAGATACAAGCCCGGTTATTCTGATTCAATCTATGCTATTGTTTTCACTAATATACTAGGTTTGGTAATGTCATGCACATTTTGGAAACAAGTATAGCAGTTAACATTTTAAATAGAAAATGGTCCTCAGTAATATTTTTCTTCATTGTCAAAATGCTGTAGAGAAGTTATTTAATATCATAGCATTGTTAGACTTGCAGCAAATGTTTGGCTGAAGCACAACATTTAATAATAAATAATAATAAATAATAATAAACTCTGTACTTCATATGCTAATGAAATTTTTTTTTGGCCTTTTTTCCTTAGATCAATGAATGTATTCCTTATTGTATACCTCTGTATTCTCATCAGTAAAGCACTAATAAATACTGTCCTGAAGTATGTCTGGCAGAGTGAACCATTTCGTGATGAGCCATGGTATAATCAGAAAACAGAGCCAGAAAGGAAGAGAAATCTGGTATGGAAATAAATTAAAATAGAAAACAAGTTTTACTAAACCCTTAATTTATAAGAATCCTACTGAAAAGTATATACTGCCAATCAGAAATTGTTGCTTTTTTTGCTAACAGTGGTGACAGTGTATTTGTAGAAACCTTATATATTAAGTTTTTGCACTTACATTGTATGCATGAATTTAACTGATGAGAAAATGTCTGTTTCAGTGTAAAAAGCCTCATGAAAGTCTGTTGGAGTGTCCTTCATTGATGTGAATTACCAAAGAACTGATCTCGTAGCGAGAAATATAGGACTGAAAGGAATCCCAGCACAAATGGCAGTCATATAACAGACGTGTTCAAAAGAATCTGCTGTAGAGAAATCTCTGTAAAAATATCCCTCAAAAGCTTAGTTTCATATAGCCACGTAACTCTGTCAGGAGCACTAGAGACCAGCAACAGAGTTGCCAGTGTCCGATGTCCTTACAGGAGCAAGGGCGTAGTCCAGAATTGATACCCAGATGACTCCAGGTAACAAACTGAACCCATCGGTGCAGAAAGTGTAATATGCATAGAATCACAGAATCATGAAGGTTGGAAAAGACCTAGGATCATCAAGTCCAACCATCAACCCAACACCACCATGGCTCCTAAACCATGCCCGGAAGTGCCACATCTACATATCTTTTATTATTTCACTATATCCTCCTAATCAGACTGGCAGAAAATTTCCTTCTTTACCCTGCATGCATGATGAGCACACACTAGCCACGCATGTTCTAGGTTTTGCATTACTACCAGTAACACTATCTCAACCTACTCAGCAGGTTGACTTATTGACACTGAAATAGTTGAGCCAGGTTATGTGCACACTTTCTACTTATATTGTGAAAATGAAGGGAAACACATTATTTATTAATTAAATGCTGCCTGAAAGTTATGTAATTTGCTAATCCTTCAATGAGTTACTGTAGTTTAATGTATTTTTCTGGTAATCTGTGAATGTGCATTTTATTGTTTTCCTTGTTCTTATACAGGTGTTCACCACTCAATAGTTGCTCTAGAATTTTAAAACAATGATGTGTAACTGTACTCTACAGCTGCGTGTTTGTAAAGAAAAATACAAATTAAAAGTTTTTTCTTCGTGCCAAATTAGTCGTGATGTTATAAAGCATGAAGGCATACATCCTGTGCTGAACTGTGAGCTGTGAAAGGTGGTGCTCTCTGAAAGTTATTAGAAAAAAAATAATTTGCAAATGTAAGTAGTCGTCTTTCAGTTTTTGATGGTACATGAAAAATCAATACCTTTATCTTGTTTCTTTGGCAGTTTCTTCAAGCTTTTACCGACTTCCTTGCATTCATGGTTCTTTTCAACTACATTATTCCTGTATCCATGTATGTCACTGTGGAAATGCAGAAATTTCTTGGTTCTTATTTCCTGACATGGGATGAGGAAATGTTTGATGAGGACACAGGTGAAGGACCACTAGTGAATACTTCTGACCTCAATGAAGAGTTGGGACAGGTAAATATCATTGAATGATAAATTTTTTTCAACTGTTTCTATCATAATGTTTTATTTTAAAATTGTCAGTTCCAAATTTTTTTTTGCGGCTTAGTGTGCATTTTCTTTAGGGCTGATTAATTTTGAAAACAAAATTTGAGATCTTCTGATTTTCAGAATCAAAAATTCTGATTTCTCAGCCAGTAGTAGTATTATATTAGTAAAAGATAAACGCTTTAAGTAAGTAATGATTTCCCTCGGTTGACTATAGAGCGTTTAACTTCCTTAGAGTAAAATTCAGACGGAAAAAAACCCCTTTTTGTCTGGCTAGACTGACACCAAATCTCCAGACACAAGTTTCATCCAGTAAAATGATTGACTGTCACTCTCATTTTCCAAAGCAAATTCTATGTTTATTATTCTGTGTTAAGAAAATCATCACCTTGACACAGATGTGCATGAATGTTTTTTTAGAAAATATTTAGGATCCCTATTAATTAAAAATGTTTTCATAGGTTTTCAAATAAATAAATAACACTATGTATTTCCGTAAATTTGCACAGCCAAACTAGTAATTAACCATTTAGGGACACACATCTATTTGGATAAAAGGTGGTACCAAGTATTTTACTATTATGGGAGACAGTTGGCACTGTCTGCCATAAGATCCTCGTAGAGAAACTGATGAATTTTGAGCTGGATGAGCAGACAGTGAGGGGGTTGAAAACTGGCTGAATGGCCAGGCGCAGAGGGTGGTGGTCAGCAGCGCGGTCTAGTGGGAGGCCAGTAACTAGTGGTGCACACCAGGGGTCAGTACTGTGTCCAGTCCTGATTGTTAATGATCTGGTTGACAGGGCACGGTGTACCCTGGGGAGCACCCAGCTGGAAAGTAGCTTGGCAGAAAAGGACCCAGGGGTCCTGCTGGAGACCAAGTTGAATATAAGCCAGCAATGTGCCCTTACAGCAAAGAAGACAAATGGTATCCTGGGCTGCATTAGACAGAGTATTGCCAGCAGGTGGAGGGAGGTGATCCTTCTCCTCTACTCTACACTGGTGAGGCCACACCTGGAGTGCTGTGTCCAGTTCTGGGCTCCCCAGTATGAGAGACATGGGCATGCTAGAGGGAGCCCAGCAAAGGGTCACAAAGATGGTGAAGGGACTGGAGCATCTCTCATGTGAGGACAGGCTGAAAGAGCTGGGACTGTCCAGCCTGGAGAAGGGAAGGTTCAGGGAGGATTTTATCAATGTATATAAACACCAGAAGTGGGGGGTGTAAAGAGGACAGAGCCAGGTTTTTTTCAGAGGTGCCCAGTGACAGGACTAGAGGCAATGGGTACAACCTGAAACAGGAGGGCCCATGTGAATGTCAAGAAACTTTATTTTATTGTCATGGTGACTTGAGTTGCCAAGGCAGACTGTGGGCTCTCCACCTTAAAGATAACCAAAACCTGTCTGGATGTGGTCATGGGCAACCAGCTTTTGGTGGCCCTGCCTTGAGCAAGGTGAGTGGACCAGATGACGTCCAATGGTGCCCTCCAACCCTAACTGTTCTGTGATTCTGTTATAAAGAAATAACTTACTACTCCTAAATTTAAGCATTGTTCCTAGAATAGGACCCTCATGAGTACTTGGCATTATCAGTACAAATCCAGTGAACTAAATTTTGCTTCTACATTTTTGAAAGATATTATACATCATATTTCTAATGAAGGCTTTGATTGCTAATCCTTATGTGTGGTTGTAGTAAATACCTTCACAGTGATATACATGGTTTATTCCTTTTTTCATGTAACAAGTGTTGATTCCAAAGCAGCACACTGAATGAATAAAAGACCATTGATTGATAGCATTTTGTATCTTGTATAAATGTATTATGAAAATGAACATAGGAGTTGAGATTTAAAAAATCCATATAAATCCTGTCCATTTTGAAAAAAAGTTGAATATGGGTATTGTGTCCACTGGAAAATTTGGCAACTTGCCTTTTCAGATTAATGAATATTCGAAAAGTCAATCTAGGAAGAAAGTTCACTATTTAATAACTTCTGTTACGACTGAGAGCAAAAATTTGTTTTTATTTTGTTTGATGCACTCAATAAATGTCAAAGTTTGTTAAACAATCTGACGAATACTAAATAATTGCCTTACTTCCAGTGTTTAATTCTTATCCTTACATAATGCTCTCAGTTCATCAAATATATATATGCAATTTGTATAGAATACCTATATCCAATATCCAAAATCGAGCTTCTACCAATCTAGCTGTTCTGGTTTATAGTTCAGGTTTTGGTTTTATTTTCAATGTTGTTATCTGTAAATACTGGGACTCATTGTAAAAGATAAAATTAATGAGAAATTCAATGTTGAGACAAAAGGAATGTTTCCAGGGCGCAATAACAGTGCCCATGTGTATAACTGTATGCGACCATTAATCCAGAGTCCTCATTTAAACTAAGACAACTGTAGTGGGGGATTCTGATACCACCTTAAGGACCATCTAACAGTAACTGATCCAAATCTAGGCATGTACATTAAGTAATGATCCCTGGGAAATGGAATTTGTGTGCATTTTGTTTCCATAAATGTCTGTCTTGGAGCGAGAAAGACATTAAGAGTGAAAAAGGAGCTTGAGAGAAGAGTGAAAGTAGGTTAAACACATTATTTATGTGTTATGAGACAAAAGATAGCTTTGCTGATACTCCTGTATGATAAAATCTTTCAGGGCTCACATTTCTGTGGAAGGTGGCTCCCAAAAGAAATTGTTGTCTTCCTTTTCTGAAAGAGCCACCGTAAGGATCTTTAAAGGAGGGTGTAACCCAGTAATCTCAGTTTTGTTAAGAGACCTTGGAAAATCTCTGTTCATATTCCTGCTGTTTTTAATTTGTGCTCATTTGCAGATTGAGTATGTCTTCACAGATAAAACAGGAACATTAACTGAGAACAACATGGAATTTGTAGAATGTTGCATTGAAGGGCACGTTTATGTACCACATGTTATCTGCAATGGCCAAATTCTCCACGATTGTACAGGCATTGATATGATCGATTCTTCTCCAGGGGGAAGTGGAAAGGTATGATAACTCTTTCTAGGTTCTTGTTTTTTTTACAATGAAACATGAAAATTGCACTGTGCTGATGAAGGGAATATTATAAATATAACATCCCGGTATTTCCCTAATCAAAGTAGATAATGGCAGGAAATTGATCACGACATAGACTTTTTCCTTTCCTAGTTTAAAGTAAGATTTAAAGGCTTAAGAGGAAGTTTCCCAACTTAATGCAGCTGTAAAACTGAATTAAATAAAACTGAAAAATATAGAACTTTATCTGGTTAATAGCTGAAGAAATATTATAACTAGTTTCCGTTTAACATGAGCTACAATAGGGAAAACAAGGCAGGAAATTCTTCGGGGGGAAAATGAGTGTTCAGTGCAAACACTGACTTAGTCATCACTGAGTGAAGGTGTGGCCAGATAATGTTTTTTGATCAAATTAAATTACTTTTAAGTGTGACTTAATATAACCACGTCTGAAATGTGCTACACAAAGCATGTATGTGCTGTGGCTTTTTTGCTGCGTAAAGCAAAGTTAGTTGAAAGTTAAGGAGACTTCACCCTGCTCATCAGTTGACATGCATAAATGGGTAGGATAACCGTAGCCAAAGGACAATATATTTTTAAATATATCAATACAGTCTCAAACTGAACTTTGGCCATACCCTTCACTATGGCAAAATAAGGCTGCTTAAAATATGTCGGTGTAATTCAACAGCCTTATGGCTGTCACCCATGGCCCTCTCAATGTGGTCCCAAGGTACACTGTGTTTTTATCTTGGAATTAAAATGACACAGGCAGTTTGTATTGAACAGCACAGAAGAATAAGATTCAGACACAAAGATACAGGTAGAACACAGCCAGGTATCCATGAAATAGAAATCTCTTCCTGGTGTCAGAAGCTGTCATTACCAAACCATCTGAAACTTTATAGAAGTTGTTGCCTCCAGCTGCCAAAATGTCCACCCTCCTTTTACTTTATATAGCTCTGAGAGGTGTTCAAGCCAAGTAAGAAATTGAAATATGTAAAGCCTGCTAATGCTTGTGCTCCAGGTGCTGCGTCCCCCTGTCTGGACTCAGGACTCCTCAAAATGTACCTTGACAAGTATTTAATACAGGTGGTTAAAGTTTAAGCAAAAGTAAGAAAAAAAAAAGCCACCAAAAAAACCCCTTTAGCCACATCTAGGTACACAGAGGAGGCAAAAGATGCACGTTGTCTGTTTTGGACATTAGCAGCTTGACTTGCATGGCAATGCTAGTAGCACTAGCAGCTATTATTCTGTCATTTAGTCATAGACTAAAGAGAAGAGGAGGCTGATGAGAGACCTTATTGCTCTCTGCAACTAACTGAAAGGAGGTTGTAGTGAGGTGGGGGTCGGTCTCTTCTCCCAGGTAACAAGCAATAGGATGAGGGGAAATGTCCTCAAGCTGTGTCGGGGAAGTTTAGATTGGAAATTAGGAAAAATTTCTTTACTGCAAGGGTGGTCAGGCACTGGAAGAGGCTGCCCAGAGAGGTGGTGGAGTCACCATCCCTGGGGGTGTTCAAAAAACGTGTAGACATGGCATTTCAGGGCATGATTTAGGAGACATGGTCGTGTTGGGTTAACAGTTGGACTTGCTGATCCTAGAGGTCTTTTCCAACCTTAATGATTCCATGATTCTATTAAGCAGTTGCGTGGTTACCACTGGGAAAGTCTTGGCTCCCCCTAAAGGGCAGTTGACCTATGACACTGCCTTTATCTGATAACAAATAGGAATCAGCAACATTGCTAACCTTCCAAAAGAAGAGTTTTCAGAGGAATATTTGAAAGTGATCACACATAATGACAACTGTTCCTTTTATTTTTTAGGAAAGAGAGGAACTATTTTTCCGAGCTCTTTGTCTTTGCCACACTGTTCAGGTAAAAGATGATGACAGTGTAGATGGATTGAAGAAAAGCCAGCTCTCAAGAAGATCTTGTATATATATTTCATCATCACCTGATGAAGTTGCTTTAGTTGAAGGAATACAGAGGTATGTGTATAATTTGGTATTATGTAATACTTTTTCAACGTAGAGATGTAATCACTGAAGTTCAAAATCGTTTTCAGCACACAAATTGTGGTAACAAATACCAAATCATCTAGAGCTGATGATTTTCTTAACGTACAGTCATGATTATTCATGTTCAGAAATCAAATAAGAAGTTTGGGGGTTTTTAGGAGGCTTTTTTTGTTTGTTTGTTTTCCTAGAAGATAAGCTCAGTCTTAAATCCTTATGATATCCTTAAACTGGATAATTATATATCTGTTGTATTCATTCTTTTGATGTGTGTTTCACTTTACAGACTTGGTTATACCTATCTAAGGCTGAAGGACAATTTTATGGAGATCTTAAATCGGGAAAATAACATAGAGAAGTGAGTGGTTAAAAAATAACAAAACAGACTGAGTTTTTACGCATATGTTTAATCATTCTTTCCCTACACGTTAATTTTTAGTTAAGAAAAGTCAGAAATTTTACATTTTAGTAGAAAAATTACTAATATTTATAATTTTAACAGATCCTGTAGTTGTTGTATATTTTCATTTAGTCTGATAGTTTGACAGTATATGCAATATGAAATATTAGTATAACAACAAAGGTGTGGTGTGGCATTCATGACCTAATCTAGTAGTTCCTCATAGTTTTACGAACTATAGGTAGTTTTCCTTTGTTATATAATAAATAATATTTTCTTAATAGAAAATGGTATGTACCCTGTTTGTTGTTTACAAATAATCCATATAATTTACAGGAGGGTAATATCAACAGAATAAATTTTTATAGCTGGTTTAAAGAAAATTTAAAACAGATACTGTTTTTTGTCATTTTCCTTTGACATGTAGAATAAATCTTGTAGACCATAATGTGAGTAGTGGTTTCAATAATAAGTAGTACAGCTGTTTAATGGGATGTACATACTTTTGAAAAATGTTACCTTATACATTTCTAGAGGTCTACTGGTTAAGGCTGTTGTACATCTGCGTCTTCCTGCATGTGTACTCTGCTAAACTATACGGGGACTCTTGTACACAAATACAGGAACACTGCTGTTATTCTTCCCCCTATTTAGGGGAATGTGGAGGATTTTTTTCCAAAGGTTACTTCAGACTTCTGTGGCTCAACTCATAAGAACTGGATTCAGTATAATTTGGTGATTTAAGAAAGCACTATAATTATTAGGAATTTTCTCCAAAATGTATCATAGTTTGTAGACGTAGGCCTGATCCAGCTCCCTGTTAGAATCTGTTGTAATTTTTAATGAAATAAACACTGTGGCCTTGCATAGGTTTGAATCCCAGGATGTTGTAAGGACTTCTAACTGAATGGTCTAATTAAATAAGCAGATCTATTTTATAAGCAAAATATTAACAGATGAATCCTGAAGAGATTGGGAATAATGATTGGGGTACTTAGGTTTGTGCTGGAAAAAGGGGGGTTCTCTCAGATGCAAGGAAATAGGTAAGAGAGTAAATGACAGAAGTATATAAACTGATGAATGATACAGAAGCAGCACAAGAGGAGCTTGTGTTCATTTTTCCTCCTAGAAAGGAGAGGAGGAGCATGGGATAAAATCAAATAATAAGAACAATGGCAAATATAAAACCAGTAAAAAGAAATGTGTTTTCACCTGAATAACTTGTCAATCGACCCTTGAGCAAGATTGATGAAATTAAACAGGCACTTTTGGGAGATAGGAATAGTAAAAATTAGAAAAATACTAAATAAAGACTTGCATGTAAACACCTACGCATTTCAAGTTCTGAGGCTATGCCCAGGTATTATAGGAAGGAATTTACTTACTTCATAAGCAGTATGGTGCTCTACTGCAAGGTTTCTAGTCTTCTGCTTAAATGAATTATATTGGCTAGACGTCCAAAGATGCTTATGAACATCATGCAGACAAATTCTGTTTCAAGTAATTAGGAGCTAAGGGCCTCCCTTATTTATTATTGTAACCTGCTGTTTCATTCTGTACTAGTTCCATATTCCACAGTACTCAACATAATTTTCCATGTTAGAAGTCATGTTTTATTTGATATGCTTGAAGTTGTAATAATTGGTTGAGGGATCAGGAAAAGTAGAGTTGTTTAAATAAAAATTCTGTTTCTGTTTCAGGTTTGAATTATTAGAGGTTTTGAGTTTTGATTCTGTAAGACGGCGAATGAGTGTAATTGTTAAATCTTCAACAGGTAGGGCTGTGACATTCTGTTCCTTCTTAGATGTTTTTGTTTCACTTGAATTCATTTCAGGTTTATCAAAGTGTTAGGCACACAGACTGTGATTAATACTTTTCTTCATTAAAAAGGGGACTGGGTACCAGCGTGAATGCAAATATTATTTAAAAAAAAAAGAAATATTTTTGAAGAAAGTAATTTAAATTTTTTTTAAAAAAAAAGATATATGTAGCCATTTTGAATTCCATATGCTGTCTCTTTTAGGTGATATATTTCTGTTTTGTAAAGGAGCAGATTCTTCCATATTTCCTAGGGTTAAAGAAGGCAAAATTGACCAAATACGATCCAGAGTTGAACGCAATGCAGTGGTAAGATTCCATTTTCTTGATCTGTTCATGTGATTTCAGTGTCAAAAAAAAAAAAAAAATCTTAAGTGACCTGACCTCCTGCTTGATCTGGTAACAGATTTGTCTTCCCAGGCACCGAGATTATTCTATGCCAAAGTACACGCAGGCTGTATGTGTAGCAGTCTGTGTTACTCCCTTATTTGAATCTGTCCTCCATCTCGTCTTCCAAATGGTGGTTGTGGTGAGATGTGAACGCGTTAGATATGCACAACTGTATGTTTTACCAGAGGTCATCAATTAGCTTTTTAGTGTGGCATTTTCACAACTGTGGTGGTTTGAATTAACTTTTGAAAGAAAGTGGAAAAACTTTACTGAAAATTTCACCCCTGCTTTCAGTTCCCAGAATTAGCAATTGTGATTTGTTGCCTTTGATTGCTTTACAAGCTCTTAAAAAAAAAAAGAAAATTCAGTAGACCAAAGTGTAGCAGCAAACAGGCTTCTTATGGGGAAACAGTGCAGTGATCATCCTTATACTTAAAATTTTGCTGGCTAAAAATGAACTGTGAACTACCTCATGACCTCTAAAAGAAATTCAGAACTTGGCTTTACCTAAAAGGTAGTATTTGGAGTTGTAAAATACTGAATTTTGTTGTGTCCAAAAACATATAGAACCCATTGCAATGGAATATGACTGCCAGTCTTATAAATAGGATAAAATTTGCTGCCATCCAGTTCTCAAACTGAAAACAAACAGCTTTTTTATCACTTCTCCTTCTTGGAATGGTAATAAGTAACTATACAAAGACCTACTGGATTAAAGTTTATGAAGATAAAGTGCCAGTTAAATGGTTTTGTGAGAGGCAAAATATTTGAGGTGGCAAAAATTCCATTCTGTGTTGTAGCAGGTTTTTCCCGCCTTGCTCAGTCTATATATTCCCTTTCTTATTCATCACACAGTCCGAAAGTCTGATCCAGTCTGAAACACCCACAGCTAAATTCTAGTATTCACTTGAGTGGAATGGCACAGTTGGATTTTCACTTTCAACACTGTCTGTGATGTTTTGTCCCTGTCTCTGCTGCAACACAGTGTCAAAATCAGACCCTGCAGAGCTACTGCTTATATTATTGTGATTTATTCCAACTCATCCTGCTTAATTATACACATAGGGAAGGAGACTTTTACCTTGACTCTCCTTTCCCTGGTAATCTCATACGTCCAGTTAGGTGCCCGAGGTTTGTCCCTCAGATTGTAACTGCTTCCAGGGCAGCACAGAATCAAGGTGACCCATATTCTAGCCTAGACTATACTGTGCTATACTAACTTCGCTATAAAAGTGAATAGTGGGACTCTTCATCTTAACTGTAAAATCATTCCAATTTTTCAAATATTCCAGTGTAAACACCAGCAAGAAATTTAAGAGTTTTCTAAGAGGCATTTTCTTTCTTTTCATTACATTCTTTAGGAGGGACTGCGAACCTTGTGTGTTGCATATAAAAAGCTCACAGCAGAAGAATATAGCAATGCACAGAAGCTGCTTCAGAATGCAAAGTTGGCCCTCCAGGACCGGGAAAAGAAATTGGCAGAAGTGTATGAGAAGATAGAAAGGGATTTTATTTTACTTGGTGCTACAGCTGTTGAAGATCGGTTAGTACATTCATAGTTGTTTATGTTTAATGATGTTACCAAAGTAATTGAAGACTCTCTTGTAACTTTTTTCTGGATTAGAGGTTTATTTGAAAAACCCTTTCTTTGAATTAATTCCATACGCTTAGCTTACTAAAGTTACAGATGGTAGCTTTATAATTTAGTAAGCTAGTGACAATAGTTAAGTGTACAAAAATCAGAATATTCAAGCCATTTGCATGCAGTCTGTGTTGTGCCTTGTTGTACAAATTGTAGGGAAAAGTTTTGATGGAAAGAACTACAAAATGGGTATTGAGGAAATGAAGGAAGAATCTTTAGGTCTCAAAAAATAATCAAAAACTGTCTGTTAAAACTGGGAGGTGACTAGTAACTCAGCAGTACTTCACTGTTTGATGTCATTAGCTGAAAGCACTGAAAATATTTTAAGTGCCTGAGAAATGAAGCATCTTGTCTTTTAGGCTATATAAATGAAAGGTGAAACTTTGAGTACTTTGAAAGTGTCAAACCTAGTTGTTTATAATGTACCGCTCCCCAAAACATTCTTAGATTCACACCTTGGGGAAATCCTTATATTGAAATGTTTTATTTGGTTATGGAACCCTTTCACAGCAACCTCTGAATTTCTCATTTCCAAGCAATCTATCAATGTATGTTGTCAATTGACTTCCACAGACTACAAGAAAAAGCTGCTGACACTATTGAAGCACTCCAGAAAGCTGGAATTAAAGTTTGGGTTCTGACGGGAGACAAAATGGAGACTGCTGCAGCTACTTGCTATGCTTGCAAACTGTTCCGGAGAAATACACAAATACTTGAGCTAACCACAAAGAAAATTGAGGAACAGAGTTTACATGATGTGCTTTTTGACCTAAGCAAAACTGTCCTAAGACACAGTGGCAGCTTAACCAGGGATACTTTCTCAGGGTAAGGAAAAAGTTGAATTTTCAAGCCAGGAATGGGCTTTTGTGCGTTTCGTAAACAATTAAATGATTGATCGATTAACTTAAGAGCTGCAATGTACTGTGTTTCAGTTTCTGTTGTTAAAGTGTGAATTATTGTATGGCAATCAAGTATAAGTTGGTTCCACATAAGTTTAAATTTTCAGTCATAGTCCTTTCTCCATCTCATTTCTGGTACTGCTTTAATTGTTAAAAATTACAACTGACATTGTGATTATATATTTTTCCACTGCAAAATATATTTATTCTTGGCAAAAATTATTGTAAAGCAAAATACTGTTTCTAACTTTTAAAAAGGAAGCAGATATGATCTATTCCTGTAATCAGAGTTAGCATGTGATGTGACTTTCTTGATAAGGCCAAGGCCACAGAGAGCAACAATACATGGCCCCACTGTGCTATTTTTAGGGAAGATTATGCTACATTTACAGACAGGTGAGAGACAACAGCATAGTTCTTAATCTTCTGGTGTGCTTAAAAGTAGTTAAAGTGCCCTAAATTATAAAGAAATCATTGACTTCTGTGTATTTCGAATATCCATAGAAGGATAGGTATCATGTATACAGAAGTGATTTCCTTGAAACATAACTTGGAATAAGATAGTAAATGGCATTAAAAAGCAAAAAACAGGTGTAATGTAAATTATGCCTTATGCAGATAGTAGATGAGGCTACTTATATGAAGCTTAATAGCTGGTACACATTACTTGCCTTTTTTTTTCCCCACTGTAAAAACATAAGCATTGGATTCTAAATCATTTTTCTCATCTTAAGTTGCTAAGAAAAGCAGTTACTGGTCTTCCAGACATAATGGTGCATATTTGCTTTGTTTTTCTTTTTAATATGGAGCCAGTTAGCAAGTACATTTTATATCCCTTTGTACTAAGTTCCTAGGAAAGGGACAGCAAACCAACAGGCATTTGTGATATTATTTTAGCAGAGTTTCTAAAACTCTTCACCTTACAGCTTGAGACTCTGGGCCAGAGTATTTTTCTTAGCACTCCTTATACTTTAAACCTCATTAGTTGAATCAAGAACACTTGTATTTTCAGTTAAATCATATTTCTCTGTCATCTGTACCACATTTAGCTTAAGTCCCACAGGTCCACTGGACTTAGCCACCACACTAAACCCAAAGTATAGGTACTGTAAACGTAGGCAGTGGCTTTATCTCACCAGGCCAACATGTCTTTTTTTTTTTTAGGCATTTCCTTCAAAGCATGGTTTACTTCCTTAAATGTAGACCCTTGAAAAACAATGTTATTTTCTTAATCAAAGTAAATTTCAGAGTACCAAAAAGCCTTTCCCTTTAACTTTTTTCTGGATGATTTGGAATGTGCCACAAAATTAACTTTCTTCCTGCAGCTCAGTTTACCTCACTGCAGTTCTTGGAGCCCTTTCAAACCAACCAAAAGGTCATTAATTATACACTTGTACTCACTGGTGAAGTCACTCAGGTGTCAGATTTCTGTCTTTGAACTGGTGAAGCACTGAATATTTTCAACATAATCCAGAATTTTAAAATGTCATAAATAGCAGCCCTATACAAGGAATTTCCTTTAGAAGTATGTTAATTTTGCAATATTCCATAGTCGTTATTTTTTCATTAATTAATTTTCACAAAAGAACTGTTGCCAAATTTAAAATATCTCTGATAATTTTGCAGTGACTCTTAGTTTATATTTTATCCCTGCACAGACTTTCAACTGATATGCAAGATTATGGTTTAATTATTGATGGAGCAGCATTATCATTAATAATGAAGCCAAGACAAGATGGGAGCTCTGGTAACTACAGAGAGCTCTTTCTTGAAATTTGCAGGAACTGCAGTGCAGTGTTATGCTGTCGAATGGCACCTCTGCAAAAAGCACAGGTTTGTATTTCGTTTTGTAATTGTTTGTTAGCTGTGCACAGATGAAAATATTGAAAGTTAATATTCTGTATGACTTAATATTCTGTATGATAACTGAAAATGTTACCATTCACTTTTGTATCTTCTAAAATGAAAAAAGCAAAAAAAAAAAAAAAAGGGAAAACTTCTACTGGCAAGCAATTTAGATAATGATACACTAGAACGGCGCCCAGCTGTGCACCTGAATTTGATTTATGTACATATTGTGCAAATTTTATGGTTGGTACATGCTGATAAATGAACATATTTAATGATCTGAACTAATTGCTTCCTTTTTAATGTAACAAGCTTTGAATAGCGTACTATCTGTTGATTCCACAAGAACCTGCATTATTTATTACTGTAGAGTGGTATTTCTTCTCTATTTTTAACACAAGTGGGAAGCCAAGAAAGAAGAATCCAGACAGAAAAATGGGTGCATTATCACTTTTAAATGCTTCTTGACTGTTGTATGCTAGTTTGTATCAAGTAAAAACATAGCCTTCCATTGCTGAAACATCTCAATATTGCTGAAGAACTTTTAAAGGAAACAAACATTGGAATATATGCTTCTTTTTTTCTTTCAAACTATCATGTCTGTTTCTCAGTGCTCACACACAGCCCTTATTAATCTTGACAAATATATTTAGCCAGCACTTTTAACTGTCTGGAAGTTTGTAGTTTTTATTTGCAGCTGACTCAGTACCAAATTTACGGAGGTGATCACTTATAATGGAGAGATTTGAAGTAAAATTTTTTTATAGTTACTATGTCAACAGTTCTTAGATATATGCAGAGTCCTATTATCTTTGCTTAAATAGTAAGAAAAACTTTCAGCACAGTTAAAGAATCTTTCAGTCTTTAGTTTAAGGATTTCTTTTGAAATTGTACACTTCGTCTCTGGAACCCTTTCAATTTATTAATGCACTTAGACAGTATTAAGCAACCTCAACATCATTTTCCTTTCTCCTGCTCTTCCTTCTTCCTGTGCACCTCTCCCAAAATATGGAATTATTTGAAAAATGTTGTTTTATATTTGGAACAAATACTTTTAATATGAAGAAACTACTGTGATCTTTATGCATGGTGGTTGTGTTGGGTAATATTGGTTTTGTGTCCCTTCACAGAATTTCTTATATAAGTGTTGCTTATTTTTAATTAATCATATGCTCATGCAAAAGAAGCAAACCATTACAGAGAAGAGTTTTTAACACTATTTTTTTCCAGATTGTAAAATTGATTAAGTTATCAAAGGAGCATCCTATCACATTAGCAATTGGTGATGGAGCAAATGATGTCAGTATGATTCTAGAAGCACATGTTGGTATAGGTAAGTGTGCTTTTTAGAATATTAGTTCAAGTGAAATGACAAAACACATTTACTTCTAAAAAACAGGCAGTCTCAAAGAATCAGGTTATAAGTTTTATAGACAACTTTTAGTGAATTTACCCCAGGAATTTTGAGATACAGTGGTGCTCTCTTATTGATCATTGTCATAGCATTATTATATAATTTTTCAAATAATTGTACCTTTGAAATAGTTTTTCAGTTATTAAACAGCTGCTTAACTTTTTTTTAAAGGAATCATTGGCAAAGAAGGTCGTCAAGCAGCGAGAAACAGTGACTATGCAATACCTAAATTTAAACATTTGAAAAAAATGTTGCTTGTTCATGGGCATTTTTATTATGTTAGGATATCTGAACTTGTGCAATACTTCTTTTATAAGGTAGGAGAATGCTTATTCTAATTACATAAATCTCAAAAACTTAAATGGTAGTATCTGACTATATACAGTCTGTGCAGTCAATGGTACAAAAATGCAGTAATTCCGTAAAGAGATTTTGTTGAATGCCAGATGCAAAGCTGCAATAGGATTATAGTTTTTATCCAGACCATGAAGTGAAATAGCTTTTATGTAGATATACTGTGTAATCTATGATATGTTTAAAAGCAGAATTTGCCTTGTCTGTTTTTTTTCTATTCTCCTCCCCCCCCCCCCCCCCCCCCCCCCCCCCACAAATTCTGGCACAGACTCTTCTACTTATTTTGAGTACCTTTTGGGTTCTCTCTACAATAGCCTTTTAGATCAAGTTGGAAGTAGTATTTCAGAAATTAGCATAACTTAATTTACATTAGTTTCTAAATTCATTAGGATAGTGTAGGTGGGGGAAGTCTATAATATGCATCCCCCTGTTTAGACAGTTTTGTTATGTCTAAACAGTTGTAATCCAATCAAAGTTCTTTCAGTAAGCAATGGAAGATTATAGAAAGGAACTGTCAGAAGATAGTTCAAGGTCTTAGTGTTTGACTGTCCTGTAGTTAGGAGAGGATAAAGTTTGGGGTCTGAGCTAGAAACATCTTAAAATTACTTCGCTGGGAACCATGCTAAGAGAGTATCCATGCTTGCTTATCACAGTTTGTGTCCTACTGTGGATTGTACCTTATTTGCCTCACCTTAACTGAGCTGTGCTCCTGGATTGCAAAATTCTTTGCCCTTGAATTTTGAAACTGTAGCATTATAAGTTTGCTTTCAAAATATTTTAAGTACTTTTCTTACCAGTACTACTGTAACATGAGGATGTTGATGTTTAATGTATACAGCTCTTTCTACTGTTCCTGTAGTGTCTACTATTACTAGTGTTATGGAACTATGATATACATAGCTATAGCATTGTACAGCATATAAACTAGTGCTTATATTTCACTTGACAACTCTGTCTCTTTGTCTTTCAGAATGTCTGCTTCATTTTTCCTCAGTTTTTATATCAGTTCTTCTGTGGGTTTTCACAGCAGGTTAGTTCTTTTTCCCCTCACTGCCATGTTTTCTCTTTGGCTTTTTTTTGGTTTTTTTTTAAAGGGATCCTTTAACACTGCACCTGTTGAGCTGAAAAAATTTCTAGGTTAGTTTACACATTTTAAAAAGAAGAGCGTCCCTTTCAGTTCATATGGTTTTCAGTGGTAATTGCAGTTAAGTTACAGGAATCAATTTTATGAAGTATCGTAAAAGCAATGCTTATTTTCAGAGTCAAAGAATACAAGAAACCAAATTTCGGAAATGGTAATGCAAAGTGAAATGTCTGTTAGGTTTAAGCTTATTGAATGTGGACAGAGGCAATCCTGAAAGATAAGTAGTTTAACTAGTTGTTCATGTTTAGAATTCAGAATGAAAATGGAAGAATACACTAGTCTTCTCTGGGGTTTGCAGGTATGAATTGCAAACTTCAGACAGTTAAAAAGGAAAAATAAACACAGAAAGATAGAGGAAAAGTGAACTGCTGCTCACCAGAAAAGTGGCATCATTCAGGAGAGGATCCAATATTCTCCTTTATAAATTTTTGTTTGGTTGGTTTTCCTCTTTGCTGTTGTCTAATTTGTGCAGGAAAATCTACCTCTTCTTTCTTCTGAATGAGAGAGCAAAAAACAAAGGAACGAATGACTGGACTTGGACAAAAAGAGGATTAAGTTTTCAGGATTAAATTGGGCAGGAGGAGGATTTACTTGGCAGAAAATAGTACTGTTGCTTTGAATTTGTGGAATGTCTCAAAAAAAAGCTCCAGGAGGAGTGAAAATGACAGAACTAATTTTTTTGGTCTGTTTTGGTTTTGACTTCAAATGACCATTGAAAACTTTGTAGGTTTTTATCAAGTATTATTAGGATTTAGATATGAAAGCATGTGTTGATGAAAATTTAGTTGTAAGATTTCCTGTTGTTTTAAGTGCTAAATATAATTCTGAAGGGGTTTCGACAGCAATTTTTACAGCATAAATGATCACCAAATAGGTTTTGGGAAATAAATGACTCTATAGAGTGATGTGCTAAGTTTGAATGCTAGTTAAAATGTTGATACACACACAGAAAAGTAGTTCAGAGGGAAAAAGAATCAAAGATATGTTGGAGTGTTTCTTTGTACAGCACATTGCAGTCACTCACAGCTGAAAAACCTCTGGAGTACTCCCCCCTTCCTCCCTATGTGTCTCCATGTCATATAGACATGGAGGAAATAGGAGATGGGAGTGGATGTGCCAGAGACAAATTTCTGCCTCAACAGGAATCTACTGTTGTTCACTTTGGGTAGTTTGGAGTTGGTCTTACAGTTGAAATGATAGGAGGGGCTGATATGTGGACCAGACTATTAAATCAATCTTTTAGTTGACCCTTTGTCCTCTAGATGAATGGGGTACAAGTGCAGAGTTGTGTCTTGGATCAGTTAGAAGCTGTTCAGGGATATTTGCCTCTATTTTGAAGGGCTATAGTTCTGTTTTTTCTGAGGAAGTTGACTAATTCTAAGTCATGTCATGCAGTGGATCCTGTTTTAACATTAAAACTATCTGATTTAATTCTTTTCCATCTACAGACTTTATACGATACTGCGTATCTAACACTGTACAATATCAGCTTCACTTCCCTTCCTATCCTCTTGTATGGTCTAATGGAACAACATGTCAGTGCAGAGACACTCAAGAGAGAGCCTTCCCTGTACAGGTAAAATTAATACATTACACCCCAAAGTTTGACAGTTCAACTGTGGAATCTAGCTCTGTTATAACCAAAGTCCTCAGGAATTCTGTACAAGGTTGCAGTAGAACATCAGATACACTGCAACAGAAGGGTTGAAGACCACGTGCACAGTCTATAAACTACAATATATAAACTTGTATTTTTACATGCATATTTACATACTGCAGTCCACACCATTTGTTTGCTACACTAGTGAGTGAGAGCAAAATAGAAATTACTTGTTCTACAAATCAAAATTTTATTTATTTTAGTACTCTCTATTTCCTCTAGCCACAGGGAACTGAAGTATTTTAAAAAGAGGAAGTACACTGCTTCTTCTATGTATATGTTTTATTCTGAAAGAAAAGAGGACTGAGTGGTAGTGTTGTATCATAGGATGTGCAGTGTCCAACATTGTCCTCTGCATGTTGTTGACTCACTTCCGTGCATTGAAATTGTGACTGGTTTAGCCACTTGAAATACAGTTCTTGACCATTAACTGCATGTGGCCATCTAAATTAGACACAGTGCCCAGTTTTGATTCTTGTAGCTGCAAAACCAGTACAGTTTAGAGTGGTAACAGTAGATAATCAAAGGGAAAACTTTTTGAGATGTAATATTGGATGCCCAAAGGTTGTTTAATGCAGCGATATATTTCTACCTACGAAACTGAAGAGGAATACAAGATATTACTGTTGAAACCCAGTCCCCCCCTTTTTGTTTCCTCTTCTATATTATAAATGTTTTCAGTTTAGAAATGGTCATTCAGAAGACTCTTTTGGTTTTTTGAAAGCTATCAGAGATTATATGGTCAAAAACATTTGGGTTTTGATATCTAATGGAGTCTATTGCTAAGCCGTTTTGGGCAATAGTGCAGTTGTTCTGGGCCAGATGAGGCTATTGTTAGCCACATATGGTTTTGCACTGTATATTGGTAATCTGCACGGAGAAATTATTTCATATGGTCATCAGGCAGTTTTTAAAGTGCATGTGGTGAAAGTATTGGTTGGTAGTAAATGTTTCTGTAATTCAGGGTTCTCATTTCACAGAATCAGAGAGTGGCAGGGGTTGGAAGGGACCTCTGGAGATCATCTTGTCCAACCCCACTGCTTCAGCAGGGGGCGTTTTAATGTCTCCAGGGAAGGAGACTCCACAGCCTCTCTGGGCAGCCTGTGACACTGTTCTGGCACCCTCACAGGAAAGAGGTTTCTTCTCGTATTTGGGTGGAACTTCCTGTGTTCCAGCTTGTGCCCGTTGCCCCTTGGCCTGTCGTTGGGCACCACTGAAAAGAGTCTAGACCCATCATTCTGACTCCCTCCCTTTAGATATTTATAGGTATTGATGAAATCCCCCTCAGCCTTCTCTTCTCCAGGCTGAACACACCCAAGTGTCTCAGCCTTTCCTCATAAGGGAGATGCTCCAGTCCCCTGATCATCTTGGTAGCTCTCTGCTGGACTTGCTCAAGCAATTCCACGTCCTTCTTAAACTGGGGGGCCCAAAACTGGACACAGCGCTCCAGATGTGGTCTCGTTTAACTGTGTTCTCATTTATTCTGATGTGCTTTATGATATATACCAAGTTGATAGATACTCATTCGATGGGCAAGAACTGAAGTTGTAATATTTAGATTTTTCTGTAATAAGAAAGTGCATGCTAGTGAACAGTTCTACTGTTGACCAGTCCCAGTATTTTTCGTGGGAAAATACTCAAGAAATCCAGTTTGACCTGAAGCTTCAACTCAACTGCAAAATCCTTGTTTTGCATGTTCCACATAAAATTAATATTTTGGTTTGTAACAATATTCTGTATAAAAGTACCCCATGGGAAATAAAGCAAAGTATCCAGAGACCTCTAGTGTTTCCATTTGAAACCTGCACATCACATGCACAGCAAATACTGGAAAACAGATACCTTCTGTAAAAAGATTGAAAGGTAAATGGGTGAAGCACAGAGGAATTTACCATACAGTTGAAATAAGCAGAACTACAGGCAGCAGTTAAAAAGGTTTAGTAAAAATTAAATTAAAAAAATAAAGAGGACATGTTCAGGAAGGATTTGTCTGTGAAGTGGTAGACAGTTGTCATGTGGAAATGTGGTGATTTTGCACGCAATATCTTAATTGTTTTTCCCTCAAAAAACAATATGAGTGACATAATTTTTCTAAGCTGTTTGCACATGCTGATAATGAATGCATATTTCTTGTTTTACACAGGGATGTTGCCAAGAATGCTTTGCTCCGCTGGCGTGCATTTATTTATTGGACATTCCTAGGAGTGTTTGATGCTGTGGTATTTTTCTTTGGTGCCTATTTCTTGTTTGACAACACGGTTGTGACCAGCAATGGACAGGTTAGTGTTGGATTTGATCAAAGGTAATTTTTTGTTTTTTAATGTCGAGTGTGCTATGAACATAGTTTTAATTGTTTTCTTGAGGATTTCTAGCACAGATGGTAACTGTTCTATGAGTTATGGTGAGGTAGTTGGCTTATCTGTTTAGCAGTCTGAACTATGCAATAGGAATTCTGTGTATCAGTAAACAGAGGCAAAGGACCAGGTACAACATATGAGAAATATATATGGTAAATTCCAAGTATTCCCTCAGAATTTATGTAAGTAGTAACTTTTCTGTTTTGTGTTTAACATGCATCTGATGAATATCTGATTAACATATCAAGTTACTCTTGGTAGAGTAGTTATGAGCATAAAAGAGCTGAAATTTAACAAGATTAAAATATTTAAAATCTTTTTTACATATGGCAGCTTGAAATAATCTAAACTTGCTTTGCAGTCACATGAATGCAAATTTTAAGAACTTTTGCATTTTATTTATTTTACCCATTGATATTTTGGTCTATTTTATTTGTGTGCTTTTTTTCTTTTTGCTACTTGCTTCTCTTCCTATCCTCAGCTAATGACAACCAGCACTCACATGGTAAGACTATTGTGGATTTGTCATGATATCCATTTCATCTTTCACTGTTCTTTAATTAAACTGTTAAAGAGCAGTTAAGTATTTCCTGTAATTATTTCAAAATACCACTTAAACCTATAGATAGAAATGTTCTTTATTGCTACTTTATTGCTACTTAAAATATAAAGAACATATAGAGACTATAAGGTATATTAAGGTATATGCAGTGTGGTAAAGAGCCATGAACTTTAAAAAACTAAGTAGGCTTTTTGCTTCCTTGAGTTTTGTTGTTTTGTTCTGTGCTTTTCTGTGACCTACATTGTTGCTGACTCTCTCCGCTATAGAAAATTTATTACAGCTTATGCTATAAAGTGCTTGAATGGCTTTAGAAGAGACCCTCAAAGTGAGAGGAAAATAAACTGGCCACAGTTTGGTTGCCTATATGTAACTTACACGTTTGCTAGAAGTGCAATATTCAAGTATCATTAAATACCATCTTTATGACATCTCTCAGGGAAATTAACTTCTAGTGAGTGAGAGAACATTTGTTACAAAGCTTTTCTCAGGACAGAAGGAATTTCCATTAGACACAACTGTACACTGCAGCACTTCTTTTTCTGCTACCATTATGTTCTCTGTTAGATGTTCAAAACTCTGCATTGGCTTATATTTATAGTCCTGAAAAATTAGACTTCTCATAAATGTACACAGTTTGTGAATGGTTTGTATTGCAAATATTCTGACTGTATTCCTTTTTAAAATTTTAGCTGCTTCTGTTGCACGTATTAAATTCTTCTTGATAAAGCTCTAAAGCCAGACTAGTGCCTAATTTCCAAATTTTGAAAGTGTATGTCTACATCTAGATACCCATGTTAATATTTGATAAAATGTATTGCTTGATGAGACATTATGATTCTTGAGTGTCAGAGTGGGTTAGAAAATTCATCATGATTCAGCATGCATGCTTGTGTGTAAGTATAAAACTTAGAGATTTTGAGTTACGATTTGAGATTTAAAGGCTTGAAAATGTTAGTGTTCAGGAATAGTCAGAGATACATATGTGAGCTCAAACATACATGAATGCTAGTTGGTGTTCATGGTTATTTTCAATTATTTAAATTATGCTTATGTCTGGAAAAAGTCAAGGAAGGATTTGAAGATTTGAAAGGTTTACTGCAACAATATGGAACAGGGAAAAGTTAGAAAGCAGGAGAGGGGATAAAAAGGCTGAATGTAATCCTAATATTATAAATTATATAAGATGATGCTGTTTAGGTTCCAAATTCTTAAAATGGGTGTTGAAGCAAAAATTCTTAATTCTTCTTCCCCTCCAGAAATGAACTAATCACCAGTGTTACAAAACTAGTAAAAAGTGAAGAAAATCAATGTCTTTCACTTAGACTGATGGCTGTATCAGACTAAAATTTGCATACCATTAAGCTTGCTTCCAAACATAATCCCCCAGGATGTTTCTCAGTATTTAGAAATCTGTTTGAAACTGTTTGCACGCTGTAGAGTGATGTTACTAGAATAATGGAAAAGCGTACCTTTAATCACTGAGATTTACTTCGTAAATGCCTGTCTCAGTCATTTCATGGTAAACAAAACTAAGATGATAAAGATTTATCTCTTAATTAATTGTTATTAATTAGTGAAATTGCTTTGTGTATAGTGTTCCACTTTGCATATGACGTGGTTGATGTTGTAAAAACACATAGTCAGAGATCAACTACATAAGGAAGGTAAGAAGAAAAGAAGGCACCGTAGAATTAATTGCAGATCGTAAATGTCATCTCAGTTCACCTATGTAATAAAATGTATTTCCTACATGATTTTTTTTTTGTTTTAACATTCAATACGGAGCAGATTGATGTTAAGCTGGGTTTAGAGATAGGTAGGAAAAACTAAGTTAAAAGGAATAACAGAATGGGAAATACAAAACAGCAGAAAGGAAGAGATTAGTAGAATGATGACTTGGAACAATGAAGATACAACAAATACAGTTGCAGAAGGAGGAGGGGAAGACTTGGGTAGGCTGGGAACAGAGCATAGGAAAATACTTTTTAATAAACTAGATGTTAACAAACAGATTTACAAAAGAATGATTCACAGCCTGAAGACATGAGATAGTCAATGCTGAAAATATATAGCGAGTTTTTCTAACTCACACCATCCCATATTGCTCCGCTTACCTTTCTCTGTCCCACATTAGCAGCCTTATGGTGTCTGGTGTCCCTGTGCTATGACCTCGTTTCCTGAGCCAAAAAGATGGGCAGGTGAAGGGTTTGGTTGCAGCCTGATGCTTTCTGTGTAGCCTGACGCACAGATACAGGGAAAGGTTGTTGCAACTTTATTTAATCTAGCAGCCTTTATTGGATATACGGACACAGCTGTTCAGTATGCAGAAACTTCGACAGTAGGCTTTCTGAGAGATGCCAGATACAACATGAGAGCATTGTAAAATTTAACTGTAAGAAGAAAGTCAATAAATGGCATAATTTGAAGTTCCTGAACCAGATTCCTGTCCAGTTTTAACAGCACTGATTTTTTTTAGGGCACGTAGAATATTGTAGCAATGGCATGACCCTATAAAATTGTTATATTACGTATCAAAGTAAAAGGTCAAAATGCCAAAGGATTTCTGCACTTCATCTTGTGTACTGTACACTTGGTCACACATTGAGTAATTTTAAAATAATGAAATGGTTACTTAGGATAACGAACCTTTTGGCCAGTCATTTGTTTATCTTTTAAATTATTTTCTGTTCCCAGTTGATCTGATTATCTCAGCCTAGTTTCCTATAGACTTCTGTCTTGTGGCTGGCTATAGTCTCCATTCAGATTTTTTCTCATGGCAGTACATTTGTGTGATCCCTTGTCCATGTGGATCCCCTGTCATCTAATATTGGGCAAGCTCATATAGAATACTGTAGGTGGGAAGGGACCCTGGAGGTGGCCCAGTTCAACTCCCTGCTTTGTGCGGTTGCTCAAAGCTTCGTCTAGTTTTTTCCAAGTTCTGAATATCTCTGAGGATGGAGATTCCATAACCTTCCTGGGCAACCTTTTCCAATGGTTTTCTGCCTTCATGGGAAAAAAATTTCTCCTAGTACCTAAGCAGAATTTTTCTTATTGTTGAAGAGAGGTCTGTTCCAGTTCATCTTTGTAATTGTTCTTCAAATATTTGTGAACAGCTACAAGGTTGTTCCTTAACCTCCCCTCCACCAGACTAAATAAGTCCTTCAGTCTCTCCTGTCAGGAGAGCTATGGACTGCTAACCACCTTGGCTACCTGCCACTTGATCCTTTCCAATTTTTTCACGTGCCTTCTGAACTCCGGGGCCCAAAAGTGGGCACAGCATTCCAGGTTCAACCTCACTATAGCTGAGTAGATGGGAGTAATAACCTTTCTTCAGTGGCCATGTTCTTCCCAATTACAGCTCAGTTTGCGGTTTCCCTTATGTGTAGGGAGAGCACACTATAGGCTTGTATTCAACCTGGAGTCCCCTGTAACCCCACTGCAACTTCCTTTTCAGCAGGACCATTGCTCAGCCAGTCAGTTCCAATATGTGGCGTTACTCCCCCATAGGTGTAAAACTTTGCACTTTTCCTTATTCGATTTCATAAAATATCTGTTAGCCCACTCCTCAAATCAGTGGAGGTCCCTCTCGATTGAAGCTTTGCCGTTCATTATGTCAGCTGTTCTCTATTTTTCTATCACCTGGATAATTTGCTTACGATACTCTCTGTGTCACCATCCAGGCCACTGACAGAGATACTCAGCAATATCAGTCCCTGATGTAATCAGTTCACTGATCACCAGCAGTCAACCAAGCATCAAGGACATTGATCACTAAATGTTTGAGTCCAGTGGTTCAGCCAGTTTTCAGCTCAAGTAGTAGTCTGTTTACCCAGCCCCTGCTTCCTTATCTTCCAAGTGAGAATGCTGTCGGAGTCAAGTGTCACATGCCTGGCTAAATTCAAAGTAGACTGCATCCAGTGCTCTCCCTCCTTAACTCCTTAACCTGTTGCTCCCATACTGTTGGCTGCTCCTTTTCTTCCCAAGCTTTGCTGTTAAATACTGGGAGCAGGTTTTGCTCATGAAGACTAATATCCAGAATATCGAATACTTCAGTGTTTTCTTTAACACCTTCCACTAGATTGTCCTACAACTCCATCAGTGGACTTACATTTTTCCCTTTGAAACAAGGATGCCTGTAAATATCCCTTTTGTCACCCCCAACACCCCTCACTAATCTTAGTTCGAGCTGGGCTTTGTCTGTGTGATTTTGTTCCTCTGCAGCCAAGTAATGCTTTTATGATACCTGTTTGCTACCTGCCCGTATTGTCATCTCCTGTATGCTCCCATTTTGCCTTTTTGTTCATTGAGAAATGTCCTGCTTGGCCAACTGAGTCGTCTGCTGAAATTTCATGGCTTCCTGCAGAAGAGAGTTCATGAGATCTCAGCAGTTTTCTCTTCCAAAATCATTCAGCTCTCTTGAACACCCTTCTGTTTCATGGGTGCAATGCCCTGAATAAAACCAAGTCTCTTCTCTTAAAATAGAGTGTCCTAACTTGCTTACTTCTCCAACATTTCTCTGGGTCCTAAACTTGGTCATCTCATAGCTGCTGCAGTCAAAGCAATCGTCTGTGACTGCCAGTTCTTCCCTCCATCAGTATTAATGATCATTTCTGTCCACTTGAAAAGCTGAAGTGTTTTTATTTCATTATGCAGATGAGGAGAACATCAACCACAGTTCAAAAATGTTTTATCTTAAAATGTATGTAGAACATTTATGTGCTAACATGGCTTTGGTTATCACATCATTTCTTGTATTGTTAGTCATCTGTATAACATGCTGTTGAACCTCCAAGAAATTGTGGGACACCAAGGACCGCAGAGAAGGGAGATCAGAGAAAAGATTACATCCAAGAAGACTGATGGAATTATTGCAGTTCATTTGTAAATCTCAGTGATTTGTTAACTGCGCTATACTTCATTTTTATTAAGAAACATACCTGTGAACTGTGGGTTTTTTCCTGTCTGTATGAAATCTGAGGTGGCACAAGGGCAAGAAACCAAAACAATTTGCACTGGATAGATCATGTAAGAATTCAGTGTTGTTACTTAAGCGTCAATTCCCAATACAAAGCAATACATAGCTTTAAGAGGTTTATTCTGGACAATGCACGAAGTAGTGGACGATATTATCTGTAACTGCTTTGGACCATTTTTTCTAGGTGTTTGGAAACTGGACCTTTGGAACACTGGTGTTTACTGTGCTTGTATTCACGGTTACATTGAAGGTAAGGTGTGCTGTATTTTATCCACTGAAACTTTCTTAGAGCTTGTTTTCTAGTTGCTGCTTACTTTTATTGGTTTCTCTCTGTGATTGTACTTTGTCGTGTTAGTTTAAATTGGTTTCAATATAGATTTTGCTATCTGCCTTCTTAACTCTGCTCAAAATTGAAAAATGTTTTTTAGCTAATTCTGTGTGGAATCCTTCCCTTTTTTTCATCTCCTGCTGATACTCTGTTGCTGCTAGATAGCAATAACACCGTATAATCTCGTTTGGGTTTTTTTTCAGCTTGCACTAGATACACATTATTGGACGTGGATAAATCACTTCATGATCTGGGGATCACTGGTATTCTACATTATCTTTTCTCTGCTCTGGGGAGGAATTATTTGGTATGAACTCTAAATTGCATCACAAATGTTATTTCAGAAACAGTTGTTGCAAAGTTGTTACATATTTCACTTTTTTGTCCCATACAGAATTAAATTTAGCTTTTATGTATTGCAGAACTCCCAATAGCAGTCACATTCTAAACAAATCAGTAATGGTACAGAATGCTCAGCTCTTCTTTCACTGAATGGCTGCTAAAATATCCTTAGAGAACACTATGAAGAGAAGAATAACAGACTTCAGACTGCCACTGGAGCTATCTCAGTAGAATCAGTCAAAAGTAGTCCAAGGTTTGGTTCAAGTAGCTGAGGCTGTCTATCTGAGGCAAAATGTCACAGAGTAGGTCACAGCTATGCAGTCTAGGGCTAGCCACACATCTACTCGGCTTGTCTTGGAGGGAACTAGCTGTAGCAGTCTGAATTAGGGCCAGGGAGTGGAAGTGTGGATGACCAGGAGTCCCGTGTTTGAGCTCATTATTTGCCCCCTTACTTAGCAAAGTAGATTTACTGTAGATGTCTGAGCACCTACTTGTTCTACTGTTGGTAAGAAGGTTTTTAAGAATTAGTATAACTCTTGTACCTAGCTGATTGAAAGTAGTGGTTTGGGTTTTGTTTTTTTTTTTTCCTATTAAAAAATTCTGTGTACTTGAAACTGAAATTTTTGGGAAGGAGATAAAGTTGAAACAGGTTTCAGTTCTTACTATGCCTGGTTGCCATCAGGAACTTGAATTTGTTTTTCTCACCTGTAGAGTGCCCAGTTACAAGGTTATCTTTTCTAACCTCTTCTGCTGGAACTGTTCTACCTTGTATACATAAGTAAACATTTTGAGAGAAAGCAGAGCCTAACGGTTGCATAGTCATTTGAAGTAAGGTTTTGTATTTCAGTGTGTCCTTTGCAAATGAGTAACCACCTGTCAACTCCTTGGATATTCAGTAGTCTCTTCTTTTTTTCAGTAAGATTAGATCTCAGTTTCTTCCGCATCAATATGATTAGGTTGCAGAAGTGACATTTTCCCTGCTGATGTTTTCCAGCCAGCCTTGCTGTGTATTAGAGATGTGACTATTTACATGCAGCAGTATATTTAACTTAACTACCTTTTTAGAATGGGAAGACTTCTATCAAATTTTAGAATCTATCAGGAAACTGCCCTACTGATAGGAGGGCTTTACACTGCAGTCTTGCTACACACTCTCTGTTGATCTTTGCTGTCAGTAAACGTGGCCTCTGGTTCCCATTGCTGAACAGTGATGGCATTTTAATGACCTGACAATTGCCATGGAGATACAGGGAAACATGGAAGTGAAGGCAGTGAAAGTAGGGGCAGATTAAAATGTGGTAATAGGTTAGGGAGCGTAATATGAAACTGTCAGAGATGCATAGGGGAGCTTGAGGAGTATGAAAAAAAGGTGTGGTGAATGAGCTGAGGATACATACAAGTGAGTGTGTGATGGGAAAGAGGAGGGAAGTGATGGGTGGGACACTGAGAAGAAAGGTGGTAAATATCTGGGGCAAGATAAGGAGTAGAGGGAAGAGCATGAACAGGATAGGAATGTAACTTAGTTTATCTTCACAAAGGAGAGGCAGCATGGGAGGGAGGATAGCCTAGTATTTCCTGCAGCATGGAAGACAAGAGGAGAGTAGTAGGAAAACTGGGATGGATGACTTCCCATAAATGGGGAAGTTGAACCTGAAGTATTTCATCACTGTCATAATTTTTACATTTAACATTGCCAGTATTTATTTTGTGTATTGAAGTGTAATATCTATTTACTCTTTTTCCTACTAGGCCTTTTCTCAATTATCAGAGGATGTATTATGTGTTCATGCAAATGCTGTCTAGTGGTCCTGCGTGGCTGGGTATAATTCTGCTCATAACTGTCAGCCTTCTTCCAGATGTTCTCAAGAAGGTCTTATGCAGACAGTTGTGGCCTACAGCAACAGAAAGAATCCAGGTAAAAATATTTTTCATTGTCAAAGTTAGTTTTTTGTATGACAAGTCTTGTAATAATTAGACCACTTTTAAGCTTAAAGACAAGATTAGAACAGAGGCTCCCACCTGTGGTGTATAACACTGGTTGTATACCAGCCACTTCTGAGTGGTACAGTGAAAGAAGCAGCTGATTATTTACATGGTGGCATTTACCTGATCCCTGGGGCAGCCCCTGTGCCTCCCTACCAGCAACCACAGGAGATCAGCTGGCGAGGATGGTGGGAGGCAGGTATATGGGTCAACATGATTCCTAGTTTGAGGACATAAGAAGGGTATCTTGGTCAGGGTAGGTAGGAGGCACGTAACAACAGCCTGGACAGCAGTTGTTCCTGCTGTTGTGAAGTATTCAGAGGCCCTGCCCACACCCCTAAATTGAAGTAATTATCTTTCAGACCAAGTCATTCTGCTGCATAAATAAAACTCTCATGTAGACATTTTAGCATTTACCATGCAAGCTGAGCGTAGTTATCTAAAATGGAAAACCAGCTAAAATAAGCTAAGTTCAAAATAAAACCAGTAGGAAGGGAGCATGCGATTTGATTGAAATACCCTTTAAAGTAGGGATTTGCAGTTGCAACACTATACCAAGGGACTCTACAACTGCATGTGTGTTTTGAATTAATCCAGAATTTATACACTTAAAATAAATGCGATGAATATAAGTATGTTGGTAAGGGGTATGTAGTAAACTCATGCCAACATTCATGTTGTGTGATCTGTGGAATATAATATTTCCTTACCAAACTATTCTGTACTAATGCTGTGCCTGTTACAAAACCACCTCTCTTTAAACTTATTTGTATTCTATTAATAATTATTTCCTCTTTTATATTTCAAATTACATTTTGCCAGTTATGATACATTATCTTTACATAAATGTGCCTTGCTGTGCCAATGGGAAGAGTATTTTAAAATCATTGGCACCTCTTTTCTGATAAGCCCTAAAGGAGAAACTGTTGTGTAACTAATACTTGGTCTTCTGGGGCTGAAAGGGAAGCCAGTTTCTTTGAGGTGCATGGTACTATTCTGGAGCCATCAAACCAGCCCTGATAGAAAATTTTACCGGTATTTTTGACCCCAACACACTTTGATATATGTTAGAAGGTGAAGGACAGGTAGAGATGGTGAACCTGAAACTTAATGTTATTGCCCTTGCCCTTTTCAGCCCATCAGCCACCACTGGTAGGTTAAAATAATGAGTTTCCAGCAACGGTGTGCGTAGGGATTAGTTAGCATTTTGATGTTCATTTGAGAAGATCTTTGCATTAAGGAGGAAAGGAATAAAGGAACTTCGTTTCCAAGGAAAGTAAAATTTCCCCTTTGGCAAGGGTAAAAAATTCTTCTCTCGTGTCTGCAAAGTAAACCCCCTTGCCATTGTTTTGTACCCCTTGAATATACAGTTGTGAAAAAGGCCCACTTCAGGAGGAGAGGAAAGATTAAAGACCAGCAGAAAAGCATTCCCAGGCAGATAAGCATTTAGTGTTTTGCTGTTTCAATACCTTTAATAGATGTCACTCTACCATATATGCTACTTGTGGAAGAAGTTGATCTCGGTATAGGTTCTGCATGCTTAATTTAAAAGTCTAAAGAGAGATAGTGTGGATGGGTTAATGCAAATAAACAAACTAGCAAACAAAAGCCCCAAGCAGAGGTGTTACTGCATTTCTTACAGACATTCTATGTTAGTGCTGGAAAATGAATCAATTTTAAAGCAGACTTTGGGCTTAACACTGGCAATATTCATTTTTTAATATTTAGTAGAAAATTTTTGACTTTTAACCAGATATATCCCTTGTGTTTCTTCTTCCCTCTCTTTGTTTCTTCCTGTCTTCCAATCTGCTTTGTCTAAATAACTGCTACCTTGCTTTAAACATAAATGATGTGCACGGTTACTTCCTACAATCTTCTGGGGAAATCAGACTAAACATCAGTGCCTTTCTGTTGAGCAGTCCACCATCTTTATGCTTTCTCAGACTTCAAGCAGTCTAAGTTTCTAATGGAACAAAAGGTGACTTTTTTCTGCCTTTCTGCATGCTTGGCCATTTCATTCAAAGGACAGTAAAAAGTTTATCATCAGAAGTTATTTACCGTACTCATTATCTCCATTTCTGATTCACGTCAACTATGTTTTGAAGAATACGTTTTAGTATAGTTTTTTCCTTCTTCTGTTTATCTCAAAGATTCTGTGAATGGTTGTCACAATCCATCACTATCGCTATCATTTTCGTCGCTGTTGTTACTGAATTTTACATAATGTTTCTGCCTCAAGAATCTAGGATTCTTAGGTCCTCATTTTAATTATTGATCTATCTGTAGGTGGATGCATGTCATGCTTGCTTTGCACCTGTGTAAATGGAATAGTTGCCACACAAAGCAGTTAATCCTGATTACGTTGATTTTACTAGTGTAATACAGAAAATGTGGTACTGGAAGCCATTTATGCAATTTTTGGAATATATTAATGTATCTCCTCTGCTGTGATAGAAGAAAACCCAACTTTTTTATTAAGTTATGTCCAGCATGCATTTTGAAACTGAGCTCTATTTTATGAAATCCTGTGCTTTTCCTAGAAAGAAAACAGCTCAAGACCCAGAAATATTTGACATTTCATGTAATAATAAAGTAGAAAAAACACTAGTAAATCTTGGCTTCCCTACAGTCTGCAAGAAAAGTCCTTTTGACTTAATACTAGGAGAGTGTTGGTTTCCATTGCAGGTTTTATATCTTTATTTCTTAACTGGTTAAGACAAAAACATTTTTTTCCCCTTCAAAAATGTAGAGTCAATAAAAATGACCGTAATTATGTAAGTCATGGGGAAAATGCACAAAATTTCTTTTTCACTGTTGAAAATTCTGGGTAAAGTTGGCTTTTAAGTGCCTTAGGATTGGTTTGAATTGAGCTTTTAACCAATTATTTTTAAACTTACTGCATTCCTATAAGCTATATGGCTTTCTTTGTAATAACAGGGTTTCTGGAAGAGTTTAACACAGGACTAGCAGCCACCTTCCAGGTGACTAAATTAGTTCTTCTCAGGCAGTAAGATCTCATAAAGCCTTTGAAGCAATTTTTATGCTTCTGAATTTTTCAGTTACTTGAGCCACTTCACTGTGGTGGGTGATTGTTTACCATCATTACCATTCAGAGGGTTTTAAACATCCCAGATCTAGTTCTGGGGTTTTTTTGAGAGAACTTTTCAGTGTTACATTTTTATATATATATATGTGTGTGTGTGTGTATGTATATGTGTATATATATGTATACACACACATATATATTTTTACACACACACAAATGTATGAATATATGCATACATATATGTACATACAAGTATATGTATGTATATGCATGTGTATTTATATATACACAATGTATGAACTGTTGTCTTTCTTGGGCTAAAACATTAAATCTGCAGAAGCTTTGGAGGAATCTGTTGTCTTTTGGTAATTTTGGTCAAAATCTGCTCATGTCTCATACCTGTCCCGCTGACGCTTTGGCTCAATGAAACAAGCTGAATTTTGTGCTTTAACTGGAAATTTTGCAGCTGTGAGGTTTCTTTCAGCCTTTACTTTTATAAAGCAATAGGGCATTTTTTAAATATATCCAATCTACATTAATTGATTATATTTCCTTTCTCTTTATTCTTCTTTCATTAATAGCAGAAGCTCAGCAACTCTGTTGCGGAAAATACAAATTTACTTTAAATTATCCTCTCTTCATTTTTATAATTGTCACTTTGACAGTGTTTCAGCAATCCCAAATATTTTGTAGCTGAAATACCAGGTGTTTTGGTTCTGAGCTGTAAATAACTTCCATGCTTTCGCCCCTTTTTAAGAGATATTTTTCTTTTTCTCTTTGCTTCTGACTGATGTTTTTTAACTTCACTTTCACTTCAGTCACAAGATCGGCCCATCAGCCTCATTATGAGATCTCTAGCCTTTGCTGCCCTTGGGGAAACCCAAAGTGGTACTTTTGCCTGGGGAAGCCTCTCTAGGGATTCATCATTCTTGTGTTCCTCACTGGGCTTAGCTGCTGTTGAACAACTGCATGGGGCTCTTAGAAAACTGGTCACCAGCAAACCGCTGCCTTTGTCACATGCTGGACTGCTCTTCTCTGGGAAACAAAGAAATGGATCTTGCTGTTGCAGTATTTGAATCCCATGGAAGAAGTTACCTTGGCAACTCCCCTGCCCTCTCTCCCCGTGGTGTTAAGACTAAGCTGTAAGTCAGCCTTCATTAGCACTGGTCCCATCACCCCCGTTTGTAGTGCTCCCTTCAGTGTACAGTTGTTCTGGGGAGTAATGAAGCGGGACGTCCGCTCCTTAATTTGGAATTGATTTGGCCTCGTCGTGTCACGGTGACCTCTCCCATTCAGTACAGGTAATTGTCAGAGGGGCAGGACACACAGCCCGCAGTACTTAGTCATGGTACAGTTTAAGTGCTTTTGAGAGTAATTAAGTATTTTTAACAGAGTTTGAAATGAAATTAAAAACATCCTCAGACTGGCTGAAAGGATTAACCTCAGGATCAAGAAATAGAAGCCTTGTTTTACACTGGATAACCTTTCCTTTTTCAATCTATCAGAAAATCTGTCACTTTTACAGGACTTTGCTACAGTAGTTACATTTCTACCAAATGGTACGATTCATTCACATTTTCCCTCTTGTGTTCAGCAAGAGTCTCACTGTTTTTCCTCATCCTTGCAGAAGAGTATGAGACATAAAACAGCCCTAAATGCACTGGCGAACAGCGATGGGCCACTTCTTGAAGGAAATCTTTCAGCTTCCAAGCCATAATTAGATCAAAGCTAGGTAACAGTACTGTACGTGTTGCCAGTTTGGATTAATTTCTATTGGTGAAATGTGCTATTTACAAATCAACGGTTTCCTCCAGAGTTTTTGATGTACTGTATCAATATTGATACAAAATGATTATGTTTTACTTGGAGAGCCTAGTTTTTGCAAGAGATGTTCCATGCCGCAGGTAAGATCTTTTTGTCTCAGACACTTAATCATGTAAGGCAAAACAATGAATCAATACACCTGTATTAAAGCCCCGTAAATACATTGTGTTATGTATAGGTGTTGTGTGACACTTCTATAAGAACTGCAGTTGTTACTGCAGAGTGTACTCACACTACAGTGTAGAATACATAAAGTCAGAAGTAATCCTCACACATTAGCAGTTTATCCATCATCTCTCATGCTCTTGAATACACATATAGACCAAATGCAGACAGTAAAACAGGAAGATAACCACGCAAGAAGTGAGTTACCTGTGAATAGGACCTTGGGTCAGGATACCGGGGCTGTATTTCTGACGGTTTTTACCATAGTGCTGTGTTCTGTTTAGACCAGCGCGTCGCTGCCTCGGATCAGGAGAGAAGCGTGATAGTCGTGCCAAATACCTGAGACAGCAGCAGGAGCGGTGAGCTCCTAAATCCTCAACATTAGGGCAGCAGAATTAAGTTCCCTGCTTTACATCATCTCCTCGCCATACCACTAACATGTATAAGCAAGAAGGTACACTTTTACTCAGATATATTCCCACCTGGATGCCTTATCTGCTCCAGTCCCTTCATGCTCTCCTGTCCCCAAAAGCAGCACGTGAGGAACTAAGTGAAGGTGCAAAGTACCAATATGTGAAGAGGACAAATGCAATGTAATGTGCTGGTGTAGGCTGTAGGGCTTAAAGGTAGCTGAGAGGTGCTTTTGATGTACTTTTAATGACTGCTAGACAAGTAGTAGTAGAAAACCCCAGCTTTCCTGAGTAGCTTCAGGCATGGCAGATTGAAAGCGGTTGCCTTGGAGCTATGTGTAGAAAAAACCCACAATTTTATTTTTAGAAACATATATGGTACCTAAAATACTTCACTTTCTAGCTGGAAGAATAGGAAAAATAGTTACCATACAGTGTATGACTACTCCCTCCGACATTTCCAAAACAAGATCTGCTCATCTGTTACTGATTATCTACATTTTCCTGTATTAATGCTGGTATTTGGTCTATATGTGTGTTTACAAGAATCCAGGCCTCACTGTTGGTGAGCAGTTTGGTATAGTTTGCTGACTTTTCCAAGAATAACTGTTGTGAGAACTTTCTGATTGCTCTTGGTTATGCAAGAATAGTGTTTCAACCTTGTGATTGGCATTAAAACTGTAATATTAAATCTTAAACTATAAGCTACATCATTAATATTTATTCTGTGATTTTGTTCCTTTTGCTACTGTGTTGATGTTAACAGGGAAGGAGGAAGGGGATGATTAAGAATAAAAGATTAACTGGCTTATATAGTATTCACAGAGAGAGTGATTTATAACATTGATTTGAATCATGCTTGTAATGCATTTATATCTTAAATACTGTCACGTAACCTCCATGCCTCTATACCTGGAAATTATCTGTGCATTTAGTGAATTTATCTCATTTTTCTCACTGGGGAAAGTGCTGTGCTAATTTTCTTCTAGTTTGTGCACGTCTTCCAGGGTCTCATCACGGTACCATGTTGTTTCTGTAGTGCTGAATATTCCTGAGTGGAAGTGCCAACTCTGCCAGAGTGTGGAGTGATTATGTGGTACAGAGAAATTTTACTGGGCAATTAGACCAAGGCAGTATCATGATGTGTAGTATAAACTGCCTGTATAGATGCTACATGTGACCTAAAGCAAGTCTGAAATCAGATACTGCTTAGAAGTACAAAGCAAGTGCATTAAACCTCTGGAACTTTCATCTATTAGCACAAACCAACTGTAAAGAATTCCCTCTCTTTGGAAGTACAGGGCAAAGCACTTGAATCTGTTCTGTCTTAAAATTCCCCATGAGAAATCCTGACTAAATAGTTCAGAGGTAAAAAGGTGTACCAGGAGAGATTGCGAAATGAAGTATAAACCTGATTTAAAACAATTCAACTTGAAAGTAGTTGTCCTCGGAGTCATATGTCCTCTAAAAAGCCCATTGGACACAAGAGGAAAATTTTTCACCATGAGGACAGTCACCCATTGGAATAATCTCCCCAGGGAAGGGGTTGACTCGGCCATGTTGGGCACTTTCAGGAGTCGTCTGGACAGGGTGCTGGGCCATCTCGCCTAGACTCTGCTCTTCCCAGAAAGGTTGGACTGGATGATCCCTGAGGTCCCTTCCAACCTGTGATCCTGTGATTCATTATCAGGTTTAGAGATTATATGTAAAATTACGCTTGGTCCTGTAAGTCTTAATATAAAACTAACCATGTTGAAAGCGGTTGATTGCTCAACAACATGAGGGGTTGTACCTTTACATGAACCAAAATAGCCAGAGTGGTGATCTAGTGAAAGGCATTGTTACGCCAAGGGCGCAATGCCCCTATGAAAGAACACAGTTGTAGACATTTAGCTCTGAAATAATCTATTTACTGTGTATTTGTTTTTTGTTTTGTTGTGGTTTTTTTTTCCCCTTTTAACAGAATGCATCCAGGCACTGTCGGGAGCACATGTCGGAATTCACACCTCTTGCCTGTCTGAAAAGCCCAAGATACAGGAGCAATGACCACAGCAGTTCCCCAGCAAGAAGGTCTAATTCTCATTCTAAAAAAATTATATTTACGCACTGGAGAGGAGTTGATTATTCAGTACTTCCATCTGTCTTTGGCTATTCAAATAAGCATTGCCGTTCCAGTGCAGGCTACTGCTACAGTGGGTCAGGTTTGGAAACGTCCGTATGACAGAACACCAAGTCAAGCCTTTAAAAACTGTATTTTTGTTTATTTCTTTTTTCAGGAAACAAATAAACATGTCACAGAAATATATTAAACTATACGTGGCTTTTGCTGTCTGAGGTAATGTTCAGACAAACAGGATCAAGAGCTAGAAGTATGAACCCTTCCAGGCCAATAGGCCTCTTTTTATGTTTTGAACTACTGGAGCAATGAACAATCTGCACAGTCTGGTACTGTGAGACTTGGTAGCACTAAAAATTCTCTTCATCCTGTGTCAAGACTTTTGTGCATTTACTGCTTCTGTCATCTTTAGTCATTTTCTTTGTTACTTGAAGTGTATAGTTTCGGTCAGTAACATACATCTTGAGATCAACAGTTTTAATTTTCAGCCAGAAGCAATGACCTCAGTTAACTCCAATGAAAGTCTCCTAAAGCATATTTAACAAGTGCTGTTTCTGATTTTCCTCTGTCCTTTTTCTTTCTTTGCTCTTTCTGTAGAACAAACTGGTGTTTCCTCTGTGCAAATCTGCTTTCAAGAAACACTCTCTAATATTCATTTCCTTGTAAGTGGCCAAATCAGGGCTATGTCTGGTTTTCAGTTAGTTTTCCCCCATAGAAAGATAGGCAAAACAACCCTTGTGTAGAGTTGTGTACATGCTATATGAAGTCAAGCTGGCTGTTAAATAGGTAAATATCACCAATGTTGAACTCTACTCAAAACCAGAATGTAAACATTTTGCCTGAAAGGTCTTTGTGAATTTGTCAAAGATGCACATGACCCTTTGTTCCCACTTCCTATCCCTGTGATAGTCAAATACGTGTAGCAGAAAGTATTATATATTAAGCCTTTTTTGACACTTTTTTTCCTTAAAAGAAGAAGAAAGGCTGTTTTTCCAAATAAGCGTCTTTTACTGTCTGGGTTCATCCTATCGATTTTTATTTTTGGTGGGTTTTTTTGTGTGCGTGTGTCTGGTTAAACGCTGGCTAATCAGCTTGGTAGATGTATTCTAAAGCACACAACTGTTAACTTTTTGCAAGCAAACCACGAGGTGGCACACGGCTGATTACTAACAGTTGAACTATAGTTGTGATATAGAAACTAGTTTGACTGCAAGGATTTCGTTTGAGCTACTTTAAGAATGACAGCCAACTTGCACTTCTGTTTTCTCTGCTACATTTATGTTATTTGTACTAATCCAACTATTAGCTGTGTCCTTGTCTTGTTTCTTTTGTCCAGTGTTTTATTTTGGGGTGCAAAAAGATCTGAAGGGGTAATCTGATTTCATTCAATTTCAGCCTGGTTGTTAGAACTGGTCAACAACCACAGTCATTACATACCTCTGGGAGGACGTTAGCTAAAAATTTATTTCAACTTGAAAACAAAATATTTGGAATCAGAGCTGCGGCCTTTATTGGAAGACTTGGTCAAGACATTGTTAGTTGTCTCTTGAAGGGGCTGGGATGGCAGAGGAAAACTATTTCCCATTTTGTGTTTTAAGCAAACCCAAAGGCAGAATAGTTGACTTACTAATTTACTCTTTAACAAAAGAAAGATCAACTCACTAGGAAATGTTCCTCACAATATTCAGAGTGATTTTCACATCGAACAAACGGTGAAGTATTATTAAAATGCCCCGGGACAAGCAGAGTTTGCAACGCGAATTGTGAACTTTTCAGTATACCAAAGATAAGAGAATTTTAAGAAGTCTAACGGTGAGCACCACAGATGAAGGTGTTTTTACCATTCGACATGTGGCACTTTTCAGTTTCAAAGAATGTCCTCAGAGCAGTAACATTCTGAAATACATACCTATGCGCGTGGATGTGGGTGCGTGTACATATACTTGCCATTGCAGACTTGAATGTTGGTCAGTTAGAACCGTCCCCTACATAAAACACTGGTGTATATATTTTTAAAAAGTTAATATGGGTATAAATTTTATACCAGTAGCAGTGACAAATTTCTTGTGTGTAGTTAACAAATTATTTGTAATGTATTTTTTAGAAAACTTAAAATTGCCTTTGCACTGAAATATTTTTCATACTGTAGCTATTTATAAATCTGGTTTACGCATGCATTTGTTAACACACCATTTCTATTTTTTTTTTAAGTATATGTTTTGAAGGCTTTTTTTATACCTATGAGTTTTGGCCACTTAAATTTAGCCTAGAGTGGAGTTGTGGCTGAATGTTAAAATTCTAATGAATGTCCAGTTAGAAATATAGGTCTATTGCTCTGTCAGTCTCACCCAAACTATCGACGTTTTGTTGGTATTTGTGATAGCGGCGATTAGGGCGCCATACTTCCAGTGCTATACTACTGCTGCTAGCTTTTATTTACTCTGTAAAGCCTCCTGCTTTTTTACTTTACCGAGTTCCATACTTTAGCCTTAAATAAGGAGATTTTTGCTTGATGTTTTTGAAAATGCTGCATTCCTGTTCTGCCGACTAACAAAGCGGTTCATTGCAAACTTCCTGTTGCCCAGCGCTTGGGAGCTATTGACAGCGTTATTCAGGCTGAAACACCTGTATAAGTGCTTGGGAAATGTTTAGTTAAACATGTCATTTTTGGGAGGAGAAAGAATGCTTGAATTTAAGTGGAAGTTTCTGCTTTGGTTTAGCAATACTTTTACCTTTAAAAGTTGGTACTGTTTGTTTGTTTGTTCAAAATAGAGCGTTTAATGGAAAAAAAAATATAACATCAACTCAGTTTCACTCGATGTGCTTTTGCTTCAGTCCCTGTCACTATTGCCCTGCAAACCTAGTCCACTGCAGCAGGTGTTAACTTGGAGTTTCACTGTACATGGATCAGACAACACGAAGATGAAGAAGTAGCAGTTAGATCAACATTAATTAGAATGCTTTATTATGGTTGGGACACTGAAAAGAGACAGATTTTTATGTATTTAAAAAAATAATTAATTAAAGGGGGAAAGTATAAAAATCTATGTAACTTCCTAACTTGCCTTGTTTAAATTGTTGCAGCTTTAACAGCATAGTGTCTCCATAACTGCTTCTATAAATGTCTTGAAACCGGTAAGCACTAACCAAATGTATGTGAAGACTTAGAAAGTATTTCGAGCTTTTCGGCCACTGAAGTTCGTATATTCCTGCAGTGGCTTGTGGCAAAAGACCTCTTTTGTTCCACCATGTACAATAATTGTTTGTTCAGCCACTTAATGGAAAAGCTTACAGTTTACTTTCTTGCTTGCATTAGCCTGTTTGTCTTGACCCAACTGGCTTGCAAATAAAAAAGGAAGAAATGGCTTAACTGAGCAACCGCACTACTTTTCTTTTGGAAGCCAGTGGGATCATTGTGCTCATGCTACTGTCTCTGTTAAAAAAGCTTTAATGGAAATATGTGAAAGTACTATGAAAGTGGAAAAAGTATGTGATTCTACTTTGCAGAATAATCTAAAAATTCAGCTTATAGAGCTTTAATTTTTTACATTATGAAAATTTTAATCTGCGTTGTCTCTGGCAAATTCTGCACTACATACACACCGCATTTTAAATGTCCTTTCATGATCTAATGTAAAGTAGAATCTGCGGAGGTTGCTGTACGGGGGCTGGGGGTAGTTACCTGTGCATTAAACATTAAAGATGTCTGTAGTCATCAGCACCAAATACTGATGCTTATTTTTAATTGTACAATTATAGGTGCATTTATTGGAAAATAAATCAGCCTTCAAATCTAACGTTTAGATTATCCTATACCACTTCATTTATTTGATTTGAAGAGTCAGTGTGTGAATACGTTACTACAAAGTTTCTTTTCCGTGCTATTTTTAACTCTTATTTCTGTAGATAACCAAATATAACTTGTTTATATTCAGTCACATTTTGGATCCTTATGTAGAATATATAAGCAGGAGATATGAATCTGCTTGCAATAAATATAAACATTCAAGACTGGTTTAATTTTGCTCACAGTAATTAAAATAATTCTAGTATGAATATGAGATGGTTTCATATTAGTCTGTAATAAAATGTAAGTAGATGCCAGAAAATGGAATGTGTGTTTGGTTCTGTTATTAAATATGCCTCTAGTCACATTTATTTTCAGAGAGTGTATGTAGAGGCTAAAAAAGCAAGCTAACAAAAAGGGAAATTTGGAGAAAGCTGGCCCGTGAGTGGGGTGCGGGGCTTGGTGCAGAGCAAACAGAAGCCGGGACCAGTCCAGGAGAGCTTTGTTCCTCCTGCACAGACTGGCTAAGCGCTAAACTTCTTTCCAAGCTCAACTCATAAGCTACACGTGAGAAGATCTGGATTTCCTTACAGTTCTGCAGCACGGGGTGCCCAGAGCTATTCCTCCTTTCCTTTGCAATGTTGGCAATTTAAAGGAATTGAATTAAAGGCGAAAACAACGTGCTTTGCCATCTGAATCGGTGGCAGCGGTCACAGATTCTTACAAAAGAGGCCGAGTGTGCAGAAACACCATCATTTTGTTTCATTTGGTGGTACAATATTACAGGACTCTCTGTAGTTCAAAACCGTTACAGACCGTACGGTGCACTGGCGCAGTCAGACGGAAGGTATCCTGCACAGCCTCCAGGGAGCCGCCGCAGCGTTAGCTTAGCTGCCCTCGTCTTCCACTCTGCGGCTACATGGAATGCTTAGGCACCGTGCTTGTTTATCGATTTCGCGCTTCCCATAATAAAGATTTCGGAGTAGTGGGTTTGTATTTATATGAACCTTTTATCCAAACAGCACAAGCGTATTGTACACGTCTCCCTTTTGTACGTCAAGAAATTCTGTGTTTCTACTGAATTGAGCTTCTGGAGAAGTAGTTTGAAGGGGAAAAACACCTTCCATATTTACCTTTTCCCTTTATTCATGTAATACAGAAAAAATGCACAAATTGCAATTAGAAATATTAAATTGAAAGTGTTTTTAAAAAAATAATGTGATGATGCATCTGGATTTCAGGAGGAACACAGTAGCAAGAGGAACAAATTCGTTCATAAGTAGACAACTTTTTATTTTGCATGTAAAAATACGTTTACTCAAAGGAAAACAGTAATTGTTTTCTGTCAGAAATAGCCATAAGTATGTCATGCTTTATGCTTTAAAGACTGTCAGAAACTTGGTGGTTTCTGAAGAGTATTCCAAGTTGAATAGCTTATGTTTTCCTTTAGCTCTTTAAATTATGCTCTTTTAGTAAGTTACATTGTAGAATTAATTGAAAACTCTTTCTTCTGTGAGACTACTATTTTTTTTTCCTGCAATACTGCTGTATAAAATCTTTCCTGAAGTTTATTTTGGTATGAAGTGAGGCAGGCTGGAGACAGACTGAAGTTTCTTGGTTTTCTTTTCTGCATATTCTGATTTCCTCAGGTGATACTCTACAGGAATTTTAAAGTAGTATTTGACCATTCCACTAAGGCTTTGCTGGTGTGTTTCCATTACACGTACTCACAGGTCTTTCCGTTTTAATTTCACGCAAATGCTAAAGCAAAAATCATAGCCATTCAAAGGCTTCATTTACACCGTGAAGTGATAGGACAGGGATAAAACCAAATGCAGCCATTAACTCATTTCATTCTACAGAACAGTTTATCTCCAAATGCCCCCCCATGCAGGTTTAGATGTGTAACTGGAAAATTACAGCGTGTGATCAGTTCTTTTTTAACTGGTGACTCTTCATAATTTAAGGGCTTATTTTCCATTCAAAGGAGACAAATAGGAGTAGCATCCAGTTTTAAACCACCAAAAAGTTTTTGGTTGTTTTCTGTTATTCGTTTCAGTTTAGAAATCTCAGGGTGCATTAAGCTTTTAAAAATACACACAATGCAGTGTCCTGCTTGGTTCAGAGGCTCCCTATTCAGATTGCTAACATCCAGTCTCCTTATTGAATGCGGGAAAAACTGATACGCTCATTGTTCCTAACAAGGAAAGCAACGTTCATGGTTGTTCAAAAAGCACATCAACACTTGCCTTGAGATTTTAAACATATTTTCTAAAGATACTTCACACTGACATGTTAACCAAATTTGAAAACTAGGTCTTGCAATCTAATAAACGCTGAGCTTTCGAAAAGAAGACAGACACATCCTGGTCCAAGGTTCGAGAGCGTCAAGTGGTATGTTGTCTTTTATTTCAGAGAATGCTTCCAACCAAGTAGGCAGCCTAGGAGAGTATTCTTCTAGGGAATGCTGAGCAGCTTGCTTCTAAGGCAATTATAAACTACATACCTAGAGAAAGTTGTCAATATTAATTTGGTTGAAGTCTAACTGCTTATTCCCAGCTACGATGATGTACTGTGTTCCCTTTTATTTTGATATAATTATGGTCCAGAAAGAAAGGCCTCGTCTCCTAAAGGATTTCAGGCACAAGACCACAAAGCTTAACACTGATGCAGTGATACAGCTCAGTAACGGCTGGGATGCGCTTGGCTTTTAAGTGACTCTTCTTAGAAAGTCCAAACTATGTCTTAGTTTAAAGTTTGTGCATCATTGTGCTGGAAGGAACTGCTCCAGATAGAAAAAAGCTGAAGATCTGTCCACTGTAGATTGTATTGCAACGCGAGTCGCTTCTCTCCGTCCCCTCGGATAAGGCCCTCAGCAGATGGTTTGGAACCACCTTCCTTGGAGGCCCCAGACTTCTGCGTGCTCTTGGGAAACGCCCAGCTGCGGGGTACCCTCTGACCGCACCGGGTGTTTGTTACAGCAGCTGCACGGAGAGTGAACTTGCGTCCGTTGTAGCGCGTGTCCGGAACAAAATTCCTACCGTTAACGGCTTTGAGCCTAAGATGTTCTTACTCCTGGGTACTGCTGGTCTACGTGCAACGTAGTACGTGCTTACGGCAAACGCTTAGAGCTGTTGGAGGTAATTGTGGGACTTCATTTAAAATCTTTTTTTGCGGGGTGTAAGTTTACATATTTGCTCTCAGCCTAGAAAGAAGAGATTTTATTTTTATAAACAAGTATTCTATTCAGTTACTTCTATTTTCCAGTCCAAAACCAGCAAAAACAAGGAAACAAAAAACCACAGCCCTACCCTTTTACACTAAAACGAGAGTAAAGCTGATGAATTTCACCCCCTGCCCTGCCACATTACTAACTGTCTTAAAATTATCTTGGTCTTCTAGTTACACGTCATATCTGGAACTTTTACTAGCACCTGAAACGTTGTATACAACCATACAGTAAACCTTTGGAGAAAATTTTTCTTAAAATGCGATTTTACTCCTAAAGCTGATCATTTAGTTGAAATCTTTATTGTACACAATTGACAGTCTCTTGCTGCCATCTGCACAGAAAAGATGAATTAATGGTATTGCAGCAAAGAGCTTTTCAAATCCAGCAATTAAATATTTTGTAAATCAATACCAGTGCTGGCTAAGTCAGCTGACCTAAATTCAGTAAGTCCCACTACAGCCATTTCAAGAGCCTTGAGGTCTTTTTTTGCCTTTTTTTTTTTTTTTTTTTTTTGAGGTCTCTGATCTCCTTTCCTTACAGGTGACTCCCAATCTCTCTCACATAAAACAGGAGCTACTCATAGAATCATAGAATACCCTGAGTTGAAAAAGACCTGCGAGGATCACGGAGTCCCAACTCCTGACTCCATCCAGGACAACCTAAATGTTAAGCCACAGGTGTAAGAGTGTTGCTGAAATGCTTCTTGAATGCCAAGAAGCCTGGGGCCCTGAGCGCTTCCCTTGTTCCAGAGCTTGACCACCATCTCCACGAAAAGCTTCTGTCGAATGCCCAGTGTGAACTTCCCCTGATGTAGCTCTAAGCTGTTCCCTCACGCCCTGTCACAAGACACCAGAGAGGGGAGCTCAGCACCTCCCTCTCTGCTCCCCCTCATGAGGAAGCTGTAGACAGCCGTGAGGTCACCCCTCAGGCTCCCCTTCTCGAAGCTGAACAAACCAACTATCCTCAGGCGCTCCTCATAAGTCATGCCCTCTAGTGCTCTCACCACCTTCATTGCCCTCCTTTGGCCACACTCTTGCATTTTCACACCTTTTTCATACTGTGAGGCCCAAAACTGCGCACAGTACTCGAGGGGAGGCCTCACCGACGCCGCGCTGTACACAGCCTGATGTGCTGACCGAGGGATAACAAAGAGTTTGAGGGAATTTGGAGAACAGCGGCTGCTTTGACCAGCCAGCAGGAGGAACTTAGCATTTGGTTAAGTGAAAAAATTTGCACATGCAAAGAAAAAAAAAGCTGTATGTAACTCAGGATTGCCCATTCTAAGGGTTCAACTAGGGTTTCAAACTTCAACGCCTGCTCAGCTCTTGTTGTCCCTGTAAGTAACGAATGGGATACATATGTTTACGTCTCCCCTTTCTTACCTCTCTTCTAGAACCTGACGGGCTGTGGGGTTCCCTTTCCCTCAGAAGTCTGTTTCATGCTTCATTCTGAAAGAAGGACACCATTCCTTCCACATTTGAGCAAAGCATAGTCCCACATGGGGTAGCAAGAGAGATCTCTCTTTTTCATGCTGTCCCAGAGGAGCATTCAGCAGGCAAACCCGCAGATCTGACGCAATACGGTCACCAGCACAATGGTTACTGCCCTGGTCACTTCTATCCAATAAATATTTGGACATGTGCACACAAACACCACAAACTGCCCCCACACCCCGGTGTGAATTTCACATGGGAGATAATCTGTCTCTTACCTTCCTCCAGCGCAGCACACTCTTGCTTTTCCCAGGTCTCTTTCTAAGCAAATTGAGACTCCAAATAAGCCCATCCATCCTTACGTCTTTACTAAAATTGTGCATGTTTTGGAAATTAACCCTCTCCCTGTTGAGTCCATTTATGCTGGTTGCTCAAAAAGCATACATGGTCTCACAAGGCTTTTTCAATTTTTCTTCTTATAGAAAGTTGTGATTCGAAGGAATTTTTTAGCCCACTTTGTCTATTGCAAATTACCTGTATCCATAATTTTGGCTTGAGTGACACATGGCTTGAATGACCTGACCACTCAGACATTTGAGGGTCTACAGGGAGAATTTTAAGTGATAGTATTTGTAAGACAAGATCCTTTTTCCATATATACTTAAAGAGTTTAAGATAAGGTAGGAAGGGAATGGCTATTTAAATTCTAACACACACACACCCCCCAAAGGAAATTCTCACCCATATCTGAAAGATACATTGCCCTTGTACTGATCTGGTTCTGCATCAATCATGATTGTATCCTTCAACTAACTCCTGGCAATATGCCACTATCCCGAGGCCCTGGATCCTTCCATCGTAGCCTATCGGAATAATACTCATGCGCTCAACTTTGGCATCCTGTATTTCCAGATGGAGTTCATGAGAACCATCTGCCAACTCTTTATTTCCAAATATGCATGAGCACTGAAATAGAGAAAGTTGAGAGATTAACTCAATTTCACTGGCAACTAATCTGCCCATTTGAGAAGTCTCCACCCTTACCCATTGTTTAAGAGCTGTTGCTATTTTAGAACAGTAAATAATTGGTTTCTAGAAGGCACTCAATGTTTTTTGTAAGGTTAATATCCAACCAACCTATTCACTTTTTAGCTGCTTCAGCTAATGAAGATTTACATTGCCCTGACTGTTCCCAGAGGTGCACATTTAACAATTCTCATTTATCATTATTAATTTTATATCCAGGTATTGAGCCAAGACAGTATGTTTGGCATCCTACTGATTTAAGGAACAAAGTGGATGTTGTGCGAAAAGCCCAGACCGCTGCTGCCAGGCACCATACTACAGAACCCATGATACTCTTGTCTGTTTTCTCATCATCTACGTGCGGATGCTACGGATGCTATATTAAAATATGTTGGCTTGGGAGTTAGGAAAGCATTACAGTAGCATAAAAATAAATTGCACTGATACACAGTAGAGTGCAGTCATCTTCTCACACGGATTGTCCTGTCAATCTGATGACTGTCCGTTTTGAACATTCGCCTCATCTTTCCCATTACTGTTTAGTGACATTTCATCTTGCTGCCATGTTACGCCGCTCTTCTAATAGGGTTTATGGGTTGCAAATCCATTTATTCTCTACCGCCGCACTGAATGTAGTCAAAACTAACATGCTCTTCCTTACTAAAATTTTTAAAGAATATCCATGTTTTTGTCCAGTCCCAAACGCTTTCTTCCCTCGACCGCGAGCCTCCGCCATTACGATGGTGAACTATTCAGCCTTTTCATAGCGCGCAGTCCAAAACTCTGATCTGCAGTTTGTGTTTCCCACAGAACAGACAGCAGCACGTCACGACTTTGAAATCCCTTCTACCTGTACTGCGGACCAAAGCACACCGTGTTTCTAGTTGCAGCTTTTCCACTCTCCCTCTCTGCCTCTTCTCTGCATAAGCCGAGGCAGGAATTAACTGGGAGCTGAGTACTGGAACAACTCAACATCAAAACATGATCCAAGGAGCCAAACGTGAGGTTCAGGCTCAGGCCCTGACAGCTGCGTGTGCGCAATGCAGGTGCCTAAGCTCCTGTTACAGCCAGCAGAGGATTCTCTGCTGGATGGGACACTGAGAATAAGAACAACAAATAGTACCAACAATGTATTTTTAATCATGACATTCAGCCCAAGTCCTTTACTATGTATTGTATTTGTTTGTGAGACATTAAAAATGTATTTACTGTCTAACAGTACCTAACATAAGCACATTAACAATTTCAGTTCTTTTTTAAGCTCTTGGGAAAGCCAAGAAAATAAATCAACGAGGAGGGAAAGAAAACATACACGGCAAAGGATGCTTTGCATCCATCTCCAAGAAAAGAAAGACAAAATATTCTCAGTGCCTTCTGTCACTATGACAGCATAGACACAGGAACATGCAAAATTCAAAACATGACTAGCAAAGGAAGAATTTGGGGCTCCTTGTACAAGCATTAGCAGGATGGACTTAAAGCCTCGTCCTCCCACATGACTTTTTTTTGCTAGTGGCCGTGTCCCCAATACACAGATTAGGGCTAATCTTATTTAGCTGACAAGGTCTGGACCTTGCAGCCTGAAGCTGTGGGGTTTTGTAGGACCTAAGCATCTTTAGAGTCCCAGGTCTCTAGCCAGGGAATCTTCTTCCTTCCATCTTGATGTATTCCGCACTCAGGGTTACAGGCAGATCTGCCAGTCCTCCCAATACCTTTAACGGCTGTGGGACTGCTAACGAGAGGCCTGGCCTGACTCTTATAACCCTGAAAGGAAGGAAGGGAGGAGAGGAAAGAGAATTACATGCTCCACACATCACATATGCTTTGCAGGCACCAGAAGTTGGAAGAGTCTGATTCTGTGCCAACCACCGAGGAAAACAACCGGACAGATTTTCCATGGCCACTTCCAACGCTAGGTATCTCACTTGCAAAATCAATGTACAGGGAGATGCTTGCCCTGTAGATTTCCCCATGCCTGTAGGAAACTGCCTTCTGTCTTGTCACAGGCCTTTGAGACAGTGTTGCTCAGGGAGAGCCATACCCAACTCCTCCAGGCCCCTCTGGAAGCTCTGCCCTGCAGGGTAGCTGTGGCAAGCGTCAGCTGCACAGGCACAGCCTGCTTTGTGCTGCTAGCACTTTCCACACAGTGTTGGTTCGATTAGAATGAAAAAGCACAGAAAAGCCCTTTCTGGATTTCAGAAGAGTTCGGAGTTTTTAACCCGCCCTTTTAGAGCAACATAAATGAAGAGTCTCCCTCCACATTAGCTACGGTTTCCCTTAGTCCCAGTTTCTGTTGCTACAGATTTCCTAGTACCTTCCAATAGGAAGGTCCCACCAAAGGATTCCCCTTTATCAGCTGATTCCCTGGAGATAATTTTCTTCCTGATTTATTCATTTTCTTACATCTTACAAGACTGGAGTGTATCTTCACTTTCGTTCCCGTGACTAGCTCAGGGAATCATGGCAATAAATGGTAGCAGACTTACAATACCTTACATCTCAAGAACCCCGTGTGTCCTCATGCAGGATGTGACAATGCTTAAGAAGTCTCCCATTCTATCATCTGGTTTTTAAAGCCCAAGCCGGTACCCTGCTTTTTGATCAAAACGAGTTCAGGAAGGGCATCAAAGAGCAGCTGGTGTGCACATTTCTCTTTCCTTGTAGCTAACCAGCTTTCTTCCTACTTAATACATGTATTTGAGTGTCTTGTCTATTTGATTCCTCCCCAAGCCAGTTCCTTTCACCGCAATCCCATTCGTTATGGCAATCATCCTGTGTTTCATTAAGAACTCTGGTGGGCACAAAAGGACCATCGAGCCATAACAAGATGAATCTTCAGCAGCACCCTTTTGATAAAATCTAAATTGCTATGGGCTAAAAGGACTACTCTGGGCTATGCTGGTATTAAGAATGAGAATAGGAATAGACTAGACTAGACTAGACTAGACTAGACTAGACTAGAATAGAATAATTTAGGTTGGAAAAGACCTTTAACATCATCAAGTCCAACCATTAACCTAGCACTGCCAAGTCCATTACCAAACCACGTCCCTAAGCGCCATGTCTATACATGTTTTGAACACCCCCAAGGACGGTGACTCCACCACCTCTCTGGGCAGCCTCTTCCAGTGCCTGACCACTCTTGCAGTAAAGACATTTTTCCTAATATCCAACCTAAACTTCCCCTGGTGCAGCTTGAGGCCATTTCTTCTCATCCTGTCACCTGTGACTTGGGAGAAGAGACCAACCCCCACCTCGCTACAACCTCCTTTCAGGTAGTTGTAGAGAGCGACAAGGTCTCCCCTCAGCCTCCTCTTCTCCAGGCTAAACAACCCCAGCTCCCCCAGCCTCTCCTCACAAGACCTGCTCTCCAGACCCTTCACCAGCTTCGTTGCCCTTCTCTGGACATGCTCCAGCACCTCGATGCCCTTCTTGTAGTGAGGGGCCCAAAACTGCACACAGCGCTCGAGGTGCGGCCTCACCAGTGCCGAGTGCAGGGGCACAATCACCTCCCTGCTCCTGCTGACCACACTATTTCTAGCATATTCAGCTTGAATTTTCAGCCATAGAATTACCCTGAAATCAAGAGTGATTCCATTATTTATGGTGTTATTTTTAGTGAGTTCTCAGGATTTGTATTAAGGTAAATATTTCATAGCAGAGGAGGAGGAATTTCTGGAGATACTTTACACCACCAGAAAATAGAGTATGATTGCACAGTGTCCCCTGAGCCTATGAGTCATGTTTGTTAATGTTCACGGTGTAATAAGATGACAGGCTAGGTTTTCTGGTAACGTATTTTGCTCGCATCTTGCAAAAACATGGAACTGTGCAGCCTGCCAATGGGTTTCTCTAAAGTCCAGGCTCTTCCTTTTCCCACTTCATCACATTTCCGTTATATTTGCCACTAATGAATCATTCAGCCCAGTGCTTTATTACACATATCTCAGTTGCTCTGATTTTTTTTCAGACTGCTTTTGTTTCAATCAAATTGTTTTACATTGTTCACTAATTATTGCCACAATTATAAAAAAGAGAATAATTGTCAGTCAATTAAAAAAAAAATATTGAATTTTCTCTTCCCTGTGGACAATCATCACTATTTTATTCTCACCATGCTTTAAAAGTCTTCCTAACATACCCTGGAGAACTCTTCCAAATAACAGCTTTGAGGCTTAGTTTTCTGCATATTTTTTTTTCAGTAGATTACTATGATTTTACAGTTTCTGATTCTGTACAAGACGTGGCTCAGGCCAGTTGCTCAATAAAGAAATGTCTCAGATAGTTGATAGACAGAACTCATGTAATCTCTCCCTTAAAGCCAACCTGTTGGCATTTTATAGCCCCTCCAGACTTCATAACTGGCAGAAATGGGTACAGCTCGTACCAAGATAACTTCTTCCCATAGTGCCGTAGTTAGTCTGCTCTCACTTGAAATGCAGGCGTGTAGAATCCCCCCTGACCGTACACAGCACACAGTAAGGATTCCCTATTCAGATACCTTTGTATATCTCTTCTGACTCCTTACAATTTAAAGTAAACGTGTATTCTAGAGTGTTCTTCTGGATAAATTTGGCAACAGGCACAGGGCACTAGATTGGGAGAAGTTAACTCCTGAACCAAAGGCCCTTCACTGAAAATAGTCGCCTGCCTTCCCAACCTGACTCACAAAGCACAGCTACGCCAGCAAGTCTCAAACGTCATGCAGAGCTTGTCCATTCACAGTGTGCAATGTCTGTGCACTCGATAAGCATGTCCAGCACCTCAGCCTTTGTAAGAGCCTTCTGGGCTTCCTCAGCCCAGCTTTTGTTTGAGCTGAAAAGTTTAAAAATCAGCAAAACTACCCCCATATTTATTTATAGCACTTTCACACTGAGAGGCCACCAGAAACACATGTACATACATTTGAAGGAGGTGCTCCCTAGCACAATTTTTGCCAGAGCCATAATACTTCGTTGGTTTAAAATTCCTAGGAATCCCACCCTACTCCTCCTACTTAGGATGGATGTCTTAAGGTATCTCAACCTCATTCCAACCCACTTTTACCTTCAGCTGTTGTAATGTGAAAGCACACATTTGATCTAGCGGCTTGCTTACTTTCTTTATTAATTTCTTCGGAACTCCTAAATGCCATCTGTTCTTGACATTTGCTTGAAACTTAACTGCTTCCCTGCCGGAATTCACCTCAGCTTCTTGGCATCACCAGAACAAAAGAGTATTTTCCCTGGAATACAGCATTCTTATCAAAGCCAATGTAATATTCATGAATATATTTTATTTAATGCAGAAGAAATAACGTTTGTGAGGAAACAAAAGAAAGGTTATTGGTAATGAGATAAATTTCTTCCATAAACTCTGATACTACTAGCCAACACAACTGTATCTTCTTTTGAGCGAAGATTTCTGCGGAAATCCTGCTGGATCAAAAAACACTCAGATCTTTTTGTCTGACTTCTCACCGCTTGAAACCAGCCAGTGCCTGAGGTTCTGGTTTGATACAGAACACAGTGGGGATTGAAAAAGTCAAACCTCTCATGCTTCTACTAGCAAATAAAGCAGGTCAGGAACTGTCCTTTGGCACGGGAACCAGCTGGCACAACACGGCTTGCATACGCACAACTAAACTCTCTTATCTCCCGAAATAGGTCAGCTGCATGCAGCCGGTCTGCTGGGAACGGCCCCGACCCACACCGACCCGTGAGCTGCGCTGGGGATTGCTTCAGAGGCTGCTAGTCTGCTAGGACAGAGCCACGCTGGGGACACCACCACCGAGGAAACGGGGATGACCCTAGCCCTGTTTAGTTTACTGCTATAGGTGTAGCTATAGGGACAGAGATCAAAAAGTGCCTGCCACACAAAACAGAACTGAAATCTAAATTGTATGTTTTATCGATGTCTCCCTTGTGCTTCACAGTGTCTTCTTTCAAGGCTATCTTTGACAGTATCTCCAAATTAAGGCAACCTCTCTGCTCTTTCACGTCACCGTTAATCAGCCCTTTTCGCTGGACGACCAACCGGATCTTTTCAACCAACACTGAGGTACTGAAAAAAAAATAAAATAGTGATTTATCTGCACTTTCTCTCTGCAGAGTCCCCTGTTTTGCAGTGAAGTGTTGCAGGGTCACTCTTTCCCATGGCATACTGCAGCACAGGGTGTCTCATGGAAAATGGAGCATGGTTGCTGCTAAGGCGACTTAATCACCTACTCGCATCTCAGGTTCTGTTTGACCTGCATTTTGGGTCAAGCTGGTGTAAGAAGCCACTAGATACTGACACCTTGTTTCTGTAAGCCATTTCCTGACACTACCTTGGGTCACCAGGCTTTAAGAAAGAGCGTTTCAGGTTATTAAGAAGACAAACGTACACAGCATATCTCTGTCATCTGAAGCTTTTCTAGAAATCACATGCCTCTCACTCAAGAACAAGAAAGGGCAAGAAATACATGGTAACCCCCTTTGTTCTCAGTCCTGGAATACTCTTCATGAAAAAGTTAGTTCCCAAAGCTGGCGGTTCGGTTATCATGAATGTAACCACCACTGCTGCAGCAGAGATGCAGCGTAGCTTGAAAGAGTGCTGACTGCCTGAGAGGAGAAGGGACTGGGAAAGTCTGTGTGGTCAGCGTTACGCAAGCACCTTGGGTGCTTCCCCTGAAGCGCACACCTTCCCCACAGCACCTGTTTTCCACGTGTTTATACACCCAGCACACAAAAGCACACTCTGTGCACTATTCTGCTTATCAGCAAAGCTTTTAGCATTTGAGGATACCTGAATAAGAAACCTAATATGTGTTGTTGGTTTTTGGTTTGGTTGGTTTTTTTTTTAATAATGGGAAAACTGTCTAATTCACCTCCAGCTGTTCAATTGTCTGATCAAAATGTAAACACAAAAAGTGCTCTTATCTTCATATACACGTTCTGATAAAAGCAAAATTCTCAGCTCTGTTGAGAAGGACCTTGGAGCGCCGGGGGGCAGCAAGCTGACCATGAGCCAGCACTGTGTCCTTTTGGCCAAGAAGGTCAACAATATCCTGGGCTACATTAAAAGGAGTGTGGCTAGTAGATCGGGAGAGGTTATCCTCCCCCTCTACTCTGCCCTAGTGAGACCACATCTGGAGTGCTGTGGCCAGTTTTGGGCCCCCCGGTTTAAGAAGGATGTGGAACTGCTTGAGCAAGTCCAGCAGAGAGCTACCAAGATAATCAGGGGACTGGAGCATCTCCCTTATGAGGAAAGGCTGAGAGACGTGGGTTTGTTCAGCCTGGAGAAGAGAAGACTGAGGGGGGATCTCATCAATACCTATAAATATCTAAAGGGAGGGAGTCAGAACGATGGGTCTAGACTCTTTTCAGTGGTGCCCAACGACAGGCCAAGGGGCAACGGGCACAAGCTGGAACACAGGAAGTTCCACCCAAACACGAGAAGAAACTTCTTTCCTGTGAGGGTGCCAGAGCAGTGGCACAGGCTGCCCAGGGAGGTTGTGGAGTCTCCTTCCCTGGAGACATTAAACACCCACCCCCCCCACTCTAGGTGTGCCTGCTCAAGCAGTGGGGTTGGACAAGATGATCTCCAGAGGTCCCTTCCAACCCCTGCCACTCTCTGATTCCGTGAAAATAAAACACCAGGAGCCAAACACTGGAACACCAGGAAATAGCAGAATCGGGGATCCAAAACTTTTGTGTGGCTCAGCCAGGTCCCACTTCAGTGTCACTACTTCTAGTTTCCCAAAAGATGGAACAATGCTGCTACAGGTTTTAACTGCCTTCCTGGAGATAACCGCTTTTCCTAGAAAAAGTTGTGTGAAGATCCTATCTCTCACACTTCTTCCAACCTGGTGGACACCCGCCCTTCGTCAGCCGGCCTCATCGCGGCCAGGCGGCGCTGCCTCCCCCCAGTTTTGCCACCGGGTGGGTGCAACGGCCACCGCACCGCCCCGCTCCCCACAGGGGCGCCGGGAAAACCCGCCCCGCCCCGCCTCGCCTCGCCACCCGCCCCGGCCCCAGCGTGTGGCGGCACCGCCTGTCGGTGGCCGTGAGGGACAAGCACAGTTCAGCCCTCAGGTTAACTCCCCTCCTCTCTTAAAAAAAACAAACCGAAACCATTTAACGGACCGGCTGGGTGTGGCGCGAAGCGAGGTGTTACCACCGGTCCCGCCTCAGCGGCGTCCCGAGGGCCCCAAGGAAGGGCGCGGTGAGGCGGGAGCCCTCGCAGGTCGTCCCGCTCCCGCCTTGGCGGCCCGGGTGTTCGCCCGGGTGGAGGCGGTGGCGGGGCGGGCGAGGCGTTACAGGTGCTCGAGGGAAGCGGGGCCGGCGGGCCTGGGGCGGGGAGGAGCGCTCCGCTTCGCTCCCCTTCCCCGCCCCGCTACACAAAGGGCCTCTGGCCGCCTCCCCCGGGCGCACGCACGGGGTGGCGGTGCCGGTGCTGGGGAGAGGAGCGGGGCCCTGACAAAAGACAGCCCCTCTCCGCGCCCCCCGGCTGCGGGCGGGGCCCCGCGGCGCCTCCCCCGAGCTGCCTCCCCGCCATCCTGCCGGCCCCGGGGGGAGGCGCTGCCCCACTCGCCCGGGTGAGCTGCGGAGCGCCGGCGGCAGCGGCCACCTGGTCCTCCGGGCAGGGCGCCGAGGTGAGTGGGAGGCGGGCGCCTCGTGGCCCGCGGGCAAGCACCGCACAGCCCGCCCGGCCTCCGCTCGGCACCCCCCACCCCGCGGTCAGCGCCACCATCTTGCCGGGGGCAGCGCTCCCCGGCGGGCAGGGCTGGGGTCTAGGGGAGCCCCCTCCCCAGGCAGGGGGGCGGCCGGGCCCGGGTCGGGTGAGGGGCGAGGGTGTGGGGGCGCGCCCCGTGCCGCCGGCGGCTGGGCTCTCCTCACCGGGCACCGGCGGTGCGACTTCGCCCTCCGCCAGCGGGACTCCTCGGGGCGGGAGCTTGTCGGCGTGTGTGTGTTTTCTCCTTTCTCTCTCTTTTTTTTTATTTTATTTTATTTTATTTTATTTTGTCCCCTTTAGTTTCGGTGGCGCTAGGTCCGGGCTAAGAGAGGAAGCGAAACAAAGGCAAGCACAGTAACCTGCCTGAAAATGAAGGAATAAATAAACAAATGTGGGCGCCTCGGGATCCCCCTCCCTGGTGGGTGTGGGTGGGGGGGTGGGTGTCTGCCTCTCTGCAGCCTGCCCGGCGCTGTGGTGGTCCCAGCAGGGCTTGTGCTCCTGGGTTTGTGGTAGATTCATTAAGCATCCCGGAATTAGCGAAACAAAGCGGTCCCCTGGTACGAAGATGTTTGAGATGTGTGTGGGGGGGTTGTTGACTGCTGTTACCTGCAATGGTTAATCACACAGGCTGTAAAATAGGATGTTTCTGCCGCTTGTGGTGTTTATTTACTTTTTGTGTTTCACTGGGGCTGGACTGTGAAAATAAATTAGCCAGCTGTGTTGTCTGTAGATTTGTTTGGGTTTTTTTTTTTTTACTTCTTTCTTTTTGTAGCTGCAAAAGGAAGGAGGCTCAAGTGTTTAGTGCAATCTAACAGCCAGAAAGAAAGATTTGTTTAAAGATATTTTTAGCTGAAAACCTTGAAAAAGAACATAAAACTTTATCTTGATAGACTTGGCAATAGATTTGCTCTTGCAAACTCTTTATTTAATTTTTAAAGCCAGTGTGATGTAGTGATTCCAGAATGACTGAGAATGTGAATAATAAAGGCTCAGAAAGCAAAAAAAAACCACCCAAACCCAACCAAATTAGTTTTCTAAAAGATGTCCTATAGCTTGCCTCTTTATGACAATCTTCAAATGCTTTTAGGATTTTATTAGTGCACATGCTGCCTTTCTGGTTTGAGGAGTGGAACAGTCGAAATAGTGTGCAGTAGCAGGGTCTCGGTTTATTAAATGCACTTACCCAGTGCAAGTTTGGTTAGCATACTGGAAAATAAAGAATGCCGTTCTAAACAAAAGCACGCGTCTTGTTGTGTGAATAGGAGGGAAAAGGCAAAAATTGGTTTTGGACCCCAATTCAAGAGGCACGTGCCTAATAAAGGCACTGTCATAGAGTAGATGATTGAGCACTGTTTTAGCACTTGTTGATGTTGGATGTTGTTTCTTGTGGTTTGGGCCTGGCTGCTACCATGCAACACTATTTTCTGTCATCCCTTCTGTAGGGAGGTCTGGCCCACATCCACGTGTTTTTTTTCTGTTGGACATTGAAATTCTTGTGTTTCAGAGGGCTTCTAGAAGTGATATGCTTCACTGATTCAGGACTGGACTGTACAAAAGTAATTGCAGAAGTTGCATGTCTTTTTTAATGGCAAAGATGTCTGTGAAATCAGTCTTGATGGCAGCCACCTGCGTGCACTGTTGAGGATTTGCGGGAGCTCCAAAATAGATACCAAGTTTAATCATCTTAAAATGTACCTCTACTTGAAACTTCTAATGCAGTGCTCCTTTTGAGATGAAAGTTGTTGTCAATTGCTATTTCTAACAACATTACCCTGCTGAGTAAATCTATAACAACTTCATTAGGAAGTATTCAGCATGGTTACCTAGCCTAACTAATTAAATTCCAAATAGATCAGAAGAGAACTTACCTGTTCTTTCCTAAAGGGTCTCCTTTTACCTTGCACTGCTGTTCAGCAAAGTCTGTAGGCACGGGACATTGGCAGTGCTCTCCATCTCAGTAGACAGGCAGTAGGGAAGGTTTTTTAAGCCTTGGGAAACCTCCGCCATGCTTCCCACCCCACAATGTGTGTTATGGTATAAGGTTGAACACTGAAGCTATGAGTCTTTTTTTTTTAATGGGTGATTGCAAAATGCGTTTGATCTGCAACAAGCTGGGGTCGGGAGGGAGGAGGAAGAGAAGGGACTTGTGGAGTAGATGTTCTGTGAGCCCTTTGAAACTGGACACCTATTATATGTTTGTCAGCAAGTCGGTGGGATGAAGTGACCCAAGTGATCTCTTGGAGACCCGTGTCCTCTAAGCTGAGGAAAGCACATACTCCTGTTATATGGTCACTGAACAAAGATGGTGTCCTAGGAGCTTTCCCCAGAGAAAGGTCTTTGACATTTTAACTTCTGATTTCAAGATAAACTGCTAATATTCTAATGCTTTTTTCTGTGATAAATAAATTGAAAATAAATAGAACATGCTATGTATTCGCTGCCCTTCAGAAAGTAGCATATATTTTGCTTCTTTCAACTGAATTAGTCTAGGAGTTAGGATTTGCATGCTTGGGCATGGGTACCTCTGCATTAAACAAATGGTATTTGCATGGTGTCTTCATGCAGGCAGCATTGTTTTGTGTTTGTCATGGCTTTGCATGTGCAGGAGTGATGCATTGGTGAGATGGAAGTTTGGGTTTATCATGAGAATGTCTTGAACAAGGGGAGATTTATCGGCCCCTTAAAATAAGGAGTCACACATGTAACCATCTCATGCTCCGCAGAATGCTGTATAGCACTGTCAGCCTCTGTTGTGTTTCAGGCTTAATTTAAAAATGAAACCTAGCTTGTCATTCTCAGGGGTCTTGAGAAAAATATCTGAAACATGATCTGAGCGGAAACAGATACAGACAGTGAACAGTTTTACAGAGACATAAACTGCCCTCCGTGCCATTTTAGAGGACACCATGTTCAGGCCAGTATGATTATTTTATTTCTCATGGATGGAAGGAGAAATGAGTAGGAAAGAGAACTTTGGCATGAGGGGGCAGTATGAGGGGGCAGGCGGAGAAGAAATTTAGGTACCTACTTCCAAAAGCTCAGTTTTCAGGAATGTAGGTGGTTTGGTGGGAGTTTTAAAGAGTAGGGAAATTATGCTTTTGCTAATAATGATCTCTAGGCAACTAGAATTCTATAATATGGTGCTTTTCTCACATTTACATTAACAATCCTCAGACTGATTTTCCTTGGTAATATTCACTGAAGATAGGGAAGATCTTTCACCTGCCAGTAGATGTGAAGCTTGTACAAAACAGACAGCAAGCCACTTTACAAATCCGATGCCATATTGAAGTTGAGGGCATCCATGTCTTCCTGTGGTGCATCCAAAGTAGAAATATTGTGTGTGTAAGATCCAGATTTCTGAGGGACTTGAAGTGCAGCTCAGGTTAGGATGCTTGCAGCTGGTGGGGGAGGAGGAGGAACTTCTGACTTTGTCTGTACCTCACTTCATACCTGCAAGAAGCTGTTCCCTTGCCCTCGTGCTCTGCTCTGATGGTCTGTGGGCAGCTTGGTGTGTACTGGGCCTGTAGCTCTGAAAAGGGAGAGAGGATTTGGCTGAGTACTTGAAGCTATTCCTGTGCCTACATACTGAGTGGTGTAGGCAGGCAGCACAGAAAGTTGCTCAAGTCTTGGGAGAACTCAGCTACCCTCTGTGATATGTGCATGTTTACCTTTTTATTCTTTTCGTTAGATGTCTTAAAATATGATGCACGATTCTGGGTTAATTAACAAAAGATAAACTTCTCTTGGGTGGCTGCCCCAAAAGGAAGAAGGAATACAGCTGAGGAACGTCATTTAAACTTGTGATCCTCAAGAGAGAAGTGGCTCTCTCTCAGATGAGAAGTTGAATAAATAAGAAAGCATTTCTCTTACGAAGCACATTTGTTTTTTTTTTCTCCCCTTCCTTTGAAGAGGCCTCAGTTTAGCTCTTGCTTTAGTCTTGCAATTTCTCTGAAATTAGTGTTTCCTATGTAAGTCTGTTGATGATTTCTAATGCTTTGTGAAATGCTTTTAAATAAAAAATGAGAACATGTATCTTGAAGGACTACTTAGTATTCAAGTTAAATGTTGATCACAGTAAAGCTCCAAATGGAAAAAAAATTTAGTCTTTAAATTGATTTTGGCTTAAAACATGTAAGGGTGTTCTACATGCCCTGGAGGGAGATGAGAATGTCTGGGGCTTTGTTGTTGCTGCTTTTTCCCCCCATCTTTCTGAACAAAATGTGAAAAGGCCGGGGGAGGGGCAAGAGTAGAAATACAATATCTCCATAGGCAGAATTTGAGTAGTTTAATAGGCTTTACTAAATCCCTAAAATACTTTATTGTTTTTATTACATGACTCACTCTGTGTCACTCTATTGGTAATGTATACAAAAGTGGGGCTTTTCATCACACAAACTCCGGCTCATCCACAATTGCCTTGGACTCTCTCGAGTCAGTGTGAGGGGCCGATGAGCCTCAGGAGGTGTGCATCACTTTTACTCCAGTGAATGCTGAAGGCATCCGGGCCAGGTAGGTTCTTAACATAGACCTCTCGGTGTAACGTTTGAATTTAGGTGGGAGGAACTCACTGTAATGTATGTGTGTCGTATGTATTTTGTGCTTTGCTGGTGTATTGTGCAATGGAAAGAATGACTGGCCGGTATTGCAAAGCATAAAAATTGGAAAGAATGCTGTGGCCCAGATACATGCGCTTAAACTAAGACACTCATCAGAACAATATTGACAGGTTTAAATACTATTCAGTGTATTTTAATCCATTCTAAAATAAAGAAATGTTAATTCCTATTATACAGGCATTAGTGTCCGGTTCAGTCCAATTCTCCTGCAGAGACCTGTGAGGTACATGGATGAGCTCTTACATCATCAGCTGGACTCCACTATCTCTGCTTCTACGGGTATACAGAGCTTGGTGAATTACTACATTTAAGCCTGCTTGTTCAGGCCAAGTAACATATTAAACAGTTTTTCTTTCAGAGCATTGGAATAAAGTGTTATCATGTTTATGGAAAATAAGGGTGCGAAGTCTTAGTAGGTGCTATATTAGGACCAGTTTTCCCCACATACATTTCCTTCCCCCCTGCCCCAATGACTTAGATGGAGCAATGATGAAAGCATGGTAAAATGCTGTGGTGATTAAATGCTGAGTGAGGTCATTCACAGGATAATCTGAAAATTTTGGGCTAGTGGTCTCAGAAGTGAGATACATTTAAATGTTTGTTACACCTGACTAGAAATAATGCCCTGCTAAATAACCAGGGAAATAGCTGAAGCAATTGCACTGTGTGGCAGCAACAGAGATCCAGTAATAGCATGTCAACCCAGAGCAACAGGGACCGTAGGAGTCAGGTTTAACTGCTGTGGTGAAGTGGTTGCAGAATATGGATTTAAGTTTCTGAGATAACTGGACGCTTTACGTAATCTAGCTACACCTGAAGATAATTATTAACTACTGCCTTTGCAGTGCTATTCTTGAATTACAGGGGGATTTTTGGGTGGGAAACTGCAGTAAAGTCGGTGAAGTGTGTGTATAGAGTGAAATAGGAGGACTCTTGCTTTCAAAAACTGTTCTTTTGTCAGAATTTCATAAGCAATGGTTCAGAAAGCGTTTGCACTTTAATTAAGTGCTGTGGAGTGCTATGTAATGATATTACATATTCTTAATATTGCATATTGATGCATTAATGGCCCCATATGTAATTGCAGTTTTAAAGCAAAGATCTCACCCATTTAGCGTGCTGTCACACCTTGCAGAGGAGGCGCGCAGCATGCCTAAGCGATATCAGAGTAGCTGGCAACTCTTTGTCGTAAATGGCAGGGTGGTAACCCCTACCCGATGTTCCCTCTGGAAGTGATGGGTATCACAGGGGGAGAACAGAGCTGTTACTTTGTTCTTGGACACCTTCCATCCTTCCCAACCCAGAGCACGTGCCAAAGCTGTAACATATCTGTGCCTGTTTTCGTACAGCAGTAAGGAACTACCACGCTCATCAGATGTACTCTGCCAAGTCCCACGTGTTCCTGTGTGTTTTGCTGTATCCTCGTTAGAGTTATATTTTGATAAATTTAATAAATGGTGTCAGGGAGCAGCAAGAGCAGGGCTGCTGCACGAGAGGGGCCGAGGCAGGAGCTGAGGGCAGCCCCAGTACAGACTCACTGACCAGGGCACTGCTGGCAGGGGCTGAACACCAGAACTGGCTGCTGCTAACAGGCTCTACAAGCTCTCCCTGACCCATCGAGCAATGAACCTGGTCCCTCCAGGGCGTCCAGTCAGAAACAAAAGGAGCCAGAGCCAGGACTCAAAGCAGGCAGTGGGACAGGGCTGCAGACCATGGCAGAGCTTATGTAGGGACTGAAGGCCTTGGACTGAACTTGTGTGCAGCTCTCGGGCCCATGGGTAGAGGTCCCAGCTGAGGACAGTGAAGTTTACCAGTACCGTCAGGCCCTGAAAAATGGATCCAGATTCTGCCCTTGCTTTTCCTTGGGTATTTTACCACCTTTGATGTCTGCAATTAGGTTTAGAAGACAACAACAACAACAAAAAAATCCCAAAACCAAACAGGCAAACAAAAAAACCCCAAAGAATGATGCCTCCCAGCCTCCCCCCTAAACCCCAAAACCAGACTGGAACAAGTAATATTAATTTTAGCATGCAAAATTGAGATTCAGGAGCCATTGTTTAGGCTTACAAATGTCAAATGGAGGTTTCATTCATGTTTTGTTTTCCTGCTCCTTCAGCCTAGTTTTATGCTAGGTGAGGGCATTAGTTTATCTTTGGATGCCTTGAAATAATCAGGAAAACTGCTTGTGTCTGAAGTATCAATGCAGTGATCAAAGTGGACCGGTGTCCATCAAGGATGCTGCAACTGTTTGGAACATTTTACATTAGCTCTTAAAACAAAAGAATAAGGTTTTTTCCCCTCCTTTTATGTTTTTTTTTCCTTCTCATAGTCAATCTTGGTCAAGTCAATTTTGTGAACGTCTCTGTGAGCTGCCTCGCTTCATGAAAGTATGAAAAACATACACAGTAATTATTTCTCAGCCTTCCTATATTTTTTTCCCCAAATTCTTTGCCCTCTGAGTCCCTGAGCTGTTGGCTTAAAAAACTAAGTTCATGTTATTGGTCTTAAAATCAAAATAAAGATGATGAGTGGGTCATAAAATTTAATTAATTAAAGTAGGATTAAGGTAATAAATGTGTGTCTCTAACTGCATGTTTGGATGTAATTATTTTTGGTGATCTTCAGGAGTTGCCATCCCTTAAGGAAAGGCAATAAATTAAAATTTTATTCCTAGAGTAATTTGCTGACTACTGAAGCATAGATCAGCTGCTTTTCAGTTCACCTTGCACAGGAGCAGGGGAAAATCTGCTCTGCTGGAAGTTTCTGGGACTTTTGTCTCCTTCAGAGGAGACTTCCCCATCTCAGCTCTAATTCTTGGGGTAAAAAGGAGACGTTCTGGACAGGAAAACAGTAAACTTGATTAAGTGGCTTTAAGTTGAAAAATCTACTTATTTAATGTCTCAAACATAAGGGTAGTAGAAGGAAATCCTCCAGCTCCCACAGAACTAAAAAAAAAAAAAATCAAATGAAGTGCTCTGAAATGCTTCTTTAATCAAGACCTCTGTGCATGTGGTGCTTGGGTACCTGTGTGTGCTCACTTGTGCCTGTCGTTGCATGTGTCATGTCAGATGGTTACAGAGGCAGATGCAGCTTAAAAGTATGTACTACATACATTATTTACAAGCAGCATGTGCTTTAGTACAGCTGTAACTGTTTACCATTACCTGTGTGACAAGGAGGATGTGTGCCCTGAACCTGTTGGGTTTGGCAGCTATAGAAAAAGCTGAATGATTTGCTTTTAACTCCATTACCCATCCTCTGGCAAATGTTGCAAAGCCTGAAAAGCCTGGGAACAGGCAAAGGGAGAATTGAGGAAACTGGTAGTATGTTGGCTAAATTAAAACAAAATTGCTATCTTTAAACTGGTAAGAAGAAAGACCTTGCAGTAATATTTGAAGAAGAATATTTTATCTGGAAATCCTTTCTTCCGTTGGAGAAGTAGTGTAATAAGTGACAGAACAAGTGCTCAGTCTTTCATAGGTGACTCCTGGGAGATCTGGTACTAAATACATGAGCTGGGATTTTTTTGGCTGTTTGTTTTTAAGCAGATAACCCTTCTATATCAAGCAAGTTTGTATTTTTTTTATGGCATTTACTTTTTTCAGATCTATAAAACTGTCACCTTTAAATATAACGTAAAGAATCTCTACATGTATCATCATTAATATCCATGGTCCGGAGTGATGCTTTTACTGAAGCTAATGAGTAGCTAGAAACAGAGATATGCTAGAAACACTTGAATGTGATGCTTGAAGGATAAATGGAGATCATGCATCTCTTCCTTATCCAAAAAGCTTTAAATGTACATCTGCCTCCTTGGCCTTGACGTTTTCCTAGACTTGGAAAAGCTTGTTCAGGTCCCTCGTGCTTGGAGGTTTGGACCCTTTTTTTGTTGCTTGCATGCCCTCTGGAGGGGAGTGGAAACAAACCTGCCTCTGAATGTGGTGTGATTTCTTGAAGACGTGACACCTTGCTAGCGTTTTATAGAATTCCGAAATAGTGTTTAGCAACTGTATTTGGAAAGCTCAAGCTGCTTCCCTATGGAGAAGAAATCTTTTAGAGTTAATGGTGATTTAGTTGTAATTTCAAGAACCTCTTTCTCTTCCTTCCCCCTCCCTCTTCTTCCTTATTATTTTGTTCTTACACTATTTCACTTTTTGACAGTCCATGTTCTGTTTTGTTCTTTCACCTAGTTAAACTGGGTTTCAGAGGATACTTTTAAGGCAAATATTGACTTGCCCTGCTGAAAATACAGTGATATTGGTGTTTTTTGCCTTTATACAGTTGTTATTAAGAACATATGTAACTTGGTGTTTATATATTGTTTGGGGTTTTTTGTGATTAGGTCCCTGACCTACAATACAAGCATTTTGAGAAACTACAGGGGACTCCTGAAGTTTTTATTTTGGGTACAATACCATGGATGGCTTTTATGAACTGCACATAATACCATAAAGGGCTATTATGAGCTGCATGTTTTTACTTTAAATAAAATTGAAGATATGATAATCTGTATGTAACTGTCAATCTTAATATTATTTGAGCCTTTTTTTTCAAGGAGCTAACTTTTTTTTCTTCTTGCAGAAAATGATTTTCTGTTTGTTTTTAAATTTCAGAAATCAACTTACAGCATTTTCATGTCTGACTACTGGTATTGGAGGTTGATCCCATGCAAAGAAACTGGAAACTGCAATTGTTTCTCAACAGCCAACCAGTCTAATGAAGAGAAAGAAGAAGATACAAACCATCAGGTTGTGGTGTCAGATATTATGCAGCTTGTGCGAGAGAAGCAGGAGGTGCCAGAAAGCACAGCAGGTGAGAAAAAGATAGTATATTCTGAAAATTGTCCAGCTGGCTGCCAAACTGGGTTAAGAGGAGGACCGATGGCTTTAAGAATGTTAGCAATGGTGTGTCATTGCTAGCAATGAGAGTAGGGCAGGGAGCCCAAATAAAGGAATAGCTGAGTATTCACTTGGAGGAGGGTGATGTCACCACAAAAACAAATGTTTAGTAGCAGCCCGTGAAGAGTGAAGACCTTTACTCAGGAGGACTGATACTTTTTCTAACAAATTAAAATAATTCCATAAATTAATTGATTAGCAAAAAATAGTCATCCCAGAGAAACCTGACCTACCTTCCTATAGTTTGAAAATCATATTCTAGAGAAACTGCTGAGAAGCAAGTACAAAATACCTCTGCACTGTATCACATTGCTTGTGTTGCCTTGATCCATAAGCAGAAAACTGTAGTGAGTGCTACTTTATAGTGACAGGGATTAAGAATACTTTTCTTTTCCTGTACTGTCTGATCTTATATTTACCCATGCAGGAGGCTGTTGCATTCATATATGAACTATGTGACCATTGCCTTGGTCCTAGTACAGATGGACTATAAGTCTATAATTTGATTAGCAGTTTCATCTGGTAGCAATTGATCTTTATTAACACATCCTCATTTTATTTCATTAAATACGCTTTTAAAAAGCTTCCTAGAGAATTAAAAAATATCCACACATATTCATGTAAACCTCTCTAAGCTAGAAAGATGGTCCAAAACCAGAAAGGTGAAATTCACTAAAATGCAGTTTTGCATTTAATATACAATTACAGGGCAGGATATGACTCCTTTGTAATAAAAGGAAAAAAAAAAAAAAGCTCCTTCTTTCAGCCTGAATGAGCTAATGATGTTGGTGCTACTACAGAATGATTCATATTCTGCTGTGGCTTAACAGGAAGTGGTTATTAGAGTAATCATTTTATTTGGGTACTAGTGAGGTCTCGGCCAGAATACGAGATTTCTTTTGAGGGCAACAAGGAAAGATACAAAAAATCCCTGTAGAAATTCCAGGGAAGGATGCCAGGATTGCTCAGAGGTTTACAAAATACAACTTCTGTGGAAATAAGGATGGTGCATCTAGACTACAAGAGAAGACAGAAGAGAGACCACACACATTCTGACTTTCTAGCCGGGATCTTTGTGAATTATGGATGGAGGTGGGCATCTGCTTCTTTTAATTTTCTCGTTGCCCATATCTAATAGAATAAGAACACGAAAATGCAAACTTGATTTCTGCAGAGATGATTTAGGCTTAGTTGTGGGGATTGTCAAACAGACTACTTAGAGAGTTTCTGCAGCCTCTAGCCTATTCTTAATGAAATATTGAGTGAAACAAACCACTGCTGGAGGTGAGGTAGATGTACGTGATTCCATCTCAGTGCTTTGAGCTAGGCTAAGAGATTTCAAGAAGTTCTTTTAGTACGCTGTTTCCGTGGTGGAAGGAGGGCCTGCAGTATAAAGTCAGAGGAAAGGTAGTTCTGTCTTGTGTCATCTGGAGGGTTTAAAATGGAAAATTGCTACTCTTCCTCTCCAGAAATTCAGGAGAGTGCTGTTTAGGTTCAGACTAAGGTACATGTGTATTCTCTGTTGATGTAACAGTGAATCAACAGTTGACTGGTTCATCTGCAAAGGAGGCTCAGTAAACCGCATAGATCAGAACAAATGCAGTGAAGGCGGACCAGGAACTGAGTTTATATACATACTTCATAGGCATGAATATAATAACCTGCGTGTATTTGGCTATGCTAATTTAACCTTTTAGGTGTGGCTGCTGTCCTTCTGTCACTGAAGTCTGTGTGAAGGAAGTTCTGGGCTAAGTTTCCTGCCCCAAGATGTAGCAGATTTTTATTTAGGATTGCATCCATGCCTGGCTTGACGGCTGAATTGTAAGCCATCACTCAAAACTGAAAAGCACCTGATAAAACTCTACACGTTTCAGTAAAGTGGGATGTAGTTTTCAGAACAAAAAAAGTATGTTTGTTTTCTTTCGACTATAAGAAGAGACCAGCATGTAGACAGGCAAAGGAACTTTCCCAGACCTAGGTATGATAAACTGAGTTGCAGATAATTTTCTGGTAAAGTTATTAAACTTTAAAACTAAACTCAGTACGAAAGCTCCTTCTGTGTCATAACTAATACTGTTGCTAGTGTTGGCGGTTGAGTGCAACATTGTGACTGTGGCCATTTTATTGGGCTTTGATTTTTAACACATTATTGCTCTTAATTGATGCAATCTGCGTGTTAATATTTTCTTTTTAGCAGTCCCTTGATAAAGTCTGAATCTGCTCTGAAAAGAACTACAGCAGCATAACATGGTGAATATTTAAAATGGGCAAATTGTATGTTGGGTACATTGCAGGATGAGTAGTTGTTTTGCTCTAGTTCTACTACTTGTTCAAGTACTTAATTCAGGAAAAGAAGCAA